>NC_090657.1:240700222-241025222 GCF_040937935.1 Hyperolius riggenbachi | reverse complement strand
ATAATTTTTTTTCTAATAATAATAATAATAATATATAACATTTCTTCTCTTAGGCCCCTTTCACACATAACAGAATTTGTGTGTAATTTGCGTTTTCAAACATTTCGATGCACATCTAGGCATTTGTTTCTCCACGTGACTTCGGATGGGGCAGCACAGCCTATTGCAATCAAATGGCTGCATCTGAATTTGCACGCAGGGGAAAAAAAACAATGGTAGGCAGCATAAAAATTGCTTCACACATGCGAATCCCTATAGCTGAGCATGGCACGGTAAGGGGAATTCACACGCGATCATCTATCAGAGCAGGTGCTGGCGTCGACGTCACCATAGATGGTACTACTGTAAACAGGCCCTAATGCATGTCAATGGCCTCACATCCGACTCGCGGCCCTGTGTCAATTTTCTACAGAAAAAGAAACGGTCTAAGGGCCCATTTCCACTAGGGAATAGGATGCAAGCGATCGCCGCACATCCCTTCGCAGGTACTTCCGGTTGTCTTCCGTACAGCCGGATGCGGCGTCATGCGGCATCCCATTGGCGTGCTGTGGAAAACTGCAGCATGCTATCCATATTTCCCCCGCGTCACATTGCGACGGATCTCGTAGGTAAATTTGCGTCAATGGAAACTACTCCAGTGATGTGAATTGGTTGCAGTTTCTTTGCGTTGCAATGGGGGGCGGTTTCACATAGCAACGCGTCTAGTGGAAACGGGCCCTATATGTGTGCTTTTTTTCTGTATCCGACATGCGATTCACAGTCAATGGGAATTGCGAAAGTTAATTACGTACAGTTTAATGTAAATTAAGGTCATTGGTATGCACAGAAAAATGAAAGTGAAAATTTGCATAAAAACATGAACAAAAAAAAATAAAATTTGGAACCTAAAAAGATGCGGAATCACAAATGTGAAACAAACGCAGCCAGAAATCACAGGGGTAAGTTACACTAACCACATATGGGGATGTCCCCCCCATGTGATCAGTGTAATGATTGGCTGTTCCCATGTCACCAGCCTGTGTCCCTCTACAAGGCCAATGTAATGATTGGCTGTTCCCATGTCACCTCCCTCTACAAGGCCAGTGTAATGATTGGCTGTTCCCATGTCACCTCCCTCTGTCCCTCTACAAGGCCAGCGTAATGATTGGTTATTCCTGTGTCCTGGGAGCAACAACACCATGAAGTCCAAAGAACACACCAGACAGGTCAGAGATCAAGTTATTGAGAAATTTAAAGCAGGCTTAGTCTACAAAAAGATTTCCAAAGCCTTGAACATCCCACGGAGCACTGTTCAAGCGATCATTCAGAAATGGAAGGAGTATGGCACAACTGTAATCCTACCAAGACAAGGCCGTCCACCTAAACTCACAGGCCGAACAAGGAGAGCGCTGATCAGAAATGCAGTCAAGAGGCCCATGGTGACTCTGGACGAGCTGCAGAGATCTACAGTTCAGGTGGGGGAATCTGTCCATAGGACAACTATTAGTCATGCACTGTACAAAGTTGGCCTTTATGGAAGAGTGGCAAGAAGAAAGGCATTGTTAACAGAAAGCATAAGAAGTCCCGTTTGCAGTTTGCCACAAGCCATGTGGGGGACACAGCAAACATGTGGAAGAAGGTGCTCTGGTCAGATGAGACCAAAATGGAATTTTTTGGCCAAAATGCAAAACGCTATGTGTGGCGGAAAACTAACACTGCACATCACTCTGAACACACCATCCCCACTGTCAAATATGGTGGTGGCAGCATCATGCTCGGGGTGCATCTCTTCAGCAGGGACAGGGAAGCTGGTCAGAGTTGATGGGAAGATGGATGGAGCCAAATACAGGGCAAACTTGGAAGAAAACCTCTTGGAGACTGCAAAAGACTTGAGACTGGGGCAGGGGTTCACCTTCCAGCAGGACAATGACCCTAAACATAAAGCCAGGGCAACAATGGAATGGTTTAAAACAAAACATATCCATGTGTTAGAATGGCCCAGTCAAAGTCCAGATCTAAATCCAATCGAGAATCTGTGGCAAGATCTGAAAACTGCTGTTCACAAACGCTGTCCATCTAATCTGACTGAGCTGGAGCTGTTTTGCAAAGAAGAATGGGCAAGGATTTCAGTCTCTAGATGTGCAAAGCTGGTAGAGACATACCCTAAAAGACTGGCAGCTGTAATTGCAGCAAAAGGTGGTTCTACAAAGTATTGACTCAGGGGGCTGAATAATTACGCACACCCCACTTTGCAGTTATTGATTTGTAAAAAATGTTTGGAATCATGTATGATTTTTGTTCCACTTCTCACGTGTACACCACTTTGTGTTGGTCTTTCACGTGGAATTCCAATAAAATTGATTCATGTTTGTGGCAGTAATGTGACAAAATGTGGAAAACTTCAAGGGGGCCGAATAATTTTGCAACCCACTGTATACCTGTCCAGATAGCGGAAAATTGTTACTTACCTATCCGTAATTTTCCTTTCCCGATGCCTTATGTCATCACACGAATGGGTAGATGTCCCGCCCACTCTACCCCATAGGACGTAGAATACATAAATTAAATCATGAGGCCCGCCCCCCCCCCCCCAGTCTCGTCAACCTCGGAATCACCGAAGGCAACAAGAAGGGGAGGGCATTGTGTGATGACATAAGGCATCGGGAATGGAAAATTACGGATAGGTAAGTAACAATTTTCCGCTTTCCCAATGCCTATGTCATCACACGAATGGGATATAACTAGGAAATGAAGGGAGGGAAGTATATGCTGTCACACAATTCTTTAATTAATTATTTATACAGAGGTTACATTCAACACTGCTTTTCCAAACTCTGCTGAGGACTGAGCAGTTACATCTAACCTATAATGTTTCATAAAGGTATTGATCTTTGACCAATTGGCAGCTTGGCAGATTTTTTCAGCTGGAACCCTATTCATCGCTGCCCAAGATGTCGAGACACTCCGAGTGGAGTGTGCCACTATCTGTTCTGGTGGGTTTAGTCCCGTTACTTTATAAGCTGCCTGAATTGCCTTCACTAGCCAAGCTGCCACTGTTCTGGTGGAGGCAGGCTGCCCTTTCCTATATCTTGTTGGGATCACCCAAAGTCTTTCCGTACTCCTAAAGTCTCTGGTAACCTGCAAGTAAGCCTTTAAGGTCTCAGCAATGTCCAAAGGATGTGTGGTCTCTGAGCCCTCCTGTAGGAGTACCGGTAAGGTCCAGTCCTGATTTAAGTGGTATGTCGTTGCAACCTTTGGGAGAAAGCCTTGAATAGGGCGAAGTACTACACGATCAGGAAAGAACGTTAAATATGGTTCTTCACATCCTAACGCTTGTATTTCCGACACTCTACGAGCCGAGGCAACTGCTACTAAGAACACAGATCTTAATGTTAGGTTCCACAAGGAACAATCTTGAATGGGAAAGAACGGTTTCTTTGATAATGCCTGTAATACTAGTGGAAGGTCCCACTTTGGAAATAGGTTCTTTTTTGGCGGTCTTAATTTTAATACACCTTTAATAAATTGCTTCAGTAGGGGATGGTTGCCCCATGGCGTACCCGTCAAGGCAGAGATGGCTGAGATGTGACCCTTGATGGTATGATAGGCTAATCCCTTTTCAAGACCCCTCTGCAGAAAAGCCAGTACCTGATGAGGCTGGGGCCCCAGTGGGTCAAAGTGTTCAGTCTCGGCAAATTCCAGAAATGTATTCCAAATACGTGAATAGGTTGCATTGGTTGACGGCCTCCTGGATTGTAACAGTGTCTGAATAACTGCCGGTGAACAGCCTAGTGCTTCAAACCTCTTCCCCTCAATATCCAAGCCATAAGATTTAGTCTCTGAGGTTCTGGATGATATATCGCTCCCTGCTGTAGCAAGTCCAGCCTGTTGGGGAGAGGAAGAGGAGACTGTAACTTCAAGTCCCATAGTAGGGAGAACCAAGGCCTGTTCGGCCAGAATGGCAGTATCGCGATTAGTGTTACCTTCTCTCTCAGTTATAGCATTAACAAGTGAGGAATCATTGCAATTGGGGGAAAGACATAACCAATTCTGAATCTCCACGGGGCCGTTATTGCATCCGTCGCCACTGCTTGACTGCAGGGGTACCTGGATATAAATTTGATGCATTTCGTGTTGTTCCTTGTCGCCATTAGATCGATCTGTGGGAATTCGAACTGGTTGCAGATCCACAGATATACCTCCCGACAGAGACTCCATTCGGAGTTGTCCATCTGATATCTGCTCAGGTAATCCGCCTTTATGTTCTGAGGACCAGGGATATAAACTGCTGTTATATTCCATAAGTTGTTTTCCGCAAATTGGAATATCTTTTCCGTCTCCAGTAATAGATTCAGGCTCCTGGTACCCCCCTGTCTCCTTATATACGAAACAGCCGTGCGGTTGTCCATCCTCATCATTTTCGATTTCCCTATAATGAGATCCTTGAATTTGTATAGCGCCTGAAGAGCTGCTTCCAGTTCGAACAGGTTTGCCGGAATTTGATGTTGTGGGGTACTCCATGTTCCCTGCGCTAAATATGTTAGGTAGTGAGCACCCCAACCTTTCTGGCTCGCGTCCGATGTAATTATGGTCACTGGACCAGGTTGTATTGAATGACCCCTTCTGAGATTGGACTGTGTCTTCCACCATTCCAGACTGTGTTTCATCGGGGCAGTTATCTGAATCATCTGATCCATTCGACGTTTGTCCCACTGTTTGAGGAACCCCCATTGGAATGGACGAATATGCCACGGGGCCCATCTGATCATTGGTATAGTTGATGTGAGGTATCCTATTAGGCTGAGACACTGTCTTGCTGTTAGGGTTTCCCTGGAAAGTATCCCTTGTACTCTTGTTAATACTGTTAGTATCTTCTCCTCTGGCAGCAATAACCTGTTCTCTCGGGTCTTGAACAGTGCTCCTAAAAATATCATCTCCTGTGTGGGCTGGAGCTGGCTTTTGGTAAAGTTTATCTTCCATCCAAAATTCTGAAGTGTCTGTAGTAAAGTCTGTCTGTGTTGCAGTAGTACTTCCTGATCCTGCGCCAGAAGTAAGAGGTCGTCCAGATACTGGAATAGACGAAGTCCCTTGACTCTCAAGAATGCAACCACTGCCAACAGGACCTTCGAAAAAGTTCGTGGTGCCGTATTTATCCCGAATGGGAGACATGTAAATTGGTAATGTTGTGGACCCACAGCGAACCTTAGATATTTCTGGAAGTCTTGGTGGATGGGGACGTGTAAATAGGCGTCCTCCAAGTCGACAGATATCATCCAATCCGACACAATGATTGATCTTGTGATAGTTTGAAGAGTTTCCATCTTGAATCTCCCAAGATGTATGCGCTTGTTCAGTTGTCTCAGGTCCAGAACCGGGCGCCAGTCCCTTGACTTCTTGCGAACAAAGAATAGTGGGGAGTAAAAACCTCTTCTTACTGACGCCTCTGGTACTGGAACTATCGCTTTCTTTAATAGCAACGTCTCGATGTATTGATTGAGGATAAGTCTCTTCTCCTCCGACATTGGAATACTTGTTGGGACAAAGTGGGAGGATGGTGGTTTTCCCATGAATTTCCACCGGTGACCTTGCATTACTGTCTTCAGCACCCAGGGGTTGCTGATGTTGTCCGCCCAAACCTGTCCGAACTCCCTCAGTCTTCCTCCAACCGGGCAAGCCTGGGCGGAGACACCATCAAAAGGACTTCTGTTGACCCTGAAAAGACGGTGTAGACTTCTGCTTGTTGACTCTGTGTAGAGTCGATTGGGAGCTCTGCCAATTCCTGCGATACTCACGTCCCGGTCTGTAAGAGCGAGCGTTGCGATATTTTGGCTGCTGAAATCTCGACTGCTGGAAAGCCGGCTTTTTATTCTTCTTATCCTGCGGGATTAATCCCGATCTTCCCCCTGTAACACGCTGAATGGCTGTGTCCATTTCACTACCGAATAAGTTCTTCCCATCGTATGGGATCTTGCACCAATTGATTCGCGAGGATGGATCAGCCGACCATGCTCTCAACCAAAGCGCTCTCTTCGCGACCACCGATTGTACCATGGATCTTGATGTACATCTGATTATATCCACCGCCGCTTCTCCCATGAAGTCGGCAGTGAGTTTCAGGTCATCTAACGCGGCAATAATCGTGTCTCTTTCTACGCCGTTTCGAAGTGCTTCTTCGATGTCTGCAGTCCAGGATTTTAAAGCCTTAGCTATTGACCCCACCAGCGCTTGTGTAGATCTTCTTTAGTTCAGAATCTATTTTTCTATCCAACGCGTCTTTAAAGGATGCTGCATTCTCTCTGGGCAATGTTGAGGGCTTTGCGAGTCTCGTAACTGATGCGTCTACTATTGGGGGGTTATCTAATGGCTTCGCCTTTTCCTCCTTGATCGGGTATAGTTTATTTAGCCGATTACTCAACGGGGGCCTCTTATCAATCTTATCCCACTCTTCATTGATCACTTCCGCTATTTCGTCCATAAACGGAAAAGGGGTGCATTTCTTTCTCAAATGTGAATAGTACTCTCTATTTTTCTTCGGCTTTCCCGACCCGTCTTCATCCTCTGTATCCTGCCACTGTATGGCCTCTCTGACTGAACATACGTAGGGTTCAACCAGAGAGAAATCAAATCCTACTGCCTGCAAATCATCCTCCGTCGGTATTGGCTGTTGTTGCGTCGTTGACGTTGATGGCTGAGGTGGTAGGGAAGCTAGATATTCTCTCATTGAATCTTGGACTGCAGCTTTAATTAGTTCGGACACGTCCGCCGGTGTTTGTTGTGTTTCTGATGACATTTCCGAAAAGCATCTCTGACATACGGTCTTTCCTGGCAATGCGTCTCTCTCACAAGCCCAACATTTTCTGTCTTTTCGAGTTGCGGAGCCTGATCTGTGTTCATGAGGTGAACGACTCCTTTCTCGGTAGTGGTAGTCTTCCGGATTGCCTTTCCGCGACTTTGATCTGCTCCGAGACTTCTTGCTCTTGTGATGATGCTTCCTAGGGCTGACCAAAAAAAAAATTGGTATTAGTTTGCGCTCAGTGTTGCGGGCAAGAACCTACCTGAATACCCCCTACCTTTCCGCCCGGGGCTGGTTTGAGGTCGAGGCTGTGGAATCCATAGGATCAGCTGAATTAGCTGTAAGAAAGAGATGAACAATGTATAGTATAGACAGAGTAAGGGAAATAGAAATATAGAAGGCTACAGCCTTGAAGCTGTGCTGCTCTCTCGGATATTGATACCTGGTACTTCCTGTCGAATGGTTCGCACATCCTGCTCCCCAAGGGGCTGTTGTTCCGCAGCGCTCATGTTGAGCTCAGTAGAGGTCCGACTTGTTAGGAGTTAGCCTAATAAAGGAGCCGCACGGGGGACAGGGAACCCAGCGCACAGGGAGTCGCACGCCTTCCCTAATGCCAGCCGACAGCGCGAAACCGCCGAGCGGCAGGTTTAAATTCTCTTCCGGCTTCCTCCATGCTTCCGGCCAATGAAAGCAGCCGGCGTGACGTCACATCCAGCGGAACTCCGAGTACTGGAGATGTGGAACGCAGGCGCCGCTCAATGGAGCGCACGCCCTCCGAGAAGAGCAGAAAGAGGAAGGATCCCACAGCGCAAGAGGCACTGCTTTTAGCACAGATCAGGTATTTTGTTTAGGCACCGACCCCAGCCATTTAGACTGTCTGGGTACACGCCCAGCCCGCAGTACTCCAGCAAACTGTCAGGCTCTACAGCAGCTAATTTTTAGCATTATAGGGGGGGGGGATTGGCCGAGGGCACCAATCCACATACGCTGTAAAAAAGAACAGCGGATAGGGGGTAAAAATACAAAAAAAAAAAAAAAGATAAACCTAAGGCTAATAAGGCCAAAGAAACTACGTCCCTGAGGTGAGCTCCGAGGACAAAAGACTGGGGGAGGCGGGTCTCATGATTTAATTTATGTATTGTACGTCCTATGGGGTAGAGTGGGCGGGACATCTACTGTCACAGGAGCCCTCAGTGGCTGACCGCACTTAGCCTTCTAAACGGTGCCAGCGCACAGATCGTGCGAACTCTGGTCGCAGTCAATGCGCAGGAACCGTTAAGAATTAGCCGCGGACAACTCAGAAGGGAGCCTGTGAGACACGGGTGATTACCACTTCACCCACTGGTTCAGAGTAAACTGCCACCACCGCGGTTATCATGGGACCGTGGGGCCCACTAACTGACTGACTAATCCTGCGAATAAAACGGTTAAACACACGATATTCTGTCTAGCCAACAACAAACAAACAGTAGCGTATCTTCAGAGACCCGGGATCATTTCTGTGTGTGCTGATAAGCAGGGTAGCGGAAAGTGAATGACTTGGAGAAAGTCGTTTATTCACGCAATATAAATAATTAATATATACAGACAATTATGAAAATCAACAATTATGAAAACAGTAATAGCCAGTATGAAAAATAAAAGAAGGGAGAAAAATACTTAGTTCCTGGAAAGATGTCCTTATTGTGGGAAGAATCATAAAGTCCTTGGTTTCAAAGTCCAGAGTTCAGAGTTCAGACCAGGTGGATGCCAGCATATCCTCAAGCTGGCATCTGATGAGTGCAAGATGGTTCAGAGTGGAGGACCCTGAGTTTGGGTCCTCAGCCATTCTTATGCCCCTGCTTCAGTAGGAGGGAGTGAGGGCGGGGAGCTATACACCTCCTTCAAAGATGAGATGAGCCCTCCTCTTGTACTGGGGCTAGAAATCATATCTACCCATATATGGGCTCTATCTCACAGAACCGTACAGGTCAGGGCAGATTTACTAATATTTTCAGATCTGCCTCGATGTACCCAGCAGTCTGATACCAAACATGAGGGGTGGGACCCCTGTGGTACCATTAGGGCACTGTTGGACTGCCTAACGGGCAGTCTTTACCTCAGAAGGTTCTGAAATGTTCTCAGAACCAACGCCAGGCAGGGCCCTACCTGCTCTGTTAGTTTGGAGGGTCTGCCAGCCTGGCAACACAGAAAATATGATACATATAGCAATTTATGGAATATGAGAGACCCCTGGGATTTATACCAGGTCATTCCCAGGCAAAGGTTCTTTGAAGTTGGCAGCAGCAAGCCACATGTCGGCTCCCTGCTGGGAAAAGGAGTCGGAGTGTCTGAGTTTCCTCACTCTAAATTGGTTCTGTCATGGTGTTTGTCACCTTATACCTGATGGATGGGCCATCAGCACAGCTTGAAGCCAGGGACTCTCTGGGCCCAGGCTCATTAGCATATCAAAAGAGCCATCCTGCAGTTAAGGTGATGCTATTCCTCTGCTAAGAAAGGACTGCAGACCTCCTACACAATAAATCCAGATTCTATCGATTTGAAGCGCAATCGACGCAGAGAATCGAGTGCGATCGCTTTTCTTCACGGCCGGTTACAGGACGCGCCTGCGGCCCCGCAACCATCCGTGACAGCCCTCCCTGGGGAGAAGGCAGATAGACATTCATCAGCAAGATGTGTGTCGTTGCCGCTAACCTGCGAGATCTGATCTAGTTCCCCGTTGGCGCTCTGGGGTCGGCTGCCCGCTGCGGGTCGGCCAACCTGGCTGACGGGTCTCGGGTTGCCGGTGCGGCGGGAAAACCTATTGGAGCCTGTGGCTCGGTTCCCCTGGACCGGTCGCAGTCTGCTACCCTCAGGGTTGACCCGACATGGACCGTTCTGGACAGGGCGTTTGCGCCACTGCAGTCGGACGTGGTGTCTGCCGGGACTGCTGACAACGGGCAGTGGGTTGGTTAGGTCAACAGCCAGCCCACGCAGGGTTCCCCTGCCAAGTGGCTGTGGACCCAAGGGAACCCCGCGGGAATCCCTGGACCTTCCCAGCTCCTGACAGACGGCACATGCCCTGCAGTAGTTCGCTACATCCCTGTTCATCCGGGGCCAATAATACTGTTTCCGAATACCGGCAAGTGTCTTGCGGACACCCGAGCGCCCTGTCAGAGGATTACCATGTGCGGATTTCAGCACATGTCCCCTGAACGCACTCGTGGACCACAAGCCATTTGGTATTCGCGTGTGATCTACCGGTAGGGGGCTGTACAGACTCACTGTACAGTCTCCCACCTTCCCAGTACACCTTGAAAGCGGCCCCGTCTGCGAGGGGCTCAGCGGCTTGCTGCCGGAGCACCTCCAGGTTTGGGTCACTTTGTAGTGCGGCTGAGAATACGGCGCTGTCAGTTTCAGCCAACTGGCTCATGTCACACGAGGCCAGCGGCTGAAAGGTCTCATCCCTGCGGTCAGAGGAGGGGGAGGAGGCCGGAACCCCCTCCACCTGTTCTGAGCTCGGGTTCCGAGCAGTGCAGCTGCGCGGTATGGCTAGCACAGGTACACTGTCAGAATGGCACATATTGGCATTACCTACATCATTGTCACAAGCATTTATAACAGTAACAGGAACATTTTCATCACAGACAGTTTGTACAGTAAACTCAGGTACAGTTACAGCATCATCACAACAGACAGTCTGTACATCAAACTCAGGTGCCTTTGAAGCAGGCACTATTGAACCGGGTACCCTTGAACTGGGCACATTTAACCCAACTCCCCCTGGTGCTCCCCCAAGTGTATAAAGTACCTGGTGGTGGGTGGAGAGTCCGTCTCCTTCCGTGAGCGACAAGGCGGTCGTGGCAGGTTCATAGTAGGACACAAGCTTGCCCAAATCAGTCCCTAGCAACACAGGGACTGGGAGATCCTTCATAACCCCAACAACCCTTTCGTGGACCCCTCCCACTCCCCAATCCAGCTTCACTCTGGCGTGGGCTATGTGGAAAAGGGTGCCCTCTACTCCAGTAAGGGCAAGGGATCGGCTGGAGCTGATGCTCTCCTTTGGCACAAGATGTGAGTGAACTAACGTGATGTCAGCTCCGGTGTCTCGAAATCAGGTGACAACTTTGCCGTTCACTCTAACAAGTTGCTGCTGGTCGGTTCGGTCGCGGATTTCCTTTCCGCGGGCAAACAGGACAAAATCGGATGATCCAGGCTGTGGTTCGCTGGCGGGCTGCCTCTGCTGTGGGTGAGGTGCAGGTGATGCAGATGATCCAGGTGCTGGTGGTGTCTGTCTCCGCTCCGGACAGTCGAATTTCATGTGTCCGGGCTGGCGGCAGTAGTGACAGGTGACCTCTCCAGGCGCTGCAGGCCTGGATGCAGCAGCTGCGCTGGGTGGCCTCTGTGGCGGACGGCTCACAGGGGCAGGAGGGTCTGCCGAGGTATTGGGCTGACCTCCTCTCCAGCTGGATGGGACAGTTCTGCGGGGATCAGCCACCCGGGTAGTTGCAAAAGTCTCAGCAAGGTCTGCAGCGACAGTGGCTGAAGCCGGCCTGCGTTCTAACACAAACTGTCGTACATCAGCAGGGCAAATGTTCAGAAATTGTTCGAGGACTATCAAGTCCTCCAGGACGCCATAAGACCCTTTGGTGAGGCCTAGCGTCCACTGGCGGAGTGTGGTGAGCAAGCTGCTGACCACATCTCGGTACGAATCAGAAGACTTTTTCTGCCAGGCCCTGAACTTTTTCCGATAGGCTTCTGGCGTCAGCTGGTACTTAGTAATGATAGCGTCTTTTATAGCAGCATAATCATTATCCTTTTCCGCAGGCAATTCTGCGAAAGCATCAAGCGCTTTGTAGCGCAGCAAAGGTGTCAGATGTCTGGCCCACTGGTCTTGGGACAGACGATACTGACGGCATGCTTTTTCGAAAGATCGCAAAAACAAGTCAATGTCTGTGTCTTTCTCGATATTAGCAAATTTAAATTTTGCACTTACGGGGGCTGCAGCTCCTTCAGCAGGGAGGCTGGGCGGTGAACTCCGGCTGGCCTGTTGAACCTTTGCCATGTTGAGCTCATGCTGTCGTCTCTCCCGCGCCTCGGCAGATTGGCGCTCCCGTTCCTCTCGTGCTTCCATGTACTGCATGTACTTGTCCAGGTCAGTCTCCATCAGCTTTTGTAATGCCTGCTGCATTACCGGGTCAGCACCCATGGACAGTCCAGTACTGGCCAGTTCCGGGCGAGTAATGTCAGAAACTCTGGGATTGGGGTCCATACTGACAGTCTCTGGCGTAACTGTTGCAACAGGGCCCGCAGGATGCTCAACCTCTGTACGCCTAAGATCTTCAGCCTCTGGTTCCCCTTGATTGTCAGATGGGCTGGTATCCACCTCAGCGGACACTCCCGGCTCCCGCAGTTGCTGGGCATCCCATCTGGACAAGTCTGCTATCAGGTCCCGTTTTGTCTTGCGGAGGATGCCAATGCCCCTCTCTTCGCAAAGATTTTCCAGGTCTGCTAGGCACATGTTCTGGTAGTTCCCGGACATTTCCATGCCAAATAAAATAAAACTTTGGGGAGGGGTACTGGCTACACAGTCTCTCTGTATATATAAAAAATATATTGCCTTCCAGCTACACCAACGAATTAGTTCGTTTCTCGATAGCGCTAGCGCTATCGCAGATACTTTCAGCACAACACAGGTCCCAACCGCTGCCTAACACTGTCACAGGAGCCCTCAGTGGCTGACCGCACTTAGCCTTCTAAACGGTGCCAGCGCACAGATCGTGCGAACTCTGGTCGCAGTCAATGCGCAGGAACCGTTAAGAATTAGCCGCGGACAACTCAGAAGGGAGCCTGTGAGACACGGGTGATTACCACTTCACCCACTGGTTCAGAGTAAACTGCCACCACTGCGGTTATCATGGGACCGTGGGGCCCACTAACTGACTGACTAATCCTGCGAATAAAACGGTTAAACACACGATATTCTGTCTAGCCAACAACAAACAAACAGTAGCGTATCTTCAGAGACCCGGGATCATTTCTGTGTGTGCTGATAAGCAGGGTAGCGGAAAGTGAATGACTTGGAGAAAGTCGTTTATTCACGCAATATAAATAATTAATATATACAGACAATTATGAAAATCAACAATTATGAAAACAGTAATAGCCAGTATGAAAAATAAAAGAAGGGAGAAAAATACTTAGTTCCTGGAAAGATGTCCTTATTGTGGGAAGAATCATAAAGTCCTTGGTTTCAAAGTCCAGAGTTCAGAGTTCAGACCAGGTGGATGCCAGCATATCCTCAAGCTGGCATCTGATGAGTGCAAGATGGTTCAGAGTGGAGGACCCTGAGTTTGGGTCCTCAGCCATTCTTATGCCCCTGCTTCAGTAGGAGGGAGTGAGGGCGGGGAGCTATACACCTCCTTCAAAGATGAGATGAGCCCTCCTCTTGTACTGGGGCTAGAAATCATATCTACCCATATATGGGCTCTATCTCACAGAACCGTACAGGTCAGGGCAGATTTACTAATATTTTCAGATCTGCCTCGATGTACCCAGCAGTCTGATACCAAACATGAGGGGTGGGACCCCTGTGGTACCATTAGGGCACTGTTGGACTGCCTAACGGGCAGTCTTTACCTCAGAAGGTTCTGAAATGTTCTCAGAACCAACGCCAGGCAGGGCCCTACCTGCTCTGTTAGTTTGGAGGGTCTGCCAGCCTGGCAACACAGAAAATATGATACATATAGCAATTTATGGAATATGAGAGACCCCTGGGATTTATACCAGGTCATTCCCAGGCAAAGGTTCTTTGAAGTTGGCAGCAGCAAGCCACATGTCGGCTCCCTGCTGGGAAAAGGAGTCGGAGTGTCTGAGTTTCCTCACTCTAAATTGGTTCTGTCATGGTGTTTGTCACCTTATACCTGATGGATGGGCCATCAGCACAGCTTGAAGCCAGGGACTCTCTGGGCCCAGGCTCATTAGCATATCAAAAGAGCCATCCTGCAGTTAAGGTGATGCTATTCCTCTGCTAAGAAAGGACTGCAGACCTCCTACACAATAAATCCAGATTCTATCGATTTGAAGCGCAATCGACGCAGAGAATCGAGTGCGATCGCTTTTCTTCACGGGCGGTTACAGGACGCGCCTGCGGCCCTGCAACCATCCGTGACATCTACCCATTCGTGTGATGACATAGGCATTGGGAAAGCCTGCACTGCTACCCAGCCCTGGTGGGTCACCCCCTTAGCCCAGAGATCAATGAATGGAAACACAGTTCTTATTCATTGATCTAGGTCCCCGTATGAAAGACCGATACCGTCAACGAGGCGCTTCCGTCTTTCACAAATCCCCTTCTGTCCCGGCCAAATATCACTTCCGCTTTGCAGAGGAACTTTCCGCATGCAGAAGTGAGCTGCGAGGGCATCTTGTGGCCAAATAGTAAAATTACATCTGGACATTTTTTTTCCAGATAATGACATTTTTTAACTTTTAAAATTGACCCCTTACCTCCCACACTCCCCGATAGGTACACATAATTTTTTTGTAAAAAAAAGTAAATACAAAATATACAATACAAAAAATTACATAAATAGTTACCTTAGGGACTGAACTTTTTAATATGTATGTAGTAAAATATATTACTATTATTTTTTAAATTATAAGCTTGTAAATAGTGATGGACGCAAAACTGAAAAAATGCACCTTTATTTCCCAATAAAATATCGGCACCATACATTGTGATAGGGACATCATTTAAATGGTGTTATAACCGGGACAAATGTGAAAATAAAATACGTGGGTTTTAATTAAGGTAGCGTGTAATATTTTAAGACAATAATGGCCGAAAACTGAGATATAATGATTTTTTTTTTTTCCTTAATTTTCCGGTTAAAATGGATTTATACTAAAATAATTCTTAGCAAAATGTACCACCCAAAGAAAGCCTAAATGGTGGCGGAAAAAACAAGATATAGATAATTTCAGTGTGATAAGAAAGTTATTGGCGAATGAATGGGAGGTGAAAGTTGCTCGGATGCAATAAAGTGAAACGACACTGTAGGCTGAAGTGGTTAAATAGAATTTGGTTTTGTGGCTGACAATCCAAAGTGCTTCATGGAGTGCTCCTAGAATGATAAAAATGTGCCTAACTGATGTGAAGAGCTTGAGAGTGTCATTCACAGACTGGGGGTGTCAATAAAGCTGTAGCAGTTTAAAAAAAATCCCCTCCATTCCACGTTGTTTGGTTGGTTGTTTACCAGTTGCTATGAGCAACAGCAAGCTTCCTCTGTCCCTGTGAGTCACACAAACACGCTGTCACGTGATCCTTATGCAATGCTGCTGTTCGCCGCTGGAGGCCGCTGCTGCCGCCGCACGATGTTGTCTCCCTCGCAGGAGACATTTTGTTGTAGCCGCGGTATAGTTAGACTCTGATGTGGTCTTCACAAACATGGCTGCCCTGCATTGAGGCCTATGCATTAGCACTGCAGACACCGGAGCCTGGCTGCAGAGCAGTCACGTGGCAGGGTAGAGGGAGGACGTTTCAGTGAAGCCCCTCCCCGTGAGCTGATGCTGATTGGCTGCAGAGCTGTCTGTCAGGGGCAGGAGGGGAGGGGGCAGGAGATGGTGTAACAAAGGGCAGGGTGACAGCAGAGGGGCAGACAGTGCAGCCCTCAGTGAGGAGGAGTCAGGCTGGGAATACTCTGCAGTCTTCTGTCCTGCTAAAGATGAAGTGTGAGAACTGCACCAAGACGGTGAGAACTGCCCCCTCCAGGGGCCTCTTCCTTCCCTCCCTCCTGTGTCCAGGGGGGCTCCTAACCTACCCCAGGGGGCATCCACCTCACCTCCCACCCCTCCTGTGTACAGGGGGGCTCCTAACTTACCCCAGAGGCCTCTCCCTCCCTCCTACCCTAATGTGTCCAGGGGCCTCTTCCTTCCCTCCCTCCTGTGTCCAAGGGGGCTCCTAGCTTACCCCAGAGGCCTCTCTCTCCCTCCTACCCTAATGTGTCCAGGGGCCTCTTCCTTCCCTCCCTCCAACTGACCCCAGGGGTATCCACCTCCCTCCCTCCTGTGTCCAAGGGGGGCTCATAGCTTACCCCAGGGGGCATCCACCTCTCCTATGTCCAGGGGGGGGACTCCCAACTGACCCCAGGGGTATCCACCTCCCACCCCTCCTGTGTCCAGGGGGGCTTCTAACCCACCCCAGGGGCCTCTTCCCTCCCTCCCTCTCTCCCTCTTGTGTCCAGGGGGCTCCTAGCTTACCCCAGAGGGCATCCACCTCATCTCTCACCCCTCCTGTGTCCAGGGGGGGGCTCCTAACCTACCCCAGGGGGCATCTCCCACCCCTTCTGTGTTCAGGGGGCTCCTAACCTACCCCAGGGGGCATCTCCCACCCCTTCTGTGTCCAGGGGGCTCTTAACCTACCCCAGGGGGCATCTACCTCACCTCCCACCCCTCCTGTGTCCAGGGGGGGGGGCTCCTAACCTACCCCAGGGGGCATCTCCCACCCCTTCTGTGTCCAGGGGGCTCCTAACCTACCCCAGGGGGCATCTCCCACCCCTTCTGTGTCCAGGGGGCTCCTAACCTTCCCCAGGGGGCATATACCTCACCTCCCACCCCTCCTGTGTCCAGGGGGGGCTCCTAACCTACCCCAGGGGGCATCCCCCACCCCTTCTGTGTCCAGGGGGCTCCTAACCTACCCCAGGGGGCATCTCCCACCCCTTCTGTGTCCAGGGGGGCTACTAACCTACCCCAGGGGGCATCTCCCACCCCTTCTGTGTCCAGGGGGCTCCTAACCTACCCCAGGGGGCATCTACCTCACCTCCCACCCCTCCTGTGTCCAGGGGGGGCTCCTAACCTACTCCAGAGGGGCATCCACCTCACCTCCTTCCCCTCCTGTGTCCAGGGGGCTCCTAACCTACCCCAGGGGGCATCTCCCACCTCTTCTGTGTCCAGGGGGGCTACTAACCTACCCCAGGGGGCATCTGAAACTAAATTCAGACAAAACTGAAGTCCTTCTGATTGGAGGGCAGAGCATGATAACAAAACAACTTAACTTGCAGTCTTCACCACTGGGAATAGGAGGCACGGATCTACGCAGCTCTGATCATGTGCGTAGCCTGGGAGTTCTAATTGATGGGGATTTAAACTTCAGAACTCAAATCTCTGCTGTGGTGAAATCATCCTATTTTCACCTGAAGAACATTGCAAAAATCAAGCACCTCATACCCCCAGAAGATCTGCCAACCTTAGTCCACGCCTTCATCACATCCCGACTGGACTACTGCAATGCTCTCTACACTGGCCTTCCAAAAAAGGCCTTGTACCGGCTACAGCTGATACAGAATACTGCTGCCAGACTGCTAACCAACCAACCCCGTCACTGCCACATAACGCCAGTCCTGCATTCCCTTCACTGGCTACCTATAGAATGGAGGGTCCTATTCAAGATCGGCCTACTGACATTTAAATCCCTGAATAATCTAGGCCCTGGATACATGAAAGATATGTTACAGCTGCGAAGCAATCCCCGCATTCTCAGATCCACAGGTTCTAATAATCTAGTCATACCCAGAGTCCACTTAGAAACTTTTGGTCCCAGAGCCTTCTGTCATGCTGCCCCTACGTTTTGGAACTCCTTACCTCAACAGATCAGGACAGCCCCATCTCTGGACGTGTTTAAATCCAGACTGAAAACCCACCTGTTCAGTCTGGCATTTGCAGAAATATAACTTTTGTTGTGTGAATACTTCATCCTACTAATTACTGAATCTGAGAGAGCCTAAGCGCTTTGAGTCCTATGGGAGAAAAGCGCTATAGAAATGTTATTGTATTGTATTGTATTGTATCTCCCACCCCTCCTGTGTCCAGGGGGCTCCTAACCTACCCCAGGGGGCATCTACCTCACCTCCCACCCCTCCTGTGTCCAGGGGGGGCTCCTAACCTACCCCAGGGGGCATCTCTCACCCCTTCTGTGTCCAGGGGGGCTACTAACCTACCCCAGGGGGCATCTCCCACCCCCTCTGTGTCCAGGGGGCTCCTAACTTACCCCAGAGGGCATCTCCCACCCCCTCTGTGTCCAGGGGCTCCTAACTTACCCCAGAGGGCATCTCCCACCCATTTTGTGTCCAGGGGGGCTCCTAACCTACCCCAGAGGGCATCCACCTCACCTCCCCCCATCACATTCCACCTGGATGTACTATTCTGGCTGATGTTACAGGATCTGCTGGCTTGTCTTGTTACATTGTGCTGCTTTATGTGGTTATATTGCTGATAGTTGCAGTGTTTTATGTTTTTGCTTCCTAATATCAGCTTGTTTATTTCCTGATGTCCTGAACAGGTTTGTCACTGGGCAGCCTTGAGGAGGGTGGAGCTATACCTGGTTATTGCTACATACTTTTGTTTTTAGGGTAATCATTCACTGTATTAGTGTATGATGTGTTGCTGCGTATGATTAATAGTTCTCAAAGTTATTAATCGATATGCAAAGTGATATAAGGTGGTGGTAATGAACACCGGGTTGTGTATATTTTCTTGGGCAGTTTTTTTATTACGGTACTATATGTGTATAATAACAGTAAATGCATACCCTTTTTTTTTTTTTTTTTTAATTAAAAAAAAGTGGAGCTGAACTCTTGCACAGGACAGAAGAAAAACATAGAAAAGTGCACCCTGTATGTATTTAGAGAGTTTAGCCTGATTCACCCTCATTTGTGACTAATCACAAGTTTTAATTTGATCTCCCACCTTTGTCAGCTGACTGCCACTGCAGAGAGGAAATTGGTAAATGCAGGATGTTAACAATATGTCTGATTCCATGAAAGCAGGAAGTAGACAAACTGCAGATTTATTGCAGGGTTTGTATCATCTGTAACAAAGAAATATTTTTCTTTAAAGGTTATTATGCTGTTGCTTGTCTTTTACAGCACAGAGGAAGTGCTGTGTTTAGGTCCGCTTTAATATGGACCTGAGGTTTGTCTAGAGCTTTAGGAAATCTCAGTTATTGGTGGCGGGGTCATCACAATGCATGGTGGGTAGCATGCTCACCTTGCAGTGCTGGGTCTCCAGTTTGAATCACGGCCAGAGCACTATCTGCATGGAGTTTGTATATTCCAGTGTCTGTGTGGGTTTCCTCCGGGTACTCTGGTTTCCTCCCACATCCCAAAAAACATACAGATAAGTTAATTGGTTTCCCCCTAAATTGGCCCTAGATTACGATACATACACGATACATACAGATCTGTCTGTGATGGGGATTAGATTGTGAGCTCCTCCTGAGGGACAGATAAGTGACAATATACTCTGTACAGTGCTGCAGAAGACAACGCTATGTTAGACTCATTCCCACAACTGCTTTCCTTGCTGGAATGCACAGCTGTATGTATCAGTTCTCTCCCCAAAGAATCTGTCAGGTGTTTATGTATTAAAATGATCTTCCTCCATTTCTTACTACCGGCATCAGTATATTTACCTTTCAAAAGAGGCATCACTTTAGCCATATAGTGACTAAACTGTGTCTGATGTGTCTTATTGATCAATCACTTTGTTTTTTTTACTTTTCTCTGAAACCGGTTTGTTGATCAGTGCTTCATACACTGGAATAATATCTGATAGATGTGCTCATGAAGCGAGTTATAATGCTAGGTACACACAGTGAGATTTTCTGGCAGATTTACTGACAGATCGATTATTTCCAAGATCTGATCTGATTTCTGATCTATTTTTCCATTCTTTTCTATGGAAAACCGATTGGAAATAATCGACCTGACCGTAAATCTGCCAGAAAATCTCATTCTGTGTACCTAGCATTATGATACACATTTTCAGAAACCCTGAATCTAGTGACCTATATCTGTAGTTTGTAGGACGTTTGAAATGACTTTAGCTGAAAGTATGTTGAGGTCCATACCCACAACGCTCTCAAATGTCTAATGGGGCAAAAATTGGTTTTGTTTTTCTTTCCCATCAGTACCATGATAAACATTACAATCAACATCCCGAGAACTGCAATGTTGGATTTTGGGGATGTCTTTCGTGGTACCGATTGAAACCGCAGTTGTACTTTGTAGAGGATATGGCCAACTTACATCTAGCAATTGTAATTCAATCAATAAAGCGATCGACTTTATTGGGAGATCAACTTCAGTGTGGTTAATTGAAAGTCGACAAGCGGCACACACAGTACAAGCGATTCATCTCTACTAACTGATCTGAGCGATGTTGTGTCTCCATGTTCTGAAAGCCAAAGTCAGTTCAGAGTCAATCGAGTGACATGTGATCAGTAGCCGATTCCTGTGCGATCCACCGATATCTTGCATCCGGCTCAATCAACTCAGCTGGTCGATTCGCCATGAAATCAGCCGCTTCTTATCAGTTGGGCATACTGGAGCTCACTCTAATCTCTCTCGATTTTATTATATGATCAATTCGAATGGTCGCTCGTGCAGCTAAATCGCTACATGTATGGCCACCTTAGAGGTAGCCATGATGATGGGCAGATTCAACCAATGGACAAATCTCTCTCTGATCGAATCGGGTTAGCGCGGGATCTGTCTGCTGCCCATACACCTCAGTCTGATTCCTGACCAATTGCATGCTGAGATCAGCTGGTGACTCCGCTGCCTCATCGCTCTGACTCCTCCCCCATATGCACCAGGGAGACACATTAGAGGGCAGGGGCTGTGGAGTCTGAGCAATTTAGGTACTCGGAGTCGGAATTTGAGTCGGGAGTCTGTGGTTTCATAAACTGAGGAGTCTGATTTGGAAGTCGAATGATTTTTGTACAAAATCCACAGCCCTGGTAAGTATTAGATTATGGAGTCGGAGTCGAGGAGTTGGAGTCTGTGGTTTCATAAACTGAGGAGTTGGAGTCAGATGATTTTTGTACCGACTCCACAGCCCTGTTAGAGGGTATGGCGCTCGCCATTACCATCATGCATCTGATTGACTACGTAGGCCCACCATCTTGCGGCATGTCTGATCGATGCATGCAACCTGTTTTACCCCCAAATTAGACGCAGCAATGATCGGGCATGCTCTTAGCGGCACTGATTTTTATCCAATTCGATAATACTTATTGAATCGGATGGGCGATTGGCCACCAAGCCGAGTGATGTATGGCTAAAAAGCAAAAACAATCAATCTATCTGGAACTCCACCAATGTAGAAAAAGGCTCTCCACAGGCTTCAAACTTGCGTTTGTTGTTTATTGAGCAAGACACACTACATGTTACGGGTCTCCTGACCCTTCCTCAAGTGTCCCACCCAACACAACTACATCCCATTTAAAGGACTCCCCACAGGAAGTCCCACCCTGGTGCATTAACATACAGGAAATAAACATACATAGTTATCATTAAATACAATTCCTATACAGGGAACGACTATACCGTCTACCCTGCAATAATTTGTGGAGGGGGTCATCAAAAGTTCCCGCAGCATGAGTAATCCCACATATCATTCTTTCCTGCAACAGATCACAAAAAAACATTTATAACTTATTTGATCATTTAAGCCCCTAGGGGATACACAATCCAATTTCCTAATCCACTCCACTTCTTTACGGAGCAACAACTTCTCCCGATCACCTCCCCTCCTAGTTTGAAGCCTGTGCAGTGCCTTTTTCTACATTGGTGGAGTACGTGTTTGGCAGGAGTGGTGGACCTGCAGAAAAAGAGCACCGGCAATCGCTACCTACATCAGGTTAGCTGTATCTGAGCACCAAGGTGGACAGTTTATTAATCTATCTGGAACTGCCTTTTGTATGGACGGCACTTCCTGTTTTGCTGAAGTTACTTTTATATTTGTCTGTTTATGAATGGAAAGAATTTGCTGTGCTGTGATGAAGCTAGATGACTGTTCTGTGAAGGGAAACCAGCTCTCCCATATCACTGAAGGCAGGCTCGTATATCGCTTGGGAATACCTGTTGGTAGATCACATCACCTGCTGGGGTTGGCTCTTTATTGGGGGCACCAGCGGAGACCTATTTCCAGTGATGACAACATTGGGGTCTCCCGGTGTCAGTGGAACAAACTGTGACTAAAGTTACCCTTATGCCTCGTACACACACAATGCAATTTTCAAATCAATTTCTGGCTGATCCAATCCTGATTTCTAATCGATTTTTGTATAGAAGTAATTGGATAATTGACTGGAAATGTGATCGGACCTGTTGTAAATAATGGATTTGACCATCAATCTGATGGAAAATTGCATCATGTGTTCCAGGCAATACATTACTCGAGTAGTGGATGAGCTGTTTTCCCATCCAACTTATTGTGCAAATATTTTTGGGGACTTCATTTTTATTTTTCCTTTTCACCACCCACTGGTGGGAAGTCGGGGAACGCTCACAATTTCCGTATCGCAGAGGTACCGTTATTTCAATCGGGATTTGGCTCTGCAGCCATTAATTTGTTTACTCCGGGATCTCTTCCTAAATGCTGGATGCAGCGCTCGGCGGTCGCTACGCAGTGAGCAGAACCGTCCCCACAGGGTTCCGCTGCCAGTGGAGTCTCAGGCCTCAGACTGGTATGTATATAACTGGGCTTTGGGAACAGGCAATCAGTTCATGGGAAGGTGGATAATGGGGTGCTCTAGTGCCTAGGTTCTCAACAGTGTTCTCCCCAGAATTTTTTTCCAGCCGGGTGGCATGAAAAAGTAGCCGGGTTGGGCGAGTTGAAATTGCAGGGCAACTGTGCTTACAGCATAGGAGGTGGTGAGGAGGTGAGCTGATGACAGCCGGGTGGTCACCAAATCTAGTCGGGTGGAGCACCCGGCTAAAAGAGCCTGGGGAGAACACTGCTCAATGTGTGGTACGTGTACCCCGGGGTACTTCTGATGGTTCCGGGGGTACTCGGGCTTCATATACTTACCCAAGAATAACAAATGTAGAGTAGGAAATAGTTCAGAACCAATTATCATGTACTACGATTACATTTATATTTGTTAAGGGGTACTTGTGATAATGTTTCCTATGCCAGGCTGTACTTTGGTGAGTACAGGATTTTAAAAGGGGTGCATACCAATAAAATATTGAGCAACACCGCTGTAGAGCACTGGATACTCTGGGAAACGTTCACACTAAGGCCTCATTCACATCTAAGCGTTTTGTGCGCTTCAACCACTGCGTCCTGCCTTTCTGGTAAAGCCTTTTTTTTTTTTTTTTTTTTTTTTTTTTTAGCGCTTTTCCAGAGCGGTTTTGCAATTCCCTCCCTGACGCAAGTCATGAAGTGATCTCTTAGACCCAGAAAATAATACAAAAACGCAATCGCCATATAAAGCGGTTTTGTGAGCGTTTAGCACTCTTCCTATACCTTCCATTATAGCAAAAAAGGCCCCAAAAAATGGCCCAGGCACCGCTTTGCTGAACGCACACCGCACAAGCCGCGCTGATAAGAACCTTTTTCACAGATTCATTGCACAACAATTTGTGGTGATTTTTAAAAATCGCTTGTGCTTGAAAAAAGGCAGAAAATGCCCCTGAGGGCTCATTCACACTATGAGCATTTGCGTGTTTGTTTGTTTTTTATAGCACAGGCGATTTTAGAAATCCCCTTAGAAGCGCTTGTGCAATAATTCCCTATGAGGGCGCATTCACTGTGGGACGTTATTGTCCTGCATTATAAAGTCATTATAACGCGCTGTAACGATAAGCCTACGTGACATTCACAGTGTGAGGTAACATCGCGTTGTAAATGTTGCGTTATGGTAACTCACTGCTTGCACCTTAAAGGGATACTGTAGGGGGGTCGGGGGAAAATGAGTTGAACTTACCCGGGGCTTCTAACGGTCCCCCGCAGACATCCTGTGTTGGCGCAGCCACTTACCGATGCTCCGGCCCCGCCTCCGGTTCACTTCCGGAATTTCTGACTTTAAAGTCTGAAAACCACTGCGCCCTGGTGACGTAAGCAGGAGCGAGGATATGGGAACGCAGGCGCAGTGGTTTTCTGACTTTAAAGTCAGAAATTCCAGAAGTGAAGCGGAGGCGGGGCCGGAGCATTGGGGAGTGGCTGCGCGGGCACAGGATGTCTGCGGGGGACCGTTAGAGGCCCCGGGTAAGTTCAACTCATTTTCCCCCGACCTCCCCCCACAGTATCCCTTTAAACAGATACAGAGGCATACTTTTCATTGCCTGTATGCTCCACTGTATTTACTGTATGTGACAGTAATGCAACAGCTAATGTGCGCTACCACAGGGTTTTTGTTTGTTTGTTTTTTTGTTTTTCATTGTAATACTGCGTTGCGACTTAAAGGACAACTGTAGTGAGAAAAATATAGAGGCTATTAATTTCCTCTTAAACAATACCAGTTGCCTGGCAGCCCTGCTGATCTATTTGGCTGCAGTAGTGTCTGAATCACACCAGAAACAAGCATGCAGCTAATCTTGTCAGATCTAACAATAATGTCAGAAACACGTGATCTGCTGCATGCTTGTTCAGGGGTTATGTCTAATAGTATTAGAGGTAGAGAATCAGCAGGACAGCCAGGCAACTGGTATTGCTTAAAAGGAAATAAATATGGCAACCTCCGTATCCCTCTCATTACAGTTGTCCTTAACGACCGCCTAACGCCGATAGGCGTCGTTAGTGGTATAGCATGGAAACGGCCGTTCGAGCGGCCTTTCCATGCCAGTTCACGGAGGGTGCCTCTGTGAACAGTGTGCAAGCCGCCGATCGCAGCTCTCACGCATAATGTAAACACGCAGGGAAGAAATCCCCGCTGTTTACATCAATACGGCGCTGCCATAAAGGAGATCGGCGATCCCCGGCCTATGATTGGCCGGGGATCGCCGGCATGTGATAGGCTAAAAGCCTATCCTATCCGGCGCAGGACGGACATCCGTCCAGCGCAGCCCATAGCCTGCGGGAGAAGCAGGTGAGGGCAGAAATCGCTGCGGAGGGGGGCTTTGAAGAGCCTGAGTTTAGGCATGATAAAGGGCTTTTCACCAGCGTGCTAACTGTTAGCACCGCTTTGTGAATCAGGCCCAATGTATTTATTCATTTCCGGGTGAAAGAGTTCACTTCCTGACTTGCCTCAGGAAGTGAAAAAACAAATCTCCCTACAAAAGCACGTTTCTAAGTGCATGGAAATGCGCTGACAAAACTCTCAATAAATCGCTCAGCGCTTGCGATGGCGCTGGTAGTTTGTAATGTGAACACAGCATTAAGCTATGCATACACCCTAGATTACTGCCACCACTCACAGTGGTTGGGGTATCAGTGTCGGGAGTGAGTTCTGTACAGACATGCTGCTTTTCTGTAGCTGACCAGCAAGCACTGCTGTATGGCGAGGGGAGAAGGGGTGGCAAACAAACGAGGGCAGCCTGCAGTATGTGGGAGGAAAGAACCCCATGCAGTAGGTTAGCAATTAGTGATCCATTGTGGGTCTGCTGTACACACAATAGATTACTGTAGCCCTTCACAACTGTTAATCATTTGTTGGCACAACAGTTGCAGGGTAGAGTGCTGTACAAATGCGCTGTATGGCAATATATAATTTCTATCTGTATGTATGTCCTCTTGGCATGCGATGGTTAATATGTCTGCGCAGTGGTGTACACTTGCATATCTTTACCGCCACTGTATATGGAAATTTGCTAAATACATTTGCCCACTTTGGTTATTGTAGACTTTGACTCCACATATTTTGTCATAAATATCAGCGTTTCAAGTGAATATCTATATTTACATACGGTATGTTGTATATTGCAAAATTTACGATTTTACTGTTATTATTTATGTACATTAAACTGGACCTGAACTCTTGCACAGGACAGAAGGAAAACAGAGAGGAATGCACCCTGTATGTATTTAGAGAGTTTAGCCTGTCTAATTCTCCCTCATCTGTGACCAATCACCACTGTAATCTGATCTCTGTTTTGTCCGCTCAGGAATCCCATCTGCCACACAGAGCAGCTACAGTAATTTGTAAACACAGGATGTTAACCCTATGTCTGCTTCCATGAAAGCAGGAAGGAGACACACTGCAGATGTATTGCAGGATTAGTCTCAGCTGGAACAAAAAATGTTTCTTTGAGGCCGGTTTCACACTGCAAACTCGCGCCCCCCACACCGCATTGCAGCGTCCAAAACAGGCCTGCAGGGAACACTGAGTTAGTACACGGTGTTCCCTGTCTGGCCACCAGCCAATCAGGAAGAAACTCGTGCTTGTGGTCACTCCCTGCTTCGGGTATGCAGAAGTGTATTGTTGTTATAATACACTTCCACGCAGGCTCACAGCGACATCAACTATTTTTTTTTTTAAAATGCATCGCCATAGACTAACATGACTTTCGGGCCAACGCAGGTCGCCGTGGATCCCGTATGGTAATGTAGTTCTGTGCTAGCGTTAGATTAGGGACTGCTGGCGCAGCGTACTGCAACGTGGGAAGTATGAACTACCCCATAGACCAGTGATGAGTAACCTTGGCTCTCCAGCTGTGACAAAACTACAAATCCTATCATGCCTCTGCCTCCCCGAGTTATGCTTAGAGCTGTCAGAGTATTGCAATGCCTCATGGGACTTGTAGTTCCACCACAGCTGCAGTGCCAAGGTTAGCCATTACTGTCATAGGCTTAGGTATTTATTTTGCATGGTAGACGCTGTCCATATGTCTCTAAACCAGCTGGTAAGTGGCGTTCTGGCACTGCTCCTGGTGCCCGGTATACACAAGGCAGACTTGCCATGTCCATATGTCTCTGAGCCAGCTGGTAAATGGCGTTCTGGCACTACTCCTGGTGCCCGGTATACACAAGGCAGACTTGCCATGTCCATATGTCTCTGAGCCAGCTGGTAAGTGGCGTTCTGGCACTCCTGGTGCCCAGTATACACAAGGCAGACTTGCCATGTCCATATGTCTCTGAGCCAGCTGGTAAGTGGTGTTCTGGCACTACTGGTGCCCAGTATACACAAGGCAGACTTGCCATGCCCATATGTCTCTGAGCCAGCTGGTAAGTGGCGTTCTGGCACTGCTCCTGGTGCACAGTATACACAAGGCAGACTTGCCATGTCCATATGTCTCTGAGCCAGCTGGTAAGTGGTGTTCTGGCACTACTCCTGGTGCCCGGTATACACAAGGCAGACTTGCCATGTCCATATGTCTCTGAGCCAGCTGGTAAGTGGTGTTCTGGCACTACCCCCTGGTGCACAGTATACACAAGGCAGACTTGCCATGTCCATATGTGTGTGAGCCAGCTGGTAAGTGGCGTTCTGGCACTACTCCTGGTGCCCGGTATACACAAGGCGGACTTGCCATGCCCATATGTCTCTGAGCCAGCTGGTAAGTGGTGTTCTGGCACTACTCCTGGTGCTCAGTATACACAAGGCAGACTTGCCATGTCCATATGTCTCTGAGCCAGCTGGTAAGTGGTGTTCTGGCACTACCCCCTGGTGCACAGTATACACAAGGCAGACTTGCCATGTCCATATGTCTCTGAGCCAGCTGGTAAGTGGTGTTCTGGCACTACCCCCTGGTGCACAGTATACACAAGGCAGACTTGCCATGTCCATATGTGTGTGAGCCAGCTGGTAAGTGGCGTTCTGGCACTACTCCTGGTGCCCAGTATACACAAGGCGGACTTGCCATGCCCATATGTCTCTGAGCCAGCTGGTAAGTGGCGTTCTGGCACTACTCCTGGTGCCCGGTATACACAAGGCGGCCTTGCCATGTCCATATGTGTGTGAGCCAGCTGATATGTGGCATTCTGGCACTACTAGTACCCAGTATACACAAGGCAGACTTGCCATGCCCATATGTCTCTGAGCCAGCTGGTAAGTGGCGTTCTGGCACTACTAGTACCCAGTATACACAAGGCAGACTTGCCATGTCCATACAGTATGTCTCTGAGCCAGCTGGTAAGTGGCGTTCTGGCACTACTCCTGGTGCCCAGTATACACAAGGCAGACTTGCCATGTCCATATGTGTGTGTGAGCCAGCTGGTAAGTGGCGTTCTGGCACTACTCCTGGTGCCCGGTATACACAAGGCAGACTTGCCATGTCCATATGTCTCTGAGCCAGCTGGTAAATGGCGTTCTGGCACTACTCCTGGTGCCCGGTATACACAAGGCAGACCTGCCATGTGTTTTGGCTGTGCCCTCAGTGTACACATCTGCTCTGAAGGACGTCAGCTGCAACACCGTCCAACTGCCAGAGGACAATCGCTGCGAATGTTCTGGCCAGGGCCTCGGATAACAGCTCTGCGGTAGGCGGTCAGCAAATATTTTGAAAGGTGTTTGTTTTGTTTTTTTACTGCTGACGTCTGTCTTGGCCTCCGATCACATTCCAATGCCCAAGTCTGACCTGTCCCAATGTTTTGTCTTTTGCAAACTTTCCACAGGTCCTCTCAGTTGCCGTACAGTTACCTCTAAGTCAGGGGTGTCAAACTAAAATACAAGGTGGGCTGAAATTGAATACTGGGACTAAGTCGTGGGTCAACCTCAATATCTAGTGGCCACCTTCCTCCGCTATACAGTTCCCTGGTGTCTAGTGGTCCCCTCACTCCCCTATACAGTTCCCTGGTGTCTAGTGCCCCCCTCCTCCTCCTCCTGTACACAATACCCAGGTGTTTAGTGGTCCTGCCTCCCCTATACAGTTTTCTGGTGTCTAGTGTCTGCCAGTGGAACTGATCTTGGACTTCAGGAGACACCCCCCTCCCCCCACAACAACCAATCTTTATCAATGAGATTGAAGTGTTCAGGGTCCCTAGCGTCAGGTTCCTGGGAACAACCCTAACGAGCGACCTAAGGTGGGCGCAGAACACCACCAAAATCCAGAAGAAGGCTCAACAGAGACTATTCTTCCTGCGCCAATTGAAAAAATTTGGTATGCCTCAGGAGCTGCTGTCCAGCTTCTACACGGCCACTATTGAGGCTACCCTTTGCTCCGCTATTATCGTGTGGTATGCAAGAGCAACCGTTAGCGACAAGTACAAGCTTCAGAGTTATCAGCTCAGCGGAAAGGACCATTGGCTCTCCTCTGCCACCTCTAGACCTCCTCTACACTACCAGAATGAAAACAAGGGCCAACAGGATCTCCCAGGACCCATCCCACCCAGTTTGCCGCTTCTTTAAGCTCCTCCCATCGGGCCGACGCTACAGGACCATCCACCCAAGGACTAACAGGCGTAGAGACACCTTTTTTCCCCAAGCAGCGCTCCTGCTGAACTCCTGCCTCTCGTCGTTATGCTAGTCGCTTCAGGTCAAATTAGCCTGGACAAGGCACACTGGAACTCGGGCCAGTAAATAACCCAGCTAGTAACCGTGTGCTCTTCTTGGCAGAGCTCTACTCAAGGTGCTGAATCTTTCAATGAACTTACGTTATTCCTGTGCAGCACAATATCCAAACCCGGAGGATTTTAGTTCATGAGCCGACCGCATATTGTACTGCATAGACCGTTAAAAATGTATAGGTACTGCCTGTCTTGATGTATTATTGCCTGTCTTGCTTGTACTATTTGTATTATTATTTGTATTATTGCTATTGTCTTTGACTGTTTCGCTTCTTATGTTATTGTCTATTGTCTGTTGCCATGTGAACCACAACCAATTCCGGGTTCGACCTCGGTCGAACTTGGCAAAATAATAAAGTTTCTGATTATTCTCCTACACAATTCCCTGGTGTCTAGTGGTCCTCCCCTCTCTACCCTATACAGTTCCCTGGTGTGTAGTGTCCCACCCCCTATTCAGTTCCCTGGTGTCTAGTGGTCCTCCCTCCCCTATACAGTTCCCTGGTGTGTAGTGTCCCACCCCCTATTCAGTTCCCTGGTGTCTAGTGGTCCTCCCTCCCCTATACAGTTCCCTGGTGTGTAGTGTCCCACCCCCTATTCAGTTCCCTGGTGTCTAGTGGTCCTCCCTCCCCTATATTGTTCCCTAGTGTCACCCCCATGATGATATTCTGTTTTCAGTAAGTGTGTGTGTTCTCCTTTTTATTGCTCTATGGCTGGACAGTGTACTGGTAAAGGACGCAGCCTCCGACATAGGAGACCTGGGTTTGTGGCCGTACATCAGGCGGCTGATCGACCATCCGATTCCATTGTTTATAATTGGATGATTGGATTGGTGCCGCCAGGTGCATGCCCGATCGACTATGCAACCAATTTTGGGCCTAAATTGGTTGCATTAATCAGGCAGACATGTTACAAGATGTCGGGGCAACTTGCTCAAATGTTTGTGTGGCGAGCAATATCAGGGTGAGTGACAAATGTGACGAGACCCTCTGTCCCCCCTAATGTGTAATGCACCCACTGCACGCTATATGTTACCTGTCCGTGGCTGCTGCTTGCCCTGCGCTGTGTCTGGGCACACTCCTTGCTCCATACACGTGTCCCATGTGGGCATGTTCGCTGGCAGCCACATCGGGAGCGTGCATGGAGCAAGGAGTGCGCCCAGACACAGCAGAGGGCAAGCAGCGGCCACAGACAGGTATTGTATAGAACACTGGGTGGAAGGTTTATAGCACATTGGAGTAGACGGCGTCGGGGCAGAGAGGCTGTCGGATGCAGTGCACGAGGCCAATTCCGGATCCGTTTCACCATGAAATAGATCGAGAATCATCCTGCAGTGTATAGGCAGCTGACAGATCTCTCTAATCAGCGATCAGAGAGAGATTTGTCTCTTCCCATAATGTGTGTGTGTGTGTGTGTCTGTCTGTCTGTCTGTCTGTCTCTATATATATATATATATATCTATGTGTGTTTGTTTTCATGACTGCACCAGTGAGGACTTCTGATTGTTGGTTGGGGTTTTACGGAAAATCTGCTGCCTGTTCTGTATTAGTTACGCTGTAAGATTTCCGATCCGTTGTGTACAATCCTTCTCATATGTCTCTCTGTGACACGCAAGGGAAGTGCTGCTTACAGACTCTCTATAGTGGGTACAGCATCGTGTAGCCAGGAGTGGGTACATTGATGTAAAGGTTTTAAAGAGGATCTGAACTCAGAACTTCCTCTCTGCTCTAAAAGATCCACTACAGCATTATAACCTTTAAACGTAAAAACATGTATTCGTTACAGCTGATACAAACCCTAACATTAATCTGCACGGTTCATTTTTTAAAAATCGCTCCCATTCACTTTCATTAAAATCGAGGTAACAATTGTCACGATTTTCGTGTATGCGATCATGAAATCGCAGAAATTGTTTATGCTTCCCCCCCCCCTCCGCAAATCAATCACAAAGCGCTCAGAAAAGAACTTCTAGTGTGAATGGGCCCTTAAGCAGGCTGAACTCTGTAGGTACATTCAGGGTGCATTTCTCTGCGTTTTCCTTCTGTCCTGTGCAAGAGTTCAGGTCCACTATAAAGTGGAACTCCAGTGAAAATAATGTAATAAAAAAAGTGCTTCATTTTTACAATAATTATGTATAAATGATTTAGTCAGTGTTTGCCCGTTGTAAAATCTTTCCTCTCCCTGATTTACATTCTGACATTTATCACATGGTGACATTTTTACTGCTGACAGGTGAGGTAGCTGCTGCATGCTTTTTTGGCAGTTGGAAACCACTGTAAACAGCTATTTCCCACAATGCAACAAGGTTCACAGACAGGAAACTGATGGAGAGATATGGAGGCTGCCATATTTTATATCCTTCCAGTGTTCTCCCCAGAATTTTTTTCCAGCCGGGTGGCATGAAAAAGTAGCCGGGTGGGTAGAGATGAAATTGCAGGGCAACTCTGCTTACAGCATAGGAGGAGGTTAGGAGGTGAGCCGATGACAGCCGGGTGGTCACCAAATCTAGCCGGGTGGAGCACCCGGCTAAAAGAGCCTGGAGAGAACACTGTCCTTCCCCTGAATAAGCATGCGAAGCAGGTGTGTGTCTGAAGCGTGACTGGATCCAAAACAGAGCAAATGGCACACAGCGGGCCTGTTTATTTGAAGGACAATACAGCCCACAATGTCATTATCGGCTGTGGCGGCACTGGGGTGTAATTTGGGCACAGAGTGCTCCATTCCTCCTCTGCTTGGCCTTGCAGATACATCTGTTGCACCGGGCACCCACATTCAGTCCTGGTTCCTCTGGCTCTGTTTGTGCACCGGGTGCTGATTTCAGCAGTGGTTCCTCTCTTGGCCTGCTGCTGATCCACACTGGCCCTGCAGACACAGCTGTGGCACCCGATTTCAGCAGTGGCTTCTCTCTTGGCCTGCTGCTGTCCCACACTGGCCCTGCAGTCACAGCGGTTGCACCCGATTTCAGCAGTGGCTTCTCTCTTGGCCTGCTGCTGTCCCACACTGGCCCTGCAGACACAGCTGTTGCACCCGATTTCAGCAGTGCCTTCTCTCTTGGCCTGCTGCTGTCCCACACTGGCCCTGCAGACACAGCTGTTGCACCCGATTTCAGCAGTGGCTTCTCTCTTGGCCTGCTGCTGATCCACACTAGCCCTGCAGACACAGCTGTTGCACCCAATTTCAGCAGTGGCTTCTCTCTTGGCCTGCTGCTGTCCCACACTAGCCCTGCAGACACAGCTGTTGCACCCGATTTCAGCAGTGGCTTCTCTCTTGGCCTGCTGCTGTTCCACACTAGCCCTGCAGACACAGCTGTTGCACCCGATTTCAGCAGTGGCTTCTCTCTTGGCCTGCTGCTGATCCACACTGGCCCTGCAGTCACAGCTGTTGCACCCGATTTCAGCAGTGGCTTCTCTCTTGGCCTGCTGCTGTCCCACACTGGCCCTGCAGACACAGCTGTTGCACCCGATTTCAGCAGTGGCTTCTCTCTTGGCCTGCTGCTGTACCACACTAGCCCTGCAGACACAGCGGTTGCACCCGATTTCAGCAGTGGCTTCTCTCTTGGCCTGCTGCTGTTCCACACTAGTCCTGCAGACACAGCTGTTGCACCCGATTTCAGCAGTGCCTTCTCTCTTGGCCTGCTGCTGTTCCACACTGGCCCTGCAGTCACAGCTGTTGCACCCGATTTCAGCAGTGGCTTCTCTCTTGGCCTGCTGCTGTCCCACACTAGCCCTGCAGACACAGCTGTTGCACCCGATTTCAGCAGTGGTTCCTCTCTTGGCCTGCTGCTGTCCCACACTAGCCCTGCAGACACAGCTGTTGCACCCGATTTCAGCAGTGGCTTCTCTCTTGGCCTGCTGCTGATCCACACTGGCCCTGCAGACACAGCTGTTGCACCCGATTTCAGCAGTGGCTTCTCTCTTGGCCTGCTGCTGATCCACACTGGCCCTGCAGACACAGCTGTTGCACCCGATTTCAGCAGTGGCTTCTCTCTTGGCCTGCTGCTGATCCACACTAGCCCTGCAGTCACAGCTGTTGCACCTGATTTCAGCAGTGGCTTCTCTCTTGGCCTGCTGCTGTACCACACTAGCCCTGCAGTCACAGCTGTTGCACCCGATATCAGCAGTGGCTTCTCTCTTGGCCTGCTGCTGTCCCACACTGGCCCTGCAGTCACAGCTGTTGCACCCGATATCAGCAGTGGCTTCTCTCTTGGCCTGCTGCTGTTCCACACTGGCCCTGCAGACACAGCTGTTGCACCCGATTTCAGCAGTGGCTTCTCTCTTGGCCTGCTGCTGTCCCACACTGGCCCTGCAGACACAGCTGTTGCACCCGATTTCAGCAATGCCTTCTCTCTTGGTCTGCTGCTGATCCACACTGGCCCTGCAGACACAGCTGTTGCACCCGATTTCAGCAGTGGCTTCTCTCTTGGCCTGCTGCTGTACCACACTAGCCCTGCAGACACAGCTGTTGCACCCGATTTCAGCAGTGGCTTCTCTCTTGGCCTGCTGCTGTCCCACACTGGCCCTGCAGACACAGCTGTTGCACCCGATTTCAGCAATGCCTTCTCTCTTGGTCTGCTGCTGATCCACACTGGCCCTGCAGACACAGCTGTTGCACCCGATTTCAGCAGTGGCTTCTCTCTTGGCCTGCTGCTGTTCCACACTAGTCCTGCAGACACAGCTGTTGCACCCGATTTCAGCAGTGGCTTCTCTCTTGGTCTGCTGTTGTCCCACACTGGCCCTGCAGACACAGCTGTTGCACCCGATTTCAGCAGTGGCTTCTCTCTTGGCCTGCTGCTGATCCACACTGGCCCTGCAGACACAGCTGTTGCACCCGATATCGCATCCACTTGCAGGAGGTAGTCTGTAAGCCGGGCACCCAATTTCTACAGCGGCTTTGCTCTCTGCCTGCCGCTGTTCGGGATTTCCTCATTCCTACCATTTTATCAGCTGCTCCTATTTAAATGCACTCAGCTGGATGACCTGGTTACTTGATTCAGACACTACTAAAGCCTGAAACATCAGCAGGGCAGCCAGGCAACTGGTATTGTTTAACAGAAGATAAATATGGCAGCCTCTGTTACGCAGTTTAGGAGGTTTTGTTACTTTTTGCCCGATTAATAAAATTATTGTCCCACATCGGTGTAAACCATTTAGCTAGGCTAGCTAGGAAAGGTGTTGGGCACCCCCCGATTATACATTACCCAGCCTGGATCCAGCAATCGGCGCAGCCTCCCAGCACTGCTCCAGTCTCTCTTTGGGGAGGGATCGCAGATGACGTCATGCCCAGACCCGATCTTCCCCATAGACCAGGGGTCTCAAACTCGCGGCCCGCGGGCCATTTGCGGCCCTCGATACAATATTTTGTGGCCCTCGCCTGCAAAAGCTTCCTTATAGTTCGCTTCAGTGCTCCCAAGTAATCCGCCGCATCCCCGCCGCTAAACGAGGGCTTCAGAGCCCCCACATCGCCCGGGGGCAATCCGCCGGCATTTCCTGGAAGGGGCAGAGCTTTCAGCCTCAGCTCTGCCTCTCCTGACATCAATCGCCGCACGGATCGCCGCCTCTCCCCGCCCCTCTCTGTGAAGGAAGAGTGAAGGGGGCGGGCAGAGGCGGCGATGCGCCGCGATTGTGAAATTCCTTATGCGGCCCAGCCTCATCCTGACTTTGCCTCCTGCGGCTCCCCTGGTAAATTGAGTTTGAGACCCCTGCCATAGAGAGACCAGAGCTGTGCAGGGAGGCTGCGCCAATCGCTGGATCCAGGGGGAATAATGTATAAACGGGGGCATCGGCGGGGATTGGGGGTGCCGGGTACTTGTGCTAGCTAGAGGGTTTACAGTAATTTGGGACTCCTGGGGCCACAGAGCGGTATGCCTGACACAGTGTCAGGCATTCCGCTAAGGAGGTTACATAAAAGTACTAGCCTAAGGAGGAGAAAGGCTTTGTGTCCTGTAGAGGCTTCCCGTTCCTCTCCTCTCCTTCTAGCACTGTCCCCCGGGTTAGCAGTCTCCCACCGATGGGCTATGAGACTGCTCTCTCCTGCTGCAGGAGGATCCTTCTAGCGCTGTCCCCCGGGTCAGCAGTCTCCCACCAATGGGTCTAAGACTGCTCTCCTCAGCCGCAGGAGGATTCAGAAGTCCGAGTGCTCTGAAAGACAGATGGCTCCGTAGTGCACATACGTGAGCGCACTCTCTCACACGTACGCAGCCACCCGCCTTCAGGAGCACTGCGACTAAACAGAAATCACCGCAGCACAAAGCTTGCCGAGCATGCAGAATGGATTCAAATTTAATTATTTTTTATTACTGCAAACTGTAAAAAAATTACAATAATTTGAAAGGACCAATCACAATTAAAATCGCTAACCGCAAATCGCTACCATAATCGCTGGCAAAAAGCTTAACATTTTTTTTTTTAAATCGCTAACGAAATAGCTCATGAAATTGCTTAAAGAGACTCTGTAACAAAAATGTCATGCTTTGTTCTACCATCCTACAAGTTCCTAAACCTATTCTAATGTATTCTGGCTTACTGCAGCACTTTCTACTATCACAGTCTCTGTAATAAATCAATGTATCTTTCCCCTGTCGGACTTGTCGCCCTGTGTCTGGAAGGCTGCCAACTCTTCCGTGTGATCTGTTATGCACACCCCTCTTCAGGCCCCTCTCTGCACACTCTAGTGTGTGTGTTATTTACATAAGCCAGCAGCTTCTCTGCTCTCTTATCAGTGAAAGAACTGGATAAAAATCCTGCTCTGTTAGGCTATGAAAGGAGCTGGCTGACACATACTGAGGAATTACAGACACAGGGCAGAGCTGTCTGCAGGAAGAAACGATCAGCCAGTGTACTATTCAGTGCATGAGAGCTGCAGGGGACAGAAGGTAAACACACAAATGATATCTTGAGATTCAAAAGGAAGGGTGTATACAGCCTGCTTGTGTATGGATGTATTTTCTATGTGTGGACATACTGTACATCAACCTACTTCCTGTTTGGTGGCCATTTTGTTTGTTTATAAACTTTTTAAAACTGTTTTTGACTACTTTTAATTCAGTGGGAAGCGGCGGAATTGTGACAGAGGGTAATAGGAGATGTCCCCTAACGCACTGGTATGTTTACTTTTGTGCGATTTATTTATTTATTTATTTATTTTCCCCCCCTCTCTTATGGCCCGTACTCACGGGCTGCAAATGTTGCCTGTCGCCAGCACACGTGAGCGTGTGGGCGACAGGCCGGCAACAGCTCCTCGCCAGGTCCCTCCGCGTACACACGCGGAAGAGGGACCAGCGGCGAGGCGGAAGCTGTCGCCGACGTTCCTCCTCCCTCCGCCGGAAGCTCCATATACTTTAATGGAGGTTGCTGTCGCTAGTCCGCGGACTAGCGACAGTTGCGGCGGAGGTGCTGCGGCGACTGTCGCCATGCGATTGAAACTTTTAATAGCATGGCGACATGAGCGACGGGCGACAGTTCGGGGTGCGCGCGCGTGCAACGGCCCATACTCACAGGCGACCTGTCGCCGCAACACGCGCGCGCTGCGTGTTGAGGCGACAAAAGTCCCTCGTGAGTATGGGCCATTACAATACAGATTCTCTTTAAACGCTAGTGATTGCAGAAGCGATTTGAGCCTAGTAGTGGGTTCCAGGCCTTATTAGGCTGTTTTTGCTTTAATAATACCAGTAAATTGCTCTTATCTTACTTTCCCAGCCTGCAGAACGCGGTAACGAGGTCGCTGTTATCACAGACCTGCACAGCCAGACACTATAAGCTGCAGACAAGTTCTAATCCTCCTGGAAAAGTCTCTATTTTCTCAGTAAAGTTGTAAATCCCATGCTTAATGTTCCTTTTGATGTTTGTGTTCTCAGGAATGCAGCAAGAAGAAGAAGAAAGAGGCAGAAAATGCTGAGATCTCAGAAGCCCCCTTGCCTGGAGACGGAGAGGAGGTAAGGAACCTTATCAGAGGCCTTCCATGTGTCCTTGTAGATGAGGACAGGGCTGCAGGTCACACACCCATTCCCCTGCCCTATCTGGGCCCATCACCCCCCTCATGGGCCAGCTCAGCTGCCTGACGCCTCTGTATAGCTACAGATATCTCACCAGACACTGCTCTGATGTCTCCCAAACCCATCCTCACATTCACTAGCTAATCTACAGGATCTTGACATAGGTTGAATGTATTTGTGATTAAAGTGGAGCTGAACTCTTGCACTGGACAAAAGGAAAACAGAGAAAGGCACCCTGTATGTATTTAGCCTGCCTAATATCCCCCCATCTGTGTCTAATCACAAGTTGTGCAAAAAAAAAAAGTGGGATCAGCGCATCACCAGGCCGCCTCTGAATGGCCTCAGCTCAGAGATGCGCTGAGCCCCCCCAGAAACTGCAAATGCACCTTGAACCCAAACAGAGGCTCTGCATATACACCAAAGGAAAACTATTAAATGGGAGCAGCTGACCAGAAATAAATCAATGAAACATAGCAAAGAAATGAACAGCGCTACTTAAAAACAGATGAGTGCTTACCTGCAAAAAAGTGCACACCCCACTCATGGGATTCAAATAATGGTGTATATGCAGAGCCTCTGTTTGGGTTCAAGGTGCGTTTGCAGTTTCTGGGGGGGCTCAGCGCATCTCTGAGCTGGGGCCATTCAGAGGCGGCCTGGTGATGCGCTGATCCCACTTTTTCTGCGCAATTCTTAATTTTACTGGTAGCGCGCCCAGGCTATGCATATGCATAGGTAGGTTTTAGTTAGTGTTAGGTCCCCTCCCATGGAGGAAAGACTTCTTCGACAGTGGGAGGGACGAGTACCTAACAAATTGCATGCAAGCTGTTAGTGGAAACTAACATCCTCCAAGTGGTAGACAGGTTGTATGTGTGCTCATTGTGTATTTGTATCCCATGAGTGGGGTCTGCATTTTTTTGCAGGTAAGCATTCATCTGTTTTTAAGTAGCGCTGTTCATTTCTTTGCTATGTTTAATCACAAGTTGTAGTTTAATCTCTCAGTTGCGTTAGATGGCTGCTTCAGCAGAGCAGCTAAGTTGTAAAAACAGGATGTTAACCCCATGTCTGTTTCCCTGAAAGCAGGAAGTAGACATACTACAGATTTATTGCAGGGTTTGTATCAGCTGTAACAAAGAAATGTTTGATCACTCTGCTGTCCCTGCCCACCGCCTGACGTCACCTCTGCAACAGAACGTTTTGTCAGCCAGTAGGCTAACGACACATCTGTACAGTCTCGGCCCAGCAATGTCACTGGAGAGATCGTTTCTCAGTCTCTTGGTTGACATCAATCTGGCATGTGTATGGGCCTAAAGAAAATTTTGGTGGGGGGGGGCAAAAAAAAATGTATTCGCCACCTTTGTGCTCACCCTCCTACTTTGCACTAGTTTTAGGTAGCTAGTGTGCTCCCCCTTCCCAAAGTATAGGTAATCTCTGAGCATAGTCTGCCAATATGCCCCTCAAGTATAGAACTCCAGGCTCCCCAGCAATCTGTCTTCTCTGTGCCTCCCTATCTTGATTACAGTGACCTGACCATTGCACCACACTGCAGAGCTTTCTGTCATGCTGCCCCTACCCTTGGAACTCCCTGCTACGCTTAGTAAAGACAGCCCGATCCCCGGACACAGAGTAGGGACACCAAGAGCCAAATGTATTGTAGTTGAAATGAAGTATGATAGAGTAATAAGCTATCTTCACAAAGCAGGATTACCTCAAAGGCAACCACTCTATATAGGCAGGTGGGGAGATTTGACCTGACCCCACTCAGGATTAAGAAGTCTCTCTCCATAGATGAGGAAAAAGGGGGTAACACCCCTCCACCAGGGGTGGACTTAATATAGCATAGTATGGAGACAGAGGCGCCAAAAGGATAAAAGTATCTAAAACATGAGTAGGCAGTGGTGGACTCCCCTCCTCCAAGCAGACACACAAAAGTTCCCAATGTGTTTCTCAAATACAACCAGTTTATTTACATACTTCGGGGACAATGCAACGCGTTTCACAGGTTTGATCCCACTTCATCAGGCAATAACGGAGCAATAGCATATGTGGTCAGTAGAAGAGCCAGGCACCTCAGTGAGGTCTTCTACTGACCACATAAGCTATTGCTCCATGGTTATTGCCTCCATGAAGCGGGACCATCCCTGGAGTTATTTAATACAGAAAAGCGCTTTACAAATGTTGGTTGTTCTCTGCACCCCAAGGAGCCTGCCGTGGGTCTCCATGAGGTCCGTAGTGGACTCCCGTATTTTCACTGCCAGCCACACACAATAGGCCCCAGATGCCATGGTCATCCCTGCCCCAGATGCTATGGTCATCCCTGCCCCAGATGCTATGGTCATCCCTGCCCCAGAGGCTATGGTCCTCCCTGCCCCAGAGGCTATGGTCCTCCCTGCCCCAGAGGCTATGGTCCTCCCTGCCCCAGAGGCTATGGTCCTCCCTGCCCCAGAGGCTATGGTCCTCCCTGCCCCAGAGGCTATGGTCCTCCCTGCCCCAGAGGCTATGGTCCTCCCTGCCCCAGAGGCTATGGTCCTCCCTGCCCCAGAGGCTATGGTCCTCCCTGCCCCAGAGGCTATGGTCCTCCCTGCCCCAGAGGCTATGGTCCTCCCTGCCCCAGAGGCTATGGTCCTCCCTGCCCCAGAGGCTATGGTCCTCCCTGCCCCAGAGGCTATGGTCCTCCCTGCCCCAGAGGCTATGGTCCTCCCTGCCCCAGAGGCTATGGTCCTCCCTGCCCCAGAGGCTATGGTCCTCCCTGCCCCAGAGGCTATGGTCCTCCCTGCCCCAGAGGCTATGGTCCTCCCTGCCCCAGAGGCTATGGTCCTCCCTGCCCCAGAGGCTATGGTCCTCCCTGCCCCAGAGGCTATGGTCCTCCCTGCCCCAGAGGCTATGGTCCTCCCTGCCCCAGAGGCTATGGTCCTCCCTGCCCCATCCCTGCACCTGTGGCGGGCTTGGACAAATTTCCCTTTTCCTCTATCCTAACTCTACCCTAGAAAGTTTTCAAAGAGGGCCATTCACACATTTTATTTATTTATTTATTCCCCATTTGATTTGATCACTCTGATAGATTCTGTTGTATGGTCATCCCTGCCCCAGAGGCTATGGTCATCTCTGCCCCAGATGCTATGGTCCTCCCTGCCCCAGAGGCTATGGTCCTCCCTGCCCCAGAGGCTATGGTCCTCCCTGCCCCAGAGGCTATGGTCCTCCCTGCCCCAGAGGCTATGGTCCTCCCTGCCCCAGAGGCTATGGTCCTCCCTGCCCCAGAGGCTATGGTCCTCCCTGCCCCAGAGGCTATGGTCCTCCCTGCCCCAGAGGCTATGGTCCTCCCTGCCCCAGAGGCTATGGTCCTCCCTGCCCCAGAGGCTATGGTCCTCCCTGCCCCAGAGGCTATGGTCCTCCCTGCCCCAGAGGCTATGGTCCTCCCTGCCCCAGAGGCTATGGTCCTCCCTGCCCCAGAGGCTATGGTCCTCCCTGCCCCAGAGGCTATGGTCCTCCCTGCACCTGTGGCGGGCTTGGACAAATTTCCCTTTTCCTCTATCCTAACTCTACCCTAGAAAGTTTTCAAAGAGGGCCATTCACACATTTTATTTATTTATTTATTCCCCATTTGATTTGATCACTCTGATAGATTCTGTTGTATGGTCATCCCTGCCCCAGAGGCTATGGTCCTCCCTGCCCCAGAGGCTATGGTCCTCCCTGCCCCAGAGGCTATGGTCCTCCCTGCCCCAGAGGCTATGGTCCTCCCTGCCCCAGAGGCTATGGTCCTCCCTGCCCCAGAGGCTATGGTCCTCCCTGCCCCAGAGGCTATGGTCCTCCCTGCCCCAGAGGCTATGGTCCTCCCTGCCCCAGAGGCTATGGTCCTCCCTGCCCCAGAGGCTATGGTCCTCCCTGCCCCAGAGGCTATGGTCCTCCCTGCCCCAGAGGCTATGGTCCTCCCTGCCCCAGAGGCTATGGTCCTCCCTGCCCCAGAGGCTATGGTCCTCCCTGCCCCAGAGGCTATGGTCCTCCCTGCCCCAGAGGCTATGGTCCTCCCTGCCCCAGAGGCTATGGTCCTCCCTGCCCCAGAGGCTATGGTCCTCCCTGCCCCAGAGGCTATGGTCCTCCCTGCCCCAGAGGCTATGGTCCTCCCTGCCCCAGAGGCTATGGTCCTCCCTGCCCCAGAGGCTATGGTCCTCCCTGCCCCAGAGGCTATGGTCCTCCCTGCCCCAGAGGCTATGGTCCTCCCTGCCTCAGAGGCTATGGTCCTCCCTGCCCCAGAGGCTATGGTCCTCCCTGCCCCAGAGGCTATGGTCCTCCCTGCCCCAGAGGCTATGGTCCTCCCTGCCCCAGAGGCTATGGTCCTCCCTGCCCCAGAGGCTATGGTCCTCCCTGCCCCAGAGGCTATGGTCCTCCCTGCCCCAGAGGCTATGGTCCTCCCTGCCCCAGAGGCTATGGTCCTCCCTGCCCCAGAGGCTATGGTCCTCCCTGCCCCAGAGGCTATGGTCCTCCCTGCCCCAGAGGCTATGGTCCTCCCTGCCCCAGAGGCTATGGTCCTCCCTGCCCCAGAGGCTATGGTCCTCCCTGCCCCAGAGGCTATGGTCCTCCCTGCCCCAGAGGCTATGGTCCTCCCTGCCCCAGAGGCTATGGTCCTCCCTGCCCCAGAGGCTATGGTCCTTCCTGCCCCAGAGGCTATGGTCCTCCCTGCACCTGTGGCGGGCTTGGACAAATTTCCCTTTTCCTCTATCCTAACTCTACCCTAGAAAGTTTTCAAAGAGGGCCATTCACACATTTTATTTATTTATTTATTCCCCATTTGATTTGATCACTCTGATAGATTCTGTTGTATGGTCATCCCTGCCCCAGAGGCTATGGTCATCTCTGCCCCAGATGCTATGGTCCTCCCTGCCCCAGAGGCTATGGTCCTCCCTGCCCCAGAGGCTATGGTCCTCCCTGCCCCAGAGGCTATGGTCCTCCCTGCCCCAGAGGCTATGGTCCTCCCTGCCCCAGAGGCTATGGTCCTCCCTGCACCTGTGGCGGGCTTGGACAAATTTCCCTTTTCCTCTATCCTAACTCTACCCTAGAAAGTTTTCAAAGAGGGCCATTCACACATTTTATTTATTTATTTATTCCCCATTTGATTTGATCACTCTGATAGATTCTGTTGTATGGTCATCCCTGCCCCAGAGACTATGGTCATCTCTGCCCCAGATGCTATGGTCCTCCCTGCCCCAGAGGCTATGGTCCTCCCTGCCCCAGAGGCTATGGTCCTCCCTGCCCCAGAGGCTATGGTCCTCCCTGCCCCAGAGGCTATGGTCCTCCCTGCCCCAGAGGCTATGGTCCTCCCTGCCCCAGAGGCTATGGTCCTCCCTGCCCCAGAGGCTATGGTCCTCCCTGCCCCAGAGGCTATGGTCCTCCCTGCCCCAGAGGCTATGGTCCTCCCTGCCCCAGAGGCTATGGTCCTCCCTGCCCCAGAGGCTATGGTCCTCCCTGCCCCAGAGGCTATGGTCCTCCCTGCCCCAGAGGCTATGGTCATCCCTGCACCTGTGGCGGGCTTGGACAAATTTCCCTTTTCCTCTATCCTAACTCTACCCTAGAAAGTTTTCAAAGAGGGCCATTCACACATTTTATTTATTTATTCCCCATTTGATTTGATCACTCTGATAGATTCTGTTGGCGATTTGATGCTACAAAACACGCCCGACTCATTTCTGAATTAGTTTTGGCCTAAAATCAGAAGTGGACAATCTAGTTGATTGTGGGCATTAGTGAAAGTACATCGGTGGCCTATAACTGCATCAAACAGTGTGCAGCACTGCGGTTCAAGGGGTGGTTTATGTTTTGTTTTTTGTGTCACATAGCTAAAAACTCACCACAAATAAAGTTAGAGTTCTGCTTTAAGCCTGGCATTACTTTACCTTCTCCTCCTTTACCCCAATGAACTTAAATGTGGTGCCCTCTCTCTCCCCTTCTCCACCCCCCAACCCCTCGTTATACTTATGTGAGCCACAGAGGTTCCAGTGAGGATGTTGCTGTGGGGCGATGCAGAGGATCTTGGGATGGATATGTGGGAAGGGGATACAACTGCGCTGATCAGTGTCCGAATGGCAGAGGTGCTTTTGGATTCTAACTGGATGAGCGGGGTGTCACGTGACTCTATAGATGAGGGTAACTATAATGGTGCCACATTCAATTAGCTAGAAATAATGTAAGTTCTGGAAATGGACTTTAATGCAAGTGAAGTGAAAGTTCCTCTAGCTGAGTCCATCTCCGTCCCGTTCTGTGTCTGTACATAACATTGTGCTACCAGTGCACAGCAGCATCATGTCGCCTTTCTGGCCAGAGTGGCAGAACTTGCTGTCTATTTCATAGGAGCGGCCATTCCATTTCTGGAAATCTATTGACTAATGAAAATGGCATGGTATTTTCCGAAAGCATCTGCCTACCAGAATGTGCACGGTGTAAAATACAATTGTGGAACTCCAGGCCTGGAAGGGCCAGATCCATGCCAGTGTTTAGGATGGACTGATAGAGAGGAATGCGTTCTGCCTGATGGACAACACCTTTCCTGATCCAGACCCATCCATTCATTAGAGCTGTTTAAAAAAATGTGTGAGGACCTCGGCCCTCTATGGGTTTTTTGGGTTTGACATCCCTGCTCTAAAACCAACTCACTGCTGTTCCGAGCAGGACTTGGCCCAGGCAAAATATAGTGCATTTTAACAGGGGCACTGCATGAAGGCACCGCAAGGTTATGCATGTCCTGGGAGTGACAACACCAAAAGTATAGGAGAGGGAGGGGCAGGCGCAGACCGCCACCTCCAAGAAAGGTGGCACAAGGATGCCCACATGCGGCGCACCTGTCCAGATGCAAAGTACTCTGGGAGGGCCGACTGCTGCAGGGAACAGCAGTAAGGTAGTGTTAGACCCTGCAGTTGCTTCCAGCAAATGCTATGCCATCTTACAAGTAGTCAATACACAATTAGGCAGCCAGGATATAGCCAGGTAAACCTGTTCTGAGCACCTTCTTCTTCTTCTTCTTAATATTATTATTATTATTATTATTATTATATATTTTTTTTTATTTTTTTTTTCCCCAAGTTTGTAGTAAGAATGATTTAGTCAGTGTTTTGGCCATTGTAAAACCTTTCCTCTTCCTGATTTACATTCTGAAATTCATCACAGGTGGTGATATCTTTACTGCTGGCAGGTGCAGCTCTGCAGAATGTTTGTTTACCGAGAGTTCTAAAGCCAGTGACAATAAATGACTGGACTCTCTAAGACCATCATTTATTCCCAGGATGCAATTTGGCGATTCATGTAATAGGTGTTAGATTGACCCCTCTGGGAATGTCCTCTTGAAAGCTTGCATGTGGTATAGCAGTAACTTGCATATGTGGTTAGGAAGGGGTAGCAGTTTGGGCTGCGATTGATGGGGAAAGCCGTGTATTTATTTATGCGCTTTGTATATGTCTCCCCAGAAGAGTGAATTTCACCGTCTGGCGGATTCACGGATCTTCCTGAGCGACTGCCTGGCGTGTGGGAACTGCGTGACGTCAGAGGAAGGGGCCCGCATCTTCGCCCAGAACCAGCAGGAGCTGTTTAAGGTCCTGAGCCTGAACAAGGTACTGCAGCTCGTGTCCGGAGCTCCTCCCCCTCCCCCCTCTGTGGCCCCAGTAACTGTTTGCTTGACTTGCAGAGATGCGATCCGTCCCTCCATAGGCTGGTGGTGGCGTCCGTCAGCCCGCAGTCCGTGCCTTACATCGCTGTCAAGTTCCGGCTGTCCGTCTGCGAGGCGGCCAGGAAGCTGTGCGGCTTCCTCAAGAGTCTGGGTAAGCTGCGGAGCGTCATGGCAGCGCTGTGTCACATGCAGGCAATGCTGATCATCAGAGATGAACATTGACAAGCTATTCATTCTGGCTTAATTGTGGCAAATTGTATGCAGCAATTGCACTTCCTGTCAGTTTTGATTGGCCAATTTGCAATGACCGGTAAAAGTCGGAGTTCCCTTGTTCATAATGACTTGGCTGGTTTTTGTTTGTTTGTTTTTTAATGTTTTTAAAGGACACCTGAAGTGAAAGGGATATGGAGGCTGCCATATTTATTCTCTTTTAAAGCGGTATCGTCACCATAAAAATCAATCAAATTTCAACAGCAACTGGTCTGAGTGTATTAAGTGATAAAGATGCTAATCCTGCATTCAAAACTTGCAGAACTTTTTCTGCTGTTATGGTTTGTAGTTATCACATACTTTAGGAGCACTGGCCCTAGTGCCAAACAGTGCCAAAGAGTTGAATGCTGGGAGTTCTTTTTATCTATAATCTATTCCTCCTCTTCCATTTATTTCCCTGCCTAGCTGCTTATCAGAAACACCCTCTGATTACTTGTGTTTACAAGCAAGGCTGAGGTGAATCAGTGATTGGAGGATAAGACAGTGCAGTTCCTAGTATACACCTCAGTGGGAGTGTCTGAAGACTCTGGCAGGAGGGCAGCTAATGAATACACAATGAGCAAGAGAAGGGAGGAGGGGAAAACAAGTCAGGGAGGATATGATGTCAGCATTAGCTTGGCAAGATGGCCACTGCCTAGAATAGGATTTTCTGCTTTTCCTTTATAAAATTCACAGGAATCATTACGTGGATAGCACAATACATCTGTTATGTAAGTAGAGGTAGTATTTATCTACTTATATATGTGTTTGTATTTCTAGGTTAGCATGGGTGTCGCTTGTTCTTTAAGCAATACCAGTTGCTTGGCAGCCTGGCTGACCCTCTGCTTCTAATAGTTTTAGCCATTGCCCCTGAACAAGCATGCAGCAGATCAGCTGTTTTCTGACCTTTGACAGATCTAACAGGATCAGCTGCATGCTTGTTTCTGGTGTGACTCAGACACTACTGCAGCCAAATAAATCAGCAGGGCAGCCAGGCAACTGGTATTGTTTAACAGGAAATAAATATAGCAGCCTCCACATTCTTCTCACTTCAGTTGTCCTTTAAAGGATACATCTGGCAATGTAAAAAAACAGATTTACTTACCTGGGGTTTCCTCCAGCCCTTGGAAGCCTATGCCGGGGTCCCCTCCGTAGCAGGATGCTCCCGACCAGGTGCGTGACCTCGCAAATGTGCAGAGGCCACCGACCTGGCAGAGTCAGAGGGGACCCCGGAGCACCAGCATGGGGCGGAGCTTCAGCGAGGGACACAGACTGGAGGAAGCCCCAGGGAAGTAGATCTGGGGTTTTGTACATTGCCAGATGTATCTTTTAGACCATGTGGAAGTTGCATTACTTCTGGCCATGCTGAGGGGGGTGGGGCTACATTGGCCATGCTGAGGGAAGGGGCGGGGCTACACTGGCCATGCTGAGGGGCGGGGCTATGCTGGCCATCATGCTGAGGGGGCGGGGCGACACTGGCCATAAAGTAAATGATTTCCTCTGAGAAAACTCAGTTGATAACGTGAATTGCATATGAGCCCGTGTGCGCAAATCTCATTAGATCATGAACCACGGATAACCCCAGTACACCCGCACTGTCCCTCCGCACAGACTGAGTGGCAGACTGTATTGCTGCAGTATAATGGTATACAGAAGTGTTGTGCATCACATCCTTTGCAGATGGGGATCGTCCATCCCCGGTTACTTTTATCTAACGTGCGTGTATATAGTTTTATCCACTGGCTTCGGGTGAGCTTGTGGTGAAGCCATTTCTCCTTACTAAGATGCTGAAGTTTTTGCAGTGACTTGTTCCTTGTGGTATACAGTGTGCTTTGTGCCATTTATGAGGGTAACACCCAAGATGCAGTAGGAAGCTCATCCACACATATTGCCTATAAATGCCATTGCAGAAGTGTCTCAGAGTGCCAAACCCTGCCAGATACAAGATCAGTGAAAGGGGGAGGAGGCGCACCAGTCCGTTTCAGATACTCCGTTAAAGGACAACCAAAGTGAGAGGTATATGGAGGCTGCCATATTTATTTCCTTTTACACAATACCAGTTGCCTGGCAATCCTGCTGATCTATTTGGCTGCAGTAGTGTCTGAATCACACCAGAAACAAGCATGCAGCTAATCTTGTCTGATCTGACAATAATGTCAGGAACGCCTGATCTGCTGCATGCTTGTTCAGGGGCTATGGCTAAATGTATTAGGGGCAGAGGATCAGCAGGACAGCCAGGCAACTGGTCTAGCTTAAATGAAAATAAATATGGCAGCCCCCATATCACGCTCACTTCAGTTATCCTTTTTTAAAGGACTACTGTCGAGAAAATTTGTAAAATTGAATTAGTACATGTAAACGCATACAAATACAAAGTATGTGTCTTCCGGAGTAAAACGAGCCATAAATTACTTTTCTCCTAAGCTGCTGTCACTTACAGACAGTAGTAGAAATCTGGCAGAGCTGACAGGTTTTGGACTAGCCCGTCTCCTCATGGGGGATTCTCTCAGGGTTTTCTTTATTTTCAAAAGCACTACTGCTAAAGTGTACGGTGAGCAGGGAGGCTGGCCAACATCCTACTAATATTATAAATGGGAAAGTTTGGTTGTTTGTTACTCGAGCCACAAACAGCCAATCAGATTTATTTCATTTCAATGCAAATTATTGATACCAAAGACCACAAAGCTCACAAACTTGGTAATTGATTAAATTATTAATTGTGTATTAGGGTTAGAAAAAGTGAGCGCAGCGAAATACATAATCGGGCAACGCCAGGTCATCAGTGGGTGGAGACAAATACACATTTCACTGGGAAAATATAAACTGCAGCCATTCTTACACTGTTAATGGCAGGGTTCTCAAACCTTTGCACAGTTGGTCACTGGGTGACTGGGATTAATATTCAGAAAGGTGGGTGGAGCCTACAAAAGCCAATTAAAATTCACCTATTGGTTTTCAAGGGGAATATTTAATTGCTGCCCTTCTTGCACTGTTAATAGCACAAGTCTCAATCCTGGTACAGTTGGTCATTGCGTGACTGGGGTTTAAACTCAGAAAAGGGGTGGCGCCACAAACAGCCAATCAGATTGGCATCAATAATTTGCATTGAAATGAAACAAAAGACCGCCAAGCTCACAAACTTTGTCATTGAGTAATTGTGTGTTAGGATTAGAAAAAGAGGGTGGAGCCAACACCAGCCAAATGCATACCCGAGCAACACCGGGCCATCAGCTAGTCTTTATATAAATCCTTTTTCAGGGAGTGTCTTTATGTAAAATAAAGGCCATGCTGAGCATCCCCCATGAATAGATGGACTATACCAAAACCTGCCAGTGTTGTCGGAATTCTACTACCTACTTTAAGTGACAGCAACATAGGAGAAAAGTCATTTATGGCTCATTTTACTCTGGAAGAAATGTACTTCTTATGTATTTACATGTATTTTACATTTCTTTAGCGATGGTGGTCCTTTTAGCATGAGGCCTTGTAGTGGTGTATTTGTCACATATTTGAATAACTCCAGGCCAGGTTAGCAGGTTTACCGATGTTCTCCCAGTGATCTCCAGCTCACTAAGCGTTTGGTCCTCTATCAGTGGGGATCATGACCTCCTCTCAGGCAGGACTCCATATTACAGAGCTGCAGGCTGATGTCTCTTGTCCGTCTCCAGGCGTCCACCATGTGCTCGACACGACCATCGCCGCAGACTTCAGCATTCTGGAAACGCAGAAAGAATTCCTCTTGAGGTTCCGGCGGCAGACGCAGGATGAACGCGCCTTCCCCATGTTCGCATCGGCTTGTCCAGGTGAGACCAATTATCAGTCCTACGTTCAAACAGAGCTGCATATATTGGCATCAAATCAAAGCCCTTCTCATGTATACTACTCGCTGCTCAGGATAAATCAAGACATTCCAAAGTGAGTAGTTGATAAAAGAGAGAAAAAAAAAAAAAGTCAAGAAATGTTGTTTCCCTCAATGCAGGTTCACAGACAGGAAACTGTCAGGGCCATGGTCATGACATCACACGGTGGGAGGGGTTTCACCACAATATCGGCCATACAGCGCCCCCTGATTATATATTTCTGAAAAGATGATAAAGACCTTCCGTGGGAAAGGGGGTTCAGCTACTGATTGGGAAGAAGGTTAATGCTGGGTTACAGCTCCTCTTCTTGCATACAACTGCTAGACCAAACTTGCAGCTACCGCATATACTTGTGAGGGGCGCCGGTCTACATTGTAATATTCTGACTATAGGATGCACTGACTTTCCCCCCCCCCCCCCTCAATTTTTGGGGAGAAAAAGTGCATCATATAATATGAAAAATATGATACTTTGTTTTGGTATTTAAAAAACAAACTACAGAGCAGTTTTATGGCAAATTTTTGTAACAAAACTGTTGGTTTTGTTCCTCTGCTCCCTCGGGTTGTTCTGTGAGCTGCTTGGCAGGACGTAGCAGCATAATAACATTCACAGCAACAACAAAAGCATCCAGTTTCCTGGAGCAGAAGTGAAAGTGCTGATGTGATAGAAACCTGCTGTTTGCTGTTACTATAAACGCCCTGATCTCTCACCGGGGAGGCTGCTCTGCTGACTAAACCATGACACAGCTAAATTCAGCAAACCCGTCAATCGCAGCTCATGCCAACCGCAGAGACCCGGGGGCACTGCTGAGATCCCTAAATACTCACAATTCTGGCTATTCAGGGACCTTTGTGTATGTTAGGGGAAAAAAACAAATGTTACTGCTAAGGTGGCCACACACATTACCATTTTGTTATTATTATTTTTTTTTTATTTTTGGCTTGACAAAAATTTTGAAAAGCCATTTTCTGAGCCCTGGCGGTAATCCTGAGCTAAGCTGGGGCTAGCTGCCGGGAGCTCTATGCAGAGTATAGCCCGTAGAGGGACCTTCTACCCACCTCCCCGGGGGATCCAGCCGTCAGTAGCCATTCTCCTTCCTGTCCTCTGAGCCTCTGAAACACTCTGGTGAGATCACCATCATTGGTCTCACCAAAGAGTTACAGCACCACCCGGAGGACAGAGGTACAAGTGCAGCGCTGGAGCCCAGGGAGGTGAGTGAGAGCTGGGGCTGCTGCTGGCGTTCTGGCTGCATGATTTTTTTTTCCCCCCCTGATTTTAGGGTCTGAAACATTTTTAAAAAAGACCCTAAAATCTGGAAATCATACCGCCAGAGGGGGTTAATGAATAAATAGATTGTATTTATTCATTCCCGGGGCAAAGAGTTCACTTCCTGACTAACGTCAGGAAGTGAAAAAAAATCCCTACACAAAAGCGCCTAGAAATGAGCTTTCGCCCCATAAATGGCTCAGCGCTTGCAATAGCCATGCCGATTTATAATGTTAACAAGGCCTTTTTGTAGACCAGGTTCCTCCTCTGAGCGGCAATCTTCATGGCCACATACTGAGAAGTCCAGTTCTGTGTAACCACATACTAAAGTGCAGTTTTGGTCTATTCACAGGTTGGGTCCAGTATGCAGAGCGGGTGTTGGGCGACACAGTGACCCCCCACATCTGCACAGCGAAGTCTCCTCAGCAGATAATGGGATCTCTAGTGAAAGGATACTTTGCTTCACACAAGGTCAGCACAAACTTTGTGAGGGTTTTGGTTTTTTTTTTGTTTTTCTGCCTACACATTCCAAGACAAACTCCTGAAAACACATTCTGTTTCTCTTTCACAGAACTTGTCCCCTGACAAAATCTTCCACCTCACGGTGGCTCCATGCTACGACCGCAAGATGGAGGCCCTCAGAGAAGACTTTTACACAGAGCTGTACAACTGCCGAGATGTAGACTGTGTGTTGACTTCAGGTAAGATCCCTCACTGGCTACTGTCATTGTCTCACTTGAAGGTACAGTCAAAGACTGATGTCAAGAACAATATGGCTGCAGGTTGGTTCTGCTCTGTCCTGGAAGGAAAGTTTGACAAGGTGTTTCATATACCATTTAAAGCTCCTTTTTGAGAGTTATTGAGCTCTTCCAGGACCATTTTAGCCATTTTGGAGCTCTAGACTGGTACACACTGGTTTCCCAATGATGACTACTTAAAATAAATGTTTAAACCTGCCTGATTGCTCTGATTAACCACAAACTATCAGTTCACCTGGACACAAGCAGTCATCAGACGTAAACCTAGACTGGTCAGCAGCTGAACGATCAGGGCTGTGGAGTCAGTACAAAAATCACCCGACTTCTCATTTTTATGAAACCTCCGACTCCAGGTACCCAAAAGACTCCTCAGTCTGAATTTGGTTCAAAAATCATCTGACTCCTCGACTCCGATTCATGAGTTTGTGAGACGTCATCAGATGTATTTCTTCAGTTCAGCACAAATCCTCCTATAATAAGAATAAGAAACCTCTGGTCAGTTGCAATCGTGTTATCTTGTTTCACTTCCTGTTTTAGCCTACGTAGGAAGCAAAAATGAGACCTGGTTGTGTTGCATGCCTCTCTGTGAATTCTCTTCAGATAATTTCAGAAGAACAATATATCTCTAGTCACAAGATAGTCAGATTTTTGGTTCCAGCTATAAGATGACCACCTTTTTGGTCAGGCCACAAGATGGCTGAGTTTTGGTTCAAGCTATAAGTTGGCCGTCTTCTGGGTAAGGCTGCAAGATGGTTGGCCTTTGCTTTGAGCCATAAGATGGCCACCATCTGGATCAGGCCACATGATTGTTGGGATCAGGTTCAAGATGCAAGCTGTTCACTTTCTGGTTCGGGCCACAAGATGTTTGGGATCAGGCTGAAGCTATAAGATGGCCACCTTCTGGCTCAAGGCTGCAAGATCGAAATATAATAAATGGTGTGCTCCAGTACAGGGCTGTGGGGGGTACCTGGAGTCGGTGGTTTCAATAAACTGAGGAGTCGGATGATTTTTGTACCAAGCCCTGCTCCAGTATGCCCAATCGGTGAAAAGTGGCTGATATCATGACAAATCGACCAGCTTAGTCAATCGAGGAGGATGCTAGACATCGGTCAATTGCACAGGAATCAGCCACTGTTCAAGTTATTAAAGCGCATGGAGACGCAACATTGGTCAGATCAGTTACTGAAGGTGATTTGCATAGGATATCGCTTGCAGTGTGTGGGGCACTAGTACATCGACTTTTTAATCAACCATACTGAAGTTGATTGCTTTGTTGATTGAATCAATCTCTAGATGTATGGCTGCATTTAAACTGATTACTTTTGGTTCAAGATACAAGCGCTGCATAATATGTTGGCGCTTTATAAATACAATAAATAAATGGCCTACTTCTGGGTTGGGCTGCAAGATGGCCACCGGTTGGATCATGCCACATAAAAGTGTTTTTTGCTTAATGCCTAGTACACACCATACAATTTTCTGTTAATTATTATCTGTAAAGTACTGGTAGAGACTGGTGATTATCTCTGGTGCATTGTTTTCTGGTTATCTCCTGCTGAATAGAACAATGCCTAATTGCTTGGCAGATAGATGGTTTAAGCCCAATCTACGATACAATTCTTTGTACGATTCTATTTACAATTCTATTAAATCCGACGTCCGATCGGGATTCGATTCAATTCGATTTACCATGTTTTGAAATGGCAAATTGAATTGAATCGAATCCCTATCGGACGTGTTGGATTTAATCGGATCGTAAATAGAATTGTAATCGAATCATACAAAGCATCGTATCGTGTAGATTGGGCTTTAGATAATTTCCAACATGTTGTAAATTATCTATCTGGTATGTAGAACTTATGCTGGGTACACACATTGCGTTTTTTCGTGCGATTCTCCGACCTGATTGTTTTTGCAGCACAATACTGCACTCTATGAGAAATCGAGTGCAGAAATGATCGGGAGCAATATTGGACATGATGGATTTTATCTATCTGATTCATCTATCGCACGGAAAAACGTAACGATTGTACCCAGCATAACAGAAAATTGTATGGTGTGTACCTAGCATTAGGCCTATTAGGCAGTTGACTGGGGTGCCGGCATTGAGCTGCAATTCATACTCACTAACTTTTTGGTTTTTAGGTGAAGTCTTGCAGATAATGGAACAGAGAAACATCTCTGTCAAAGAAATTGAAGAATCTCCCCTAGAGAATGTGTAAGTGATTTGTGTTGTTGGAATGTGTCAGAAACCAGATTCTTACCTTGTTCTGTCTGTTCTGAGGTCAATCTCTTCAGAGAGCAGGAAAAAGCTCTTGTGTCCTCAAGTTGTTTTTACCTCAATAACTTCTGAAAACTGCTGTTTATCAAAAGAAAACCCTGGTTCATTTCCTCCTAGTGTTTGTGGACAGGCAGGTGGTAACGCCATTGTGTGACCTCTGTGCAGACAGCTCTGCCTCCATGGTCCCTGGAGGGATTTTAGCTCAGCGGTGTATGTCTGAGGGAGCAGGTGTGTCTTTCTGACCGCGCTGCGTTTTGAGGCTCAAAATATAAGAACCCCCGATCCTCAGAATCGCACAGCTGGGGCTGTTGGAACCCATTGGCAAGTAACAGTAAATCATGAAGGCTCCGCACAGAAGCCAGGTTTAAAGAACTTATTTATTCATAAGTATGATTTCTGTCTGCCCTATGCCTTGACAAAGGGGACCGATCAGGCCCACGAAACAACGTTAGTGATGACGGTCAGATGCTGTATTGGAGTGTGATGGGACAATAAATAAGCAAGTTCCTTTTAAACCTGACTTGTGCGCGGAACCTTCTTCACGATTTACTATCAAAATAGAAGGTTGGGAAAATTTAGACACTGTCTTCAATTCACCAGAGGAGAGTTAGTAAGTGATAAAAGGTCTGTATTTTACCTCATGCGGTATTTTATTTTTTTTATTTTTTTTTATGTTGCAATTCACCACTGTGCGAGGATAGAGAGGAGTGTTCGGTAGCAGGCGATAATGGTGCGATGTGGATGATAAACAGCCGGTAGTTATGCGGTGTTGATTTGCACGCGATACTTTGCCTCTCTGGATGCTGGAAGTAAAGGATTGTGGGTAGGAGGAGGAGCTTATTACTAGCACGTGACCGCAGAGGGTTTCCCTCCCTGTTTTTTTACCCTCTCCTTCCATTACAAATCCCTCCCTCCGTTCTGCATAGTAAGCTATATTAAGCATTTACAATATTAAGTGGATGGGTGAAGCGGAGGAGGTATTTGGATACATTTTCGCGCTCCCTCCCAATGAAAATGTATCCAAATTCCTTTTTCGTTTCACCCATCCACTTATTATTGCTTAATATTGTAACTGGGCTGCCCTCTGCTGCCTCCAGTATGTACAGTATAAGCTATTACTGTGTGCTGCTAGTAAACTAGCTGCAGCGTGAGCTGCTCTCTGGTGCCTGAAATATGTACAGTATAAGCTGTTACTGTGTGCTGCTAGTAAACTAGCTGCAGTGTGTGCTGCTCTCTGGTGCCTGAAATATGTACAGTATAAGCTGTTACTGTGTGCTGCTAGTAAACTAGCTGCAGTGTGTGCTGCTCTCTGGTGCCTGAAATATGTACAGTATAAGCTGTTACTGTGTGCTGCTAGTAAACTAGCTGCAGTGTGTGCTGCTCTCTGGTGCCTGAAATATGTACAGTATAGGCTGTTACTGTGTGCTGATAGTAAACTAGCTGCAGTGTGTGCCGCTCTCTGGTGCCTGAAATATGTACAGTATAAGCTGTTACTGTGTGCTGCTAGTAAACTAGCTGCAGAGTGAGCTGCTCTCTGGTGCCTGAAATATGTACAGTATAGGCTGTTACTGTGTGCTGCTAGTAAACTAGCTGCAGTGTGTGCTGCTCTCTGGTGCCTGAAATATGTACAGTATAGGCTGTTACTGTGTGCTGCTAGTAAACTAGCTGCAGAGTGTGCTGCTCTCTGGTGCCTGAAATATGTACAGTATAGGCTGTTACTGTGTGCTGCTAGTAAACTAGCTGCAGTGTGTGCTGCTCTCTGCTGCCTCCAGTATGTACAGTATAAGCTGTTACTGTGTGCTGCTAGTAAACTAGCTGCAGTGTGTGCTGCTCTCTGGTGCCTGAAATATGTACAGTATAGGCTGTTACTGTGTGCTGCTAGTAAACTAGCTGCAGTGTGTGCTGCTCTCTGGTGCCTGAAATATGTACAGTATAGGCTGTTACTGTGTGCTGCTAGTAAACCAGCTGCAGTGTGTGCTGCTCTCTGCTGCCTCCAGTATGTACAGTATAAGCTGTTACTGTGTGCTGCTAGTAAACTAGCTGCAGTGTGTGCTGCTCTCTGGTGCCTGAAATATGTACAGTATAAGCTGTTACTGTGTGCTGATAGTAAACTAGCTGCAGTGTGAGCTGCTCTCTGGTGCCTGAAATATGTACAGTATAGGCTGTTACTGTGTGCTGCTAGTAAACTAGCTGCAGTGTGTGCTGCTCTCTGGTGCCTGAAATATGTACAGTATAGGCTGTTACTGTGTGCTGCTAGTAAACTAGCTGCAGTGTGTGCTGCTCTCTGGTGCCTGAAATATGTACAGTATAGGCTGTTACTGTGTGCTGCTAGTAAACTAGCTGCAGTGTGTGCTGCTCTCTGGTGCCTGAAATATGTACAGTATAGGCTGTTACTGTGTGCTGATAGTAAACTAGCTGCAGAGTGAGCTGCAGCAGCTGTGAGAAAAAACAGATATTGCCAGGTACATGCAGGAGATAAATAGATCTAAAATAACGAATGGTCACACCCCCTTTTTTCCCTGGTGAATTGTGATTTTGAGAAAAGTAACTACTGACCATTTATCGTATGAATTTTGCACAAATTTCGACCTGTCGATATTTCTGGAGAATTGCTATCTTGAGTTATCACAGGAGGTAAATTACCGCCCATGTTATGAATAGTTCGGTAAGCTCTGGTGAATTGACGCCACTCTATTAGCTGTAGAACGGCCTACGAGTGTAAAACCACTGAATATCCTTGCCTGAGTACAGTAATAGTTGATAACAACCCCTTTGGTAAACCACACGACTTAAAAACCGTATGTTAAAAATGCCCAAATGCATTGTCCATTTTTACCACGAATTCCGATATCACAGGCTGATGTCCATATCAGATTCAGCTTTATTCACAGAATACTATCGCTGTCGTACCCAGAGTATTTTGCAACTCGCATGGCATTGTCAACAGAACAAACAAAAAACAGAACAGCCATAGGCAATCGTGCATACAGACAATCCATTACAGCTTGAGATGTAGACAATATTACACTTCAGAATTGCTAAGAGGGTGCTGCGCCTGTGCGGAGCTTGGAGGACCAGAGCGAGCACTGGCGAGCTCCTGCTGTCTAAGGGATAGATTTGCCGCAGGGGGAGGGACTTGGCAGGGGGAGGACTGGAGTTCAGCAGGACAGCCTGAGGGCCCTTTCTAACCAGGACAGTGCGGTATTTTTACTGCACCCCACTGCAGGGCAATGAAAGTCTATGGGGACTTTCATACCAACGTGGCGTGATGCGACAGAAGTGTTGTCTTTGCCGCATCCCTGAAGCGAGGGCACATCTAAGTTACCGTGCGGTTCTGCGTCAACCTGCAGTGGACTGTAAGTCTATGACGAAGCAGGGTTATTAACCACTTGCCGACCGCGCACTCATAACGCACGTGGGCAAAGTGGCAGCTGCAGGACCAGCGACCAGTACTGCGTCGCCGGCTGCAGGCTAATTAATCAGGAAGCAGCCGCTCGCGCGAGCTTCCTGTCAATTCATGGCGGGGGGCTCCGTGAATAGCCTGCGGGCCGCCGATCGCGGCTCGCAGGCTAAATGTAAACACAAGCGGAAATAATCCAACGCTGCTACAGTAGCAGCGTTGTAGTAGATCAGCGATCCCCGGCCAATCAGCGGCCAGGGATCGCTGTCACATGACAGCGGGGAGCCTATTAGAGGCTGCACAGGAAAGATCCGTTCCTGTGCAGCCTCCGATCTCTCGGGCAGGGAGGGAGAAGAGGGAGGGGGAGAATGTCGGCGCGGAGGGAGGCTTTGAGGTGCCCCCCCCCCTTAAGGGGGGGTAAAGGCTAGGTCCTCAAGTGGTTAAAGTGCCCGCTGCAGTTTTTTTTTTTATTTTTTATTTTTTTAGCAATACGCTTCCGCGCACATGATCACTGCGGCCGCAGGAAGAGGGCGTCACTTCCTGCCTGGCCGGCAACTGGGGGGGAGGGGGATTACCGCGTACCAACACGCTAATACCTGAAGTCCTGTTCTTGGCGGTGCGTTCCCCGGACCGCAACACTAATGCCAATCTGCAGTCTGAAACTGGCCTGAGGCTGTTCTGTTCCTCCCGACTGCAATCAGCCAAAATACAAATGCACCGCAAATCAGTCGGGATTCTGTTTATGGGAGCTGGTGTCATGGAGTCGGTTTTGAAATAAAATTGCTCATTTGCCGGGATGGGGGGGGGGGGGGGGGGGTGGAGTGTGGGTGGAGTGAGCACCCGCCTGGACAAGACACCAGATCAGGTAAGTATTTAACCCCATTACTGACCATGTAAGGGGTTACAGGAACAGCCAATCATTACACTGACCACATAGGGGGACCCAGCAACAACCAATTGCTTTTCCTGTGTCCCCCAATGGTCAGTGTACCTAACTCCAACCCCCCAGTCCTTCTTCATTAAGACAGAGCCTGTCACTTTTACCTTAATGCTCTCTTAATGGAAACCTAAACCAAAAAAAAAAGTTTCACTTACCTGGGGCATCTACCAGCCCCCTGCAGCCATCCCCTGCCCTCGCAGTCACTCATGGCTCCTCTGATCCCCCGCTGCCAGCTAGTTCTGCTTCTACCAGGCCCCTGCAGCCATCCTGTGCCCTCGTAGTCACTCACTAATCCTCTGCTCCCCCGCTGCCAGCTAGTTCTGCTTCTACCAGCCCCATGCAGCCATCCTGTGCCCTCGTAGTCACTCACTGCTGCTCCAGTCCCCCGCCTCCAGCTAGTTCTGCTTCTACCAGCCCCATGCAGCCATCCTGTGCCCTCGCAGTCACTCACTGCTGCTCCAGTCCCCCGCCGCCAGCTAGTTCTGCTTCTACCAGCCCCATGCAGCCGTCCCGTGCCCTCGCAGTCACTCACTGCTGCTCCAGTCCCCCGCCGCCAGCTAGTTCTGCTTCTACCAGCCCCATGCAGCCATCCTGTGCCCTCGTAGTCACTCACTGCTGCTCCAGTCCCCCGCCACCAGCTAGTTCTGCTTCTACCAGCCCCATGCAGCCATCCCGTGCCCTCGTAGTCACTCACTAATCCTCTGCTCCCCCGCTGCCAGCTAGTTCTGCTTCTACCAGCCCCATGCAGCCATCCTGTGCCCTCGTAGTCACTCACTGCTGCTCCAGTCCCCCGCCACCAGCTAGTTCTGCTTCTACCAGCCCCCTGCAGCCATCCTGTGCCCTCGTAGTCACTCACTGCTGCTCCAGTCCCCCGCCGCCAGCTAGTTCTGCTTCTACCAGCCCCATGCAGCCGTCCCGTGCCCTCGCAGTCACTCACTGCTGCTCCAGTCCCCGCCACCAGCTAGTTCTGCTTCTACCAGCCCCATGCAGCCATCCTGTGCCCTCGTAGTCACTCACTGCTGCTCCAGTCCCCCGCCACCAGCTAGTTCTGCTTCTACCAGCCCCATGCAGCCATCCCGTGCCCTCGTAGTCACTCACTGCTGCTCCAGTCCCCCGCCACCAGCTAGTTCTGCTTCTACCAGCCCCATGCAGCCATCCTGTGCCCTCGCAGTCACTCATGGCTCCTCTGATCCCCCGCTGCCAGCTAGTTCTGCTTCTACCAGCCCCATGCAGCCATCCTGTGCCCTCGTAGTCACTCACTGCTGCTCCAGTCCCCCGCCACCAGCTAGTTCTGCTTCTACCAGCCCCATGCAGCCATCCTTTGCCCTCGTAGTCACTCACTGCTGCTCCAGTCCCCCGCCGCCAGCTAGTTCTGCTTCTACCAGCCCCATGCAGCCATCCTGTGCCCTCGTAGTCACTCACTGCTGCTCCAGTCCCCCGCTGCCCACTAGTTCTGCTTCTACCAGCCTCATGCAGCCATCCTGTGCCCTCGTAGTCACTCACTGCTGCTCCAGTCCCCCGCCACCAGCTAGTTCTGCTTCTACCAGCCCCATGCAGCCATCCTGTGCCCTCGTAGTCACTCACTGCTGCTCCAGTCCCCCGCTGTCAGCTAGTTCTGCTTCCACCAGCCCCATGCAGCCATCCTGTGCCCTCGTAGTCACTCACTGCTGCTCCAGTCCCCCGCCACCAGCTAGTTCTGCTTCTACCAGCCCCATGCAGCCATCCTGTGCCCTCGCAGTCACTCATGGCTCTTCCGGTCCCCCGCCACCAGCTAGTTCTGCTTCTACCAGCCCCATGCAGCCATCCTGTGCCCTCGTAGTCACTCACTGCTGCTCCAGTCCCCCGCCACCAGCTAGTTCTGCTTCTACTAGCCCCATGCAGCCATCCTGTGCCCTCGCAGTCACTCACTGCTGCTCCAGTCCCCTGCCGCCAGCTAGTTCTGCTTCTACCAGCCCCATGCAGCCATCCTGTGCCCTCGTAGTCACTCACTGCTGCTCCAGTCCCCGCCACCAGCTAGTTCTGCTTCTACCAGCCCCCTGCAGCCATCCTGTACCCTCGTAGTCACTCACTGCTGCTCCAGTCCCCCGCCACCAGCTAGTTCTGCTTCTACCAGCCCCCTGCAGCCATCCTGTGCCCTCGTAGGCACTCACTGCTGCTCCAGTCCCCTGCCGCCAGCTAGTTCTGCTTCTACCAGCCCCCTGAAGCCATCCTGTGCCCTCGTAGTCACTCACTGCTGCTCCAGTCCCCCGCTGTCAGCTAGTTCTGCTTCCACCAGCCCCATGCAGCCATCCTGTGCCCTCGTAGTCACTCACTGCTGCTCCAGTCCCCCGCCACCAGCTAGTTCTGCTTCTACCAGCCCCATGCAGCCATCCTGTGCCCTCGCAGTCACTCATGGCTCTTCCGGTCCCCCGCCACCAGCTAGTTCTGCTTCTACCAGCCCCATGCAGCCATCCTGTGCCCTCGCAGTCACCCACAGAGCCTCCAGTCCCCCGCCGCCAGCAAGTTCTGCTTCTACCAGCCCCCTACAGCCGGCCTGTGCCCTCATAGTCACTCACTGCTGCTCCAGTCCCCCGCCGGCAGCTAGTTCTGCTTCTACCAGCCCCATGCAGCCATCCTGTGCCCTCGTAGTCACTCACTGCTGCTCCAGTCCCCCACCACCAGCTAGTTCTGCTTCTACCAGCCCCATGCAGCCATCCTGTGCCCTCGCAGTCACTCATGCCTCCTCCGTGCCCCCACCACCAGCTAGTTCTGCTTCTACCAGCTCCTGCAGCCATCCTGTGCCCTCGCAGTCACTCACTGCTGCTCCAGTCCCCCGCCACCAGCTAGTTCTGCTTCTACCAGCCCCATGCAGCCATCCTGTGCCCTCGTAGTCACTCACTGCTGCTCCAGTCCCCCGCCACCAGCTAGTTCTGCTTCTACCAGCCCCATGCAGCCATCCTGTGCCCTCGCAGTCACTCATGGCTCTTCCGGTCCCCCGCCACCAGCTAGTTCTGCTTCTACCAGCCCCATGCAGCCATCCTGTGCCCTCGTAGTCACTCACTGCTGCTCCAGTCCCCCCGCCGCCAGCTAGTTCTGCTTCTACCAGCCCCATGCAGCCATCCTGTGCCCTCGCAGTCACTCATGGCTCTTCCGGTCCCCCACTGCCAGCTAGTTTCGTTTTTTCCGACAGAGTCGGCTGGCCGCCATGCGTACCTTTTTTACGCATTCCCGCTAGTGCGTGAAGCTATCGCGGACATTAACAAATACATTTTTACGCATTACGGGTGCAATGCGTACGCATTTAGGTTTCCTTTAAGAGAGTTTGTGTGTTTTAGTTTACAGTTCCCTTTTTGATATAAAAGTTATTTGTTCCATGGCGTGCTGTACTTTATTGAGCTGTTTACGTTTCCTCTTATGTGTGTGTTAATCAGCTGATATGTTTTTATACAGCGCGAGTGTCAGCAGATTTATATGGCGTGATCTCCCCCCTCACCTCCTCTAATACGGGCCTTGGCTTTCCTCTTCTCTTACAGCTTCGGAGGAGAGAGCTGCGAGTCTGTCCGCCATGAAGGCACCAGCTCTGACGGCTACCTAGCGCATGTTTTCCGGCACGCCGCCAAGGAGCTGTTCGATATGGATGTCCAAGAGATTACGTACAAAACTCTGAAGTGAGGAACGACTGAAACTTGTGATATAAAAACAAAAAGATTCCAACATTTTATCCCTCCACCCCCAGAACGAGTCCTATTCCATGGATAAGATACGAAAACTCTTCCCCATTGCTTATTCATACCTCCCAACTTTTTGAGGCAGGAAAGTGGGACTCTAAGTCACGCCTCTGCCACATCTTTAGCAACGCACGCGGCTTGTCGCCAGTTTGCCCCCCACCCTATACAGTTGTCCCTATACTGTTCCCTCTTTAGTCTGTGGACCCCCTACCTGCCTATACAGTGATCCCTGGTGTTTAGTGGTACCCACCCTTCCTTCCCCATACAGTGTTCCCTGGTGTTTAATGGTGCCTCCCCCCATACAGTGATCCCTGGTGTCTAGTGTTACCCCCTCTTGTTTCCCTGTACAGTAATCCCTGACATCTAGTGGTTCTCCCTCCCTCATACAGTGATCTCTGGTGTCTAGTTGTGCCCTCCCCCCCCTCCCCATACGGTGATCCCTGGTGTCTAGTGGTGCCCTCCACATACAGTTATCCCTGGTGTCTAGTGCCCGCCTCCCCCATATGGTGATCCCTGGTGTCTAGTGGTGCTCTCCACATACAGTGATCCCTGGTGTCTAGTGCCCCCTCCCCCATATGGTGATCCCTGGTGTCTAGTGATGCTCTCCTCCCTCCCCTTACAGTGATCCCTGGTGTCTAGTGGTGCCCTCCCCCCTCCCCCATACAGTGAATCCTGGTGTCTAGGGCCCCCTCCCCCATACATTGATCTCTGGTGTCTAGTGGTGCCCTCCTCCCTCCCCCATACAGTGAACCGAATGTAAAATACTTATTCACCTTTCACATGTAAAGAAGGTGGGCAAAATCTGATTGGGCTCCAGATAGTGGACTTCCTCCTAGTGCCCCCTCAATAAATACATTTTTTTTTTACTGCCCATTTTGGACATTTGAACAAGTAGGGACGGTCGCTGAATGTTTCATTCATACTCTCTTGTCCACAGAAACAAAGACTTCCTGGAGGTGTGCCTAGAGAAAGATGGGGAAACAGTATTGCGTTTTGCCGCGGCTTACGGATTCCGGAACATCCAGAACATGGTGCTGAAGCTGCGCAAGGGGAAGTTCCACTACCACTTTGTGGAGGTCCTGGCCTGCCCCGGAGGTGGGTGTCTAACCTGAGGCTGCCGCCAATTGTCCTTCAGGGCCGCTGCTCTGTAGGCGGGGCACAGTCTTCTGAGGGGCAGGGCTAATTGCTTAGTCCTTTAGTGTCCCCCCCCCCCCCCCCCCCCGAAATCGCTGGAGCAAAATCCTCCCGTACTTCCTGGAGGAGGCAGAGCTTTGGGCTGTAGCTCGGTCTACAGTCCAGTCACTCACCGCTGATCTCCGCTTCTCCCCGCCCCTCTCAGTCTTCTTTCACTGAGAGGGGCAGGGAGAGGCAGCGATCAGCGGTGATTGAGTGGACTAGAGACAGAGCTACAGCACAAAGCTCTGCCTCTCCCACCGGCAGCAAAATCTGCAACTTTTAAAGTCGTGGAATTTTGCTCCGGGATTTGTGGGGGGCAAATCATCTTTGCCATTACTGCTCAAGGCGACTCTGAATTAAAAAAAGGAGGTGATATGGGACACTTCAGACTCTCTTTAAAGAATGGGAATAAAGTTTAGTCAAACAATTTTCAGTAGAAAAATACATATATTTACACAGATCTGCACATCAGTCCTGAAAGAGGGACAAATGAGGGTGAGAGATGGACAGAAGGACAGGGCTCCCAAAGAGGGACAGTTGGGGAGCGATTATTTTATTCCTCTTCCTAGACACAATGGGGGTTGTATAACCTTCCCAAAGGGCTTCAACAACCAATATTACCTGATTGAAGCCTTTCTCTGCTCTTACTATAACAGATTGAGCTCAGCAGCTCTGTCATTCAGCGTTCAGTTTGTTCAATAAAGATTTACTGTAAAAACCAATCCTGTGGCAGAGCTAGAAGGTGTGGATGGGGCTGGTTCAGTGTAGCAGCAGGCATTCTGTTAGGCATAGTCATGTGATAAACAGCTCCGAGGTCCTCTTCCCACCCCCATATCGTCTATATGAACATTGTCCTCTCTAGCGATAGTCAGCAGGCTGCTAATAACGCCTGGAATTTGGCCAATCAAAGCAGACCAGAAGCGCATTGGATCCATTCCGAAGCTGCATAACTATTTCCGTGCAAACTGAAATTGCTGCCATCTCATCGACCATCACTTAGCAGACTAAAAGCAATCCCATCGTATTTCCCTTACTTTTATATATTAAAGCGGACCTGTCATCAGGATAATTAATAAAAAAGTTACTTACCTTAGAAAGGGGAAGCCCCTGTATGGTCAAGAGCCTTCCCAGATCTCCTGCACTGAGCTGGCACCCTCTAAACAATCCTCTACACTGATGTTGAAGATTGCTTGCAGCCACGCTGACCTCTGTACTGCGCAGGTGCAAAGTACGCCCCCCACAGAGCCACTTGGGCACAGCTTTTTGCGCTCTGCACGAGCGGCTTCGTGCTACTGTGCAGGCGCGTATTCCCTGGCACCTGCGTAGTGCGGCTGCACTTGAACGTGGAGAGGAGCGCGGCCGCAAAAATGAAGCGGGACCTGGCCGGCAATGGACTGGTTCTGTGGATCAGGGAAGCCGCTGCTACCTCCAGCGGTTTTCCTCTCCTGTGGTAAGTATCTAACTTTTTCCCCCGTGATTACAGGTGTTCTTCTGTAAGGCTTTACATTGTGTATTCCTCTTCTTCAGGCTGTCTGAACGGAAAAGGCCAGGCGCAGACGACGGATGGGAAGCCGGAGCGGGGGGAGCTGCAGGAGATGGAGGCCCTATATACCCACGTGCCAGTCCAGAGCCCGGAGAGTAACCCGCACATACAGGAGCTGTACGCCACGTGGCTGGAGGGCGCCGAATCTCAGAAATCCCGGGACATGCTACATACCAAATTTGTTCCTACCGCCCAGAACGCCACACGGGTGGACATGAAGTGGTGACGCCCGTCCGGCATAGACTCGGACCATTCTATGCAATGTGCTGCTGCTGACACCTGCACGCCCTCCCGCCTCAGATAAGGGGGTAAAATGGTGGACGTCACACCACAGACCTCCGTCTCGAAGCTGCCTTGGGTGGAAACGGATAAATGTACATCGTCGTGTGTGTGTGTGGACGTGTTGCGTGTTCTTGTCGCCAGAAACCCTGCCAGGGAGGCCGACTCCCGTGTTCATCTGTATGACTTGATGCTATTCGTGGCCAGCTGACTCGTACAGAGTGGCCTTTGTGGTCCTTTGTCCGAACTTCAAACCCTTTGCTGCTATCAGTCGGTCTTGTGCTGACCATCCTGTGCCGGAATGCAGAGGTGTCCCTTATTTATGTGTAAACGCCTTATTTCTCTGCGATTGCTTCCACCCTGAGCGTTCCACCATCTTGGCTGTCCACCATACCCAGAAGAAGGCCTACACTGAACAGTGGTCTCAAAGGATAGAAAGTATACATGTATGGCACTGCGCTAGAACTACTATAACAGCGTGTTCATGCGGTGCACAGATGAAATAGAGGGCACTCTACAGATAACAGTTTCAATCACATATGAAATCAGATTATCCCTTGGAGATCTCTTCAAAAAGTCCACGACACAGATATGCCTTGCTAAGTGAGCCACCTCCACCACACCCTGAAGATGGAGCACTCGTCCTTAAGATGTGACCCTTTATTAGATAGGGTGATCAGCACCTGCGGGGCAATCGAGGCCTCCCCCTGCCACGGACTCTCCAATCCAAAATGTCTTACAAACTGTAGAGCAATCTTGATTTACCTTTCACCTCAAAGTATAAAATCCTCCATAGTGTAAAACCATACTATACATTTATTACAATTTTGATAGAACTCACATGTCAGTTTTAATGGGCTCTACCCCGATCGTTGGCCGTCTGGCTGGCTCCTGGTGCGCTGTGTGCCGGCCGTTGCTCCAGAGACACCGCTCCACTTTGTATTCCATGCGTTCCACGTCTGCGCGTCACAGGCCCTGCCGGTTTCATCACTTCCTGTGACGCGCAGACATGGAACGCATGGGATACAATGTGGAGCGGTGTGTCTAGAGCAGGGGTCCGGAACCTTTTTGTCTGAGAGCCATAAACGCCACATATTTTAAAATGTAATTCCGTGAGAGCCATACAATATGTTTCAAACTGGGACAGTAGGGCTCACGTCCCTGTTGCCATGATGATGTGTATAAAGTTGATCCACCGGGCAGCGTAAATGTGTCAGATACGGCTTCAACTTCTCTTGGGTTTCAGCAACATCAGCAATTTCCCCGAGAGCCAGACAGGAGAAATACCGACTAACAGCTTGTACAATTAGCTAGCTGACTGGGGGGTTGATTCACTTTGTAGGACTAGATCCCCACACTTTGGCCCAATAGGTTGCCTGTCAAGTGACAAGCAGCCTATTGGGCCAATCAAAGTGCAGGGATCTTGTCCCACAGACAGGGTCCAGAGTGGGATAATTGGAGCCGCTGATCGTTTTGGGGTAACGTTAGTAAGTTAGTGGTGAATGCTACAGCAGTAGCATGCCTACTTTGAACATTTTGCAACACTAAGTTGCGCTGCGTGAGCCGTGTAGCTTAGTGAATCACCTCTACTGATTTGTATGTGAGCCAGATGCAGCCATTAAAACAGCCACATCTGCCTCCCGAGCCATAGGCTCCCTACCCCTGCTCTAGAGCAACGGCGGGCACACAGCGCACCAGCAGCCAGCCAGGCGGCCCACAATCGGGGTAGAGCCCATTAAAACTCTGCGCTGATTTCATCCAAGGGATGATCACAATTCATATGATTGGAACTGTTCTCTTTAGACTGCTATCTATTTCATCTGCGTGCTGTGAGTTGATTGAAAAATATAGTAAGTATTGGAGTCTGTCCTTGAGAAGAGAGATATGCCTCTGTTCAGGTGGGTACCTTGTGCCGTGTGATAACCTCATTTCACCGGGAGATCTAGAAAAGATTGGCTTCCTGTCATTTATCCCATTTCCTTATCGAGCAAAAGGGCAGCCATGTTGTGTTTTAGTAGTCCTGTAAAGGTCATGTGATCCAGTGATTTCACTCTCTCTCATTCACGCTACCGGTGACGTTGCTGAGCCGGTCATAGCCGCTATTCCAGCAGAACTCAGCGGTACTTGTCTGATCCTAAGTCTACCACCTCACCCATTTACCTAAACTTTTGACAAGGAAAATTGTGATGGCAATCCTAAGTGAATGTAATCGCTTATTTACAAGCCATGTGGTTACCTGCAGTTGGTGTGTCAGTCTGGATAACCAAGTGATAAAAAAATAGATCACACAGAGTACATTACTCAGCATCCCTGCATATTAGACAATGTGTGTTGCATGTGAGGTTGTGATGTGTAAAGCCCAATTTACACGTTACGTTTCTTTGTACGATTCGATTACAATTCGATTTACGATTCGATTAAATCCGACATGTCCGATCGGGATTCGATTCAGTTTGATTTGCAATTGCAAAACAATGGCAAATCGAATTGCATCGAATCGAATCCCGATCGGACATGTCGGATTTAATCGAATCGTAATCGAATCGTACAAAGAATCGTAAAGTATAAATGGGGCTTAATTCACAAGAAGTGGGCGGCTAAGGAACTGTAACTCCTTAGTCTACTCATGGGAAACAAATTGTAGTCTAGAGGGCTTAAAGTAGACTGGGAAGGGGGGGGGGGGGGGGGCTGTAGTCTGGCAGCCCTCTTGGAGCCCTCCTGGTACCCTCTGCTGTGCTGTTGAAGCCAAATAAAAGCTTTCAGGTTCTAACACACTTGTGCATGTTCCAGTCCATGCACTGCCATGATTGCACTACCAAGCAGGGCCGAGCCAAGGTAGAGGCGAGAGCGGCTCCAGCCTCAGGGCGCAGTGTAGGAGGGGGAGCAGGGCCGAGCCAAGGCAGAGGCGAGAGCGGCTCCAGCCTCAGGGCGCAGTGTAGGAAGGGGAGCAGGGCTGAGGCAGAGGCGAGAGAGGCTCCAGCCTCGGTGCAGTGTAGGAGGGGATGCAGGGCGAGGCAGAGGTGAGAGAGGCTCCAGCCTCAGGGTGCAGTGTAGGAGGGGGCGCAGGGCAGAGGCGAGAGAGGCTCCAGCCTCAGGGCGCAGTGTAGGAGGGGGGTGCAGGGCCGAGCCAAGGCAGAGGCGAGAGCGGCTCCAGCCTCAGGGCGCAGTGTAGGAGGGGTGCAGGGCGAGGCAGAGGCGAGAGGCTCCAGCCTCGGGGCGCAGTGTAGGAGGGGGCGCAGGGCGGGGCAGAGGCGAGAGAGGCTCCAGCCTCGGGGCGCAGTGTAGGAGGGGTGCAGGGCGAGGCAGAGGCGAGAGAGGCTCCAGCCTCGGGGCGCAGTGTAGGAGGGGGTGCAGGGCAAGGCAGAGGCGAGAGAGGCTCCAGCCTCAGGGCGCAGTGTAGGAGGGGGAGCAGGGCCGAGCCAAGGCAGAGGCGAGAGCGGCTCCAGCCTCAGGGCGCAGTGTAGGAGGTGTGCAGGGCGAGGCAGAGGCGAGAGAGGCTCCAGCCTCGGGGCGCAGTGTAGGAGGGGGTGCAGGGCGAGGCAGAGGCGAGAGCGGCTCCAGCCTCAGGGCGCAGTGTAGGAGGGGGAGCAGAGGAGAGAGAGGCTCCAGCCGCAGGGCGCAGTGTAGGAGGGGGCGCAGGGCCTAGGCATGATTGCTTTGAGAGTTTGCCTTGTGTGGTAATGGGCGATGATGTTCCTGGCAATAGTATCGGCTTCATGTAAGATTTGGGGTCTCCGGTGTCGCTCTGATGAGGGGTCGTCTTGTGCTGTTGTGCACCTTCATCTGATTATGTCCATTTCCAGTGATTGTAGCTGTTTTTAGCTTCATGCAGTCCATGGAAAGAATAGGCATTACATTCTATAGCTATTGAGGGGGATTCTGGGTAATTCCCAGCACTCCTAGCTTGAAGCCACAATTGCTTATCCAACCCCCAATCTGGTGATTAATGTTATTCTCCTTTTACAGTAAGTAACCAATCTTGGAAGACCGTGATCTAGTTATATTTTAGGTAACCTTCATACTTGTTTTAGAAGAGGAATTTTTAGCTCAGATGGAACTTCCCAATCCGTAGCAGATATCCCCTTTCCCACTGGAAATCTGTACCTTTTCTCTAATCGATCATCAGGGGGGTCTGTATGGCTAATATTGTGGTAAAACCCCTCCCACAGTGTGATGTCATGACCATGGTCCTGGCAGTTCCTGTCTATGAACTTCGTTGCATTGTGAGAAATGAAATAAAGTCTTTTTCCAACTGCCAAGCAGGCAGTATCTCCCTCTGTGCGTAGAACGCTCAGTAACCAACATTCCGTACAGATCACCTGGCAGGACTTAAGAGGTCACCACCTGTGATAAATGTCAGAATGTAAATCAGGGAGAAGAAAGATTCTACTATGAGAAAACACTGACTAAATCATTTATAAATATTGTAAAACAAACAAAGCAATTTTTACTACGTTAGTTTCGCTACAGTCTTGTGGGCAGTCTGCGCCCTTATAAGAGCAATGCCCACCACTTCCTGTGGGGACAGGAAGCAAGGATGTGTCCCTAGCAGGAACTCTGTCTACAATAAGGCCTCTTTCCCACCAAGACGTTGCGTTTTAGGGGACGTTAAGGTCGCATAACGAGCCCCTAACGCAACGCCTGGTGGTGGGGGAGGACGCCAGAGTGAGCCGTTGGTGCGCAGTATAGACTGCGGAGACCACGTGATCGGAACACTCCGCATCACGTGGTCCTGCCAGCCAATAAGCGACCACTCCAGGAAGAAAACACTGCAGTGCAGTGAATATTAATTAGCCATATGGCTGCCGACAATAGCAGACTCTCCCCTCCTCCTCTCCTGCACACAAATATTAAAAAAACAAATTACTGAGCATGTGCAAACAGTCTAACTCAGCTAAAGCCGCTTAGAACGCACAGCATGCTGCACTTTCATAGAACGTGCAGCGTTACAATGTAACGCAACGTGGGCACTGTGAACAGCCCATTGATTTGTCATTACTGTGAGTTGGGCTGCGTTACAGGCTTCTGTAACGTGCGCCTGTAACATCCCACTGTGAAAGCAGCCTAAACCAACTCCCTTCCCTTGGTTCACATTCGCTTTTGCCGGCGGAACGGACACAGAAGTTTTTGCAGCTACATAGGAACAAATAGAAAACTGACCGTTTACATCACACTGGCTGTAAAAATAAATAAATAAATTGACAGTTTTTACCCGATCCTGATGGTCGGATCCGTACAGCGGCTTTGCAAAAACCGCAGATGTAAACCGGGCGTTAGCAGCTTGGAATATGCTTAGAATGTCATTAGGGGGGTGCAATAAAAGTTACTTGATACAACAGAATAATCGATTCCCCCCCCCCCCCTTTTTTTTTTATCTGAAAAATTGGAATTGTGCACCCTTAAGGCCACATACACACCTCAGACCATAGTCTTTGGAAAATGAAAGATCACAGACCAATGTTACCCCCTTCCATGTAGTATGAGAGCCATACTCTACACAGTCTATTCTGTGGAGCTGAACTCCCCATCAGACAGAAATCTTTGTAAGATGCTGCACACACAGATGCTGTACACATGCAACAGATCAGTATCTGCAAAAGATCTGTTCCTGCCAAAGATCCGTTCCTGCAAATTGCATTCATAGTCTGAGATCTGCAGATCATCATACACACCTTGTTTAACACACATTCATCTGCAGATCAGATCCATCAGGATGGATTTTCAGATCTGCAGATGATTGTCTGATCTGCAGATGAATGTCTGTTAAACAAGGTGTGTATGAGGATCTGCAGATCTCATAGACTATGAATGCAATTTGCAGGAACAGATCTTTGGCAGGAACAGATCTTTGGCAGGAACAGATCTTTGGCAGGAACAGATCTTTTGCAGATACTGATCTGTTGCAGATACTGATCTGTTGCATGTGTACAGCATCTGTGTGTACAGCATCTTGCAAAGATTTCTGTCTGATGGGGAGTGCAGCTCCATAGAATAGACTGTGTAGGTATGGCTCTCATACTACATGGAAGGGGGTAAGATTTCTGTCTGATGGGGAGTTCAGCTCCATAGAATATACTGTGTAGGTGTGGCTCTCATACTACATGGAAGGGGGTAAGATCTCTGTCTGATGGGGAGTGCAGCTCCATAGAATAGGCTGTGTAGGTGTGGCTCTCATATTACATGGAAGGGGGTAAGATCTCTATCTGATGGGGAGTGCAGCTCCATAGAATAGACTGTGTAGGTGTGGCTCTCATACTACATGGAAGAAGGTAAGATTTCTGTCTGATGGGGAGCTCAGCTCCATAGAATAGACTGTGTAGGTGTGGCTCTCATACTACATGGAAGGGGGTAAGATTTCTGTCTGATGGGGAGTGCAGCTCCATAGAATAGACTGTGTAGGTGTGGCTCTCATACTACATGGAAGGGGGTAAGATTTCTGTCTGATGGGGAGTGCAGCTCCATAGAATAGACTGTGTAGGTGTGGCTCTCATACTACATGGAAGGGGGTAAGATCTCTATCTGATGGGGAGTGCAGCTCCATAGAATAGACTGTGTAGGTGTGGCTCTCATACTACATGGAAGAGGGTAAGATTTCTGTCTGATGGGGAGATCAGCTCCATAGAATAGACTGTGTAGGTGTGGCTCTCATACTACATGGAAGAGGGTAAGATTTCTGTCTGATGGGGAGTGCAGCTCCATAGAATAGACTGTGTAGGTATGGCTTTCATACTACATGGAGGGTGGTAAGATTTCTGTCTGATGGGGAGTGCAGCTCCATAGAATAGACTGTGTAGGTGTGGCTCTCATACTACATGGAAGGAGGTAAGATTTCTGTCTGATGGGGAGTGCAGCTCCATAGAATAGACTGTGTAGGCGTGGCTCTCATACTACATGGAAGGGGGTAAGATTTCTGTCTGATGGGGAGTGCAGCTCCATAGAATAGACTGTGTAGGTGTGGCTCTCATACTACATGGAAGGGGGTAAGATTTCTGTCTGATGGGGAGTGCAGCTCCATAGAATAGACTGTGTAGGTGTGGCTCTCATACTACATGGAAGGGGGTAAGATTTCTGTCTGATGGGGAGTGCAGCTCCATAGAATAGACTGTGTAGGTGTGGCTCTCATACTACATGGAAGAGGGTAAGATTTCTGTCTGATGGGGAGCTCAGCTCCATAGAATAGACTGTGTAGGTGTGGCTCTCATACTACATGGAAGGGGGTAAGATTTCTGTCTGATGAGGAGTGCAGCTCCATAGAATAGACTGTGTAGGTGTGGCTCTCATACTACATGGAAGGGGGTAAGATTTCTGTCTGATGGGGAGTGCAGCTCCATAGAATAGACTGTGTAGGTGTGGCTCTCATACTACATGGAAGGGGGTAAGATTTATGTCTGATGGGGAGTGCAGCTCCATAGAATAGACTGTGTAGGTGTGGCTCTCATACTACATGGAAGGGGGTAAGATTTATGTCTGATGGGGAGTGCAGCTCCATAGAATAGACTGTGTAGGTGTGGCTCTCATACTACATGGAAGGGGGTAAGATTTCTGTCTGATGGGGAGTGCAGCTCCATAGAATAGACTGTGTAGGTGTGGCTCTCATACTACATGGAAGGGGGTAAGATCTCTGTCTGATGGGGAGTGCAGCTCCATAGAATAGACTGTGTAGGTGTGGCTCTCATACTACATGGAAGGGGGTAAGATCTCTGTCTGATGGGGAGTGCAGCTCCATAGAATAGACTGTGTAGGTGTGGCTCTCATACTACATGGAAGGGGGTAAGATTTCTGTCTGATGGGGAGTGCAGCTCCATAGAATAGACTGTGTAGGTGTGGCTCTCATACTACATGGAAGGGGGTAAGATTTCTGTCTGATGGGGAGTGCAGCTCCATAGAATAGACTGTGTAGGTGTGGCTCTCATACTACATGGAAGGGGGTAAGATTTCTGTCTGATGGGGAGTGCAGCTCCATAGAATAGACTGTGTAGGTGTGGCTCTCATACTACATGGAAGGGGGTAAGATTTTCTGTCTGATGGGGAGTGCAGCTCCATAGAATAGACTGTGTAGGTGTGGCTCTCATACTACATGGAAGGGGGTAAGATTTCTGTCTGATGGGGAATGCAGCTCCATAGAATAGACTGTGTAGGTGTGGCTCTCATACTACATGGAAGGGGGTAAGATTTCTGTCTGATGGGGAGTGCAGCTCCATAGAATAGACTGTGTAGGTATGGCTCTCATACTACATGGAAGGGGGTAAGATTTTCTGTCTGATGGGGAGTGCAGCTCCATAGAATAGACTGTGTAGAGTATGGCTCTCATACTACATGGAAGGGGGTAAGATTTCTGTCTGATGGGGAATGCAGCTCCATAGAATAGACTGTGTAGGTGTGGCTCTCATACTACATGGAAGGGGTAAGATCTCTGTCTGATGGGGAGTGCAGCTCCATAGAATAGACGGTGTAGGTGTGGCTCTCATACTACATGGAAGGGGGTAACATTTCTGTCTGATGGGGAGTGCAGCTCCATAGAATAGACTGTGTAGGTGTGGCTCTCATACTACATGGAGGGGGGTAAGATTTCTGTCTGATGGGGAGTGCAGCTCCATAGAATAGACGGTGTAGGTGTGGCTCTCATACTACATGGAAGGGGGTAAGATTTCTGTCTGATGGGGAGTGCAGCTCCATAGAATAGACTGTGTAGGTGTGGCTCTCATACTACATGGAAGGGGGTAAGATTTCTGTCTGATGGGGAGTGCAGCTCCATAGAATAGACTGTGTAGGTGTGGCTCTCATACTACATGGAAGGTGGTAAGATCTCTGTCTGATGGGGAGTGCAGCTCCATAGAATAGACTGTGTAGGTGTGGCTCTCATACTACATGGAAGGGGGTAAGATCTCTGTCTGATGGGGAGTGCAGCTCCATAGAATAGACTGTGTAGGTGTGGCTCTCATACTACATGGAAGGGGGTAAGATTTCTGTCTGATGGGGAGTGCAGCGCCATAGAATAGACTGTGTAGAGTATGGCTCTCATACTACATGGAAGGGGGTAAGATTTCTGTCTGATGGGGAGTGCAGCTCCATAGAATAGACTGTGTAGGTGTGGCTCTCATACTACATGGAAGGGGGTAAGATCTCTGTCTGATGGGGAGTGCAGCTCCATAGAATAGACTGTGTAGGTGTGGCTCTCATACTACATGGAAGGGGGTAAGATCTCTGTCTGATGGGGAGTGCAGCTCCATAGAATAGACTGTGTAGGTGTGGCTCTCATACTACATGGAAGGGGGTAAGATTTCTGTCTGATGGGGAGTGCAGCTCCATAGAATAGACTGTGTAGGTGTGGCTCTCATACTACATGAAGGGGGTAAGATTTCTGTCTGATGGGGAGTGCAGCTCCATAGAATAGACTGTAGGTGTGGCTCTCATACTACATGGAAGGGGGTAAGATTTCTGTCTGATGGGGAGTGCAGCTCCATAGAATAGACTGTGTAGGTATGGCTCTCATACTACATGGAAGGGGGTAAGATTTCTGTCTGATGGGGAGTGCAGCTCCATAGAATAGACTGTGTAGGTGTGGCTCTCATACTACATGGAAGGGGGTAAGATCTCTGTCTGATGGGGAGTGCAGCTCCATAGAATAGACTGTGTAGGTGTGGCTCTCATACTACATGGAAGGGGGTAAGATTTCTGTCTGATGGGGAGTGCAGCTCCATAGAATAGACTGTGTAGGTGTGGCTCTCATACTACATGGAAGGGGGTAAGATTTCTGTCTGATGGGGAGTGCAGCTCCATAGAATAGACTGTGTAGGTGTGGCTCTCATACTACATGGAAGGTGGTAAGATCTCTGTCTGATGGGGAGTGCAGCTCCATAGAATAGACTGTGTAGGTGTGGCTCTCATACTACATGGAAGGGGGTAAGATTTCTGTCTGATGGGGAGTGCAGCTCCATAGAATAGACTGTGTAGGTGTGGCTCTCATACTACATGGAAGGGGGTAAGATCTCTGTCTGATGGGGAGTGCAGCTCCATAGAATAGACTGTGTAGGTGTGGCTCTCATACTACATGGAAGGGGGTAACATTTCTGTCTGATATCTTTCATTTTCCAAAGACTATGGTCTGATGTGTGTATGTGGCCTTAAGGTGGCCATACATGGTACAATTTTTAAATTAGATAATTTAGTTCGATTATTCCGTTAGATCGAATATAAAGATTTTTCCAGCATGTCCGATCATTTTTCCAGAAAAAACGGGATAATCGATCGAATTTCTTGATTGAAAAAAAAAATATTTTCAACTTTCATTCAATTCGAACATTTAGATAGAATAAACGGGAAAATCGAACGTTTTTATTGTACCGTGTATGGCCACCATAACCCTGACTTCTGCAAGGCTGACCATATAAAGGGAGATCTTTGCAGCGGAGTCACAGATGGAATGTAAGAACTGATGGGGGGGATCGGAGGCTTGACACAGTCTCTCGGGGAGGCTCCTCCCCTGTTTTTGTACTTCAGTTATGGTTTACAGAAAGTCCTGTTGCCATAGTTGCAAATGAAATGCAGTTTGAGCTCTTTGCGTTTTGCAATGCAGACCGCTATGAGTTCCCAAAACTGACAGATTTTTTTTTTTTTAATTAATGTAAATGGAAAAGGTGCGTCGTGCAGCACCAATCAGCAGGGCCGGGGTTAACAACAATGGGGGCCCCCAGGCAAAATTTTACCTGGTGCTTGGGGGCCCCTCACCCAACCAAAAAGCAGCATTAGGGGCTCTTTGTTGCAGCCAAATGTCACCCCCTGAGCCGGCTGTCGTCCCTCTCCACCCCCCTGATCACCCCTCAAACTTAACTGAGCTCCCCGGGGCACCGGCAATGTCCTCGGCAGTGTATTTCACCATTTACAGTTTCACCTGTCCCTCTGTCAGTCCTTTGGCTCCATTGCAAGGTCCCAGGGGAGCACAGTTAAGTTGGGGGGGGGGGGGGGGGGACCTTGGGGGCCTTACAGGCTCTGGGGCCCTGGGACATTCGCCCTTTTTGCCTCTAGGGAAGCACCGGCCCTACTGATCAGATTATGGGAAGTTTTTAGAACAGATTTTCTTCTTGCGTTGGTGCAGACTGACCACCGCCCTAATAGAGTATTATCTGAGATCCTGCGTCTTCCTGTTACTCATTCTTCATAAAAATGACAGTTTTTTTTTTTTGTCAAATTCTGAGTTCTGAATTTTACTTTTAACTTGTTTTAATGTCTCTGTTTGTGCAGCGTCTTGTTTTCTGCATTAAAAGAACAAAAAATGAAGCCTTCAGTGAGTTGTGTTTTCTTAAAAATAAAAATTACAAACCCCACGATCAGTTATTTACATTTGCCACCTGAAAATAACAAGGGGGGGGGGGGGGGGGGGAGAAATATATGTTATAAAGCGGTCACAGTTCTATACTGACTGATTTATCCATCTGGTCACATGACCATGGTTCCCTGATCTTCATTCAAATGAGGCTACCTAGGAGGGGTGCATCTGAACTGAGCATATCTGGCTCTCTTCCGCACATGCACGCCCGTCGCCCACTGGAAACAAGCGTCCATGCTCAAGTACAGATTTCATGCACTGGGTATGCGCAGCTCATGAGCTTGCACACGCCTAGAACACTGGAGCTCATGGATGGACATGGACGTCTGCAACACTATACATACCACATTAATTTTATTTATTTTTTTGTTTTTATATGCTGGTTCAGGTGGGCTTTAACAGTGATTTTTTTTTTTTGTTGTTTGTTTGTTTTGTTTTGTTTTTATACGGGATACGTAAGGAGAGGGGCTCTGGGTCCTATAGAGCCTTCCTGTTCCTCTACTGGTACCCTCATTCCCCTGCAGGCTCCACCATTCAATCTCCTGCCACAGGAGGCTTCAGAAGTCTTCAAGAGTTCGAGTGCTAGCGAAGATGGGCGGCTCCAAACTGCGCATGCACGAGAGAGGCTTGCGCATGCGCAGTATGGAGCCGCCGTGTTTGGGAGCACTTGAACTCCTGAAGCCTACCGCAGAGAGCAGTCTCAGACCCGTTGTCAGGAACCGGCCCGCGGCACGCCTGCGTATACGGTTCCCGACTGCGGGGTTGACCAGATTAAGCGGGGAACAGCCTTATTTAAGCTGCAAACAAGGCTGAAACCCCTCAAACACTTCTCACTGCCACCACTAGCTGTTCGCTAGACACTTCCACTCTGCTGTTGAGTCCTCAGCACGCACTCCGCGTTTTCGTATTTGGGTCAGCTTTGCGCTTAGGCCAAATACGGGAACGCCACGCACCCACACACACACACAGTTGCAATCTTACACTGTCGTGAAGCAAAGACCCACTAACAGTCGTTCCGAACGATACTGTTAGCCACTCTGCTGTCGCTACTCGCACTGGCGTTGTTCGTACGTTGGGTCAGCTGTGCGCTTAGGCCAACGTATGACAAACGCCCCCACACACCATGCAATTACAATTTCATACGGTAGTGTTGCTCAAGCGTACAATTAGGCATGAAACTTATACACGGTTACACTTCAGTCTCTTCTAGGCTATGAGTGTTAGTTTAGTACAGCAGAAGTCAGCTTATTAAATAATGATTTATTATTCTAGAAAAACATAGAACAATGCAGAACTTAATATATACAAAAGTTTACAAAAAAAACAAAGTAAAAAAGTTACACAATTAAGAGTTACAAAGATAACACACACGGATATTTGCGTAAAAATAAACGGGGGAAAAAGGAACGTTACCAGCTTAGGTTAGAACGTTGTTTGACGGGAGGACGCCGTTTCGACCAGGAGTCGCGATCATCCCTAGCTATTCGCTACCTCCGAGAGAAGACACCGGTGGCTGTCCTGGGCCAGCTTAAATAGTCCGAAGTGTCCCCTGGGGCATTTAATGTCCAGCCCCCAGGAACTAATGCAGTTTCCCCGTTTGTGACATCACCGAACGCTTGTCATAATCTTTCTTGTGATATGCAAACTTCAAAGGGGGTTCCTGTTTTAGCTTCTTGAAGTTTGGCAGGATACAATCTCACCCATTGAACTCTGCAGACATCAAAAAGCTTCCTCCACATTATTTCCTTGGTTAAAGTGTATTTTAGCACATCCATGATAAGATTGAATGTTGGTTACAGGTAGCAGTTTGAAATCTGTAAGTGTAAACAGGATTACAGGCAAAGCAATTCCACTTCCGTTTTTAAAGTCTGTAGAAATTTCCAACCCCTTCCATGTAAATTTCCAACCTTCAGGTGTCCGCTTCCCATCCCCAACACTCTGGCAGGCTTGCTTTGTATGATGGGACAATGGCTGATTCCAGTTCAAAAGCCATGCCGACCAGCCTATTCTTCCTCAATTGGCCGCTAATTAGCAGTACACACAGTTTCCCCGGCTGGACAATGAGGGCAGAGGTAATGTAGATTTACATGCAGACTTACATTATCCTTCAGATTACTCTGGCCAGGTGACCAATTACTACCAAGCACAATACACATCTGAGGTTTTACCCAGTAGACAGAAAAAGGACAGAAATATGTTCTGTTATTATCCTTAACATTATCAGCACCCCAATATATCACCACACCCGTCAATCGGAGACTGGTAATGGGGGAGTCAGCGGTGGAAGGAGGAAGGCTTTAGCAGCGTTTCCCAACCCTGTCCTGAAGGCCCACCAGCAGTGCAAGTTTTGTGGAAATCCACAGAGGTAGTTAATCAGCTCTGCTGAGACACTGATTACCCCACCTGTGCATGTGTGTGTGGTTTCCTGCAACACATGTATTGTTAGGCCTGGTGCACCGAGCGGTTTTTGTAGCGTTTGGCTAATGTTATTCAATGGGATGGTGCACACCGGCGGTTTGAGTTTTTGGTAATTATCCGTTAGCCGGGCGCATCCTCTAGGTGGCGACAAAACTCCACCAGAGTTACATCTTTCCCTACTATCCATGTCGGCCTGGAGGGGGATGCGCCTGGCTAACGGATAAGTACCGAGTTTTTTTCCAAACCGCAAACGTGGCTCCTGCAGCACTTTTGCGGTTTGCAGAAGCGTTTCTGCCTCAATGTAAAGTATTGGAAAAGCGCAAACCACTCTGGAAAACGCTAGATCAGAGCGGTTTTCCAGCTTTACTGTAACAATATGACATCTGCTACACAAAAACGCTCCAAAAACCGCTAGGCATGTTTAGAAAACGTCTCTGTACATGCCGAGAATCGCTCTGAAATCTGCTTCACAAACCGCTAGCGGTTTGCGGATCTGCTAATGGTTTTGGTGTGCACTGGGCGTTAGTGGGCCCTGAGGACCGGGTGGGGGAACTCTGCTCTGTAGGACCCAGAGGTAGGTTGGACACACTGGTGATACTGGACAGATTTCTGCAATGGGTATCAGTGTGTGTGTGATGTGGATTATCAATGAGATGGAAATAATTTCTCCTAACACATTCAAATTGATTGTAAATTAGATGCCGCTTGCACTTGGACCAATAAAAATTGACAGGAAGTGTTGGGTGATTCCCGCTAATCGATAAAACGCTAGTGCTTCCTTTCCCTATGGCAGTGTTCTCACTGCCGTGTTTGTGATTGGCGCTAATCGCAAAACGCCTGCAATCGGCACCAAACTCGTTACCTGCAGCATTTGTGCTGCCACGATTCTGGAGCGATCGCGGCACAGTGCTACAATCGCTCTGAAATTTGCGGAAGTGTCCAGTGATTTTTTTTTTTACGCAAAACGCTAGTGAAAAGTGCTAGCGTTTTGTGATTTTAAGTGTGAATGAGCCCCAATATACTCCAGTTTCTTAAGACCACATTTGTGGGTTTTAAGCATTGTACTTGGCAGTAGATAGAAGAAAACCAGAGTGGGGATGTCTTTTGAGATGTAATTTATGTAGCACAATTTTGGCTGCCACTCTACACACTCTTCAGGGAGTCTCTGGTTTCCATTTGAGGCGCCAAAAAGTAAGTGAAAAATACTGTCAAAATGATATTCTTGGTTGCTTAACCAGCCTGGCGTTTTATTAAAGGACTTACGAGGCCTGATTTTAAAAAAATAAACAAAAAAAGTTAGATACCTGTGTGTTTTTGTAAGGCACGGAGGACGCCGTCCGCGCCCTCCGTGCCGTTCCGCCGGGTCCCCGCTGCTGAATATCCCCCCGAACGACCCCCGACCGCACGGCCCGGGTCGGGCTCTCCAGCCTTCACCAAGATGGCCGCCGGAGCTGGCCGCGGCTGCGCAGTCCGCATAGCCGCGAGTGCGGCTGCGCAGCTCTAAGGCCAACCCCCTGATCCACGTAACAGTAGCGTGGATCGGGGAGTTGGCCTTAGAGCTGCGCAGCCGCACTCGCGGCTATGCGGACTGCGCAGCCGCGGCCAGCTCCGGCGGCCATCTTGGTGAAGGCTGGAGAGCCCGACCCGGGCCGTGCGGTCGGGGGGATATTCAGCAGCGGGGACCCGGCGGAACGGCACGGAGGGCGCGGACGGCGTCCTCCGTGCCTTACAAAAACACACAGGTATCTAACTTTTTTTGTTTATTTTTTTAAAATCAGGCCTCGTAAGTCCTTTAAGTGGGGCTTGCACTCTCTTGCAGGTAGGCGGCACTCACCTGTTTTTAAGTAGCGCTGCTCATTTCCTTGCTATGTACTAATTTAATTCATTTTTGGTCAGCCGCTCCCAATTAACAGCTTTGCTTTTGGTGTATATGCAGAGCTTCTGTTTGGGTTCAAGGTGCATTTGCAGTCTCTGGGGGGGCTCAGCGCACCTCTGATTGGAGGCCATTCGGAGGCAGCCTGGTGATGCGCTGATCCACCTTTTTGCGCAATTTTCAAATTTACTTGGTAGCGCGCCCAGGCTATGCATATACATAGGTTAGGATTTAGTTAGTGTTAGGCCCCTCCCATGGAGGATTGACTTCTTCGCAGTGGGAGGGACGAGTACTTAACAAGTTGCATGCAAGCTGTTACAGGAAACCAACATCCTCCAGTGGTAGACAGGTCATGTGTATGCTCGGTGTGTATTTTATCCCATAAGTGGGGCTTGCACTCTCCTGCAGGTAGGCACTCATCTTTTTTTAAGTAGCGCTGCTCTCATTTCCTTGCTATGTTCTATTAAGATCGCCAGGCTGGCAACCGGACGTTTGTTTTTTTAAATTAAAAAAAAACTTGCATGCAGCCAACTGAAAGTTGGCTGCATGAAAGCCCACTAGAGGGCGCTCCTAATGCGTAGTTCTGATCGCCTCCGGCCGCGATGTTTTGCTTTCCTCGTCGCCATGGCGACGAACGGAGTGACGTCATGGACGTCAGCCGACGTCCTGACGTCAGCCGCCTCCGATCCAGCCCTTAGCGCTGGCCGGAACTGTTTGGTCCAGCTGCGCTGGGCTCGAGCGGCTGGGGGGACCCTCTTTCGCCGCTGCGGCGGCGATCAGGTAGCACACGTGGCTGGCAAAGTGCCGGCTGCGTGTGCTCCTTTTTATTTGAGGAGAATCGGCCCAGCAGGGCCTGAGCGGCAGCCTCCGGCGGTAATGGACGAGCTGAGCTCGTCCATACCGCCCAGGACTTACGAGGCGAAAAAGTCCCAAAAAGTTAAATACCTGCATGTAATGTCAATGCACGGAGGGTGCCGTCCGCGCCCTCCGTGCCGCAACAGTAGCATGGATTGGAGGGAGGCCCTAGAGCTGCGCAGCCGCACTCGCGCATATGCGGACTGCGCAGCCGCGGCCAGCTCCGGCGGCCATCTTTGTGGAGGAAGAAGAGCCCGACCCGGGCTGGGGGGTCGGGACCAGCCAGGGGGCACATTGAGCTGCGGGGACCCGGCAGAACGGCGCGGACGGCGCCCTCCGTGCATTGATATTACATGCAGGTATTTAACTTTTTGGGACTTTTTCGCCTCGTAAGTCCTTTAAAGAGAACCCGAGGTGGGCAGACGGGACACAGTCATGTTCTCTGCCTAATGACCTGGCTCTGTGTCTCCATACTGCCGCTCTCTGCCCCCCACCCCGCCGCCGCAATATAGCCTGTAAATCTTGTGTAGAAAAGATTTGTCGCCAACTCTGAGGTGAACACAGGAGAGAGGAATCCCCTGTTCAAGATGCCTGCCAGGGGCGTTCCTACAGGGTTTCCTGAGCTGCCATTGGGTAGCTCTCTCCCTTAGCCGTGCCCCCTGCCTCCCTGCACGCTATTGGAGACAACACAGTCTCTCAGTGCAGCGTCGTGATCCAGAGGTCACGTAAGTGAAAGTGGGCCATCGTGGCCCACGGGAGTGGCGGATTTTGCGGCTACTTGATCCGCTCAGCACCAGGTCAGGTAGCCTACCTTTTTTTTTTTTTTTTATGGAATAGATTTCATGCTGACATTACAAATCACTGCACAGTGTCTGGCAATGATAGATCCTGCTCTGATATCTAATGAGACAGGAAGCTATCTCTTAAGGTGGCCACTAAGGATCCAATTTCTAGCGAAAAATCGTTGGAGCGATCAGATAATTCTAATTGGAAGAAAAATCGTTCACTACACCATCAACGAACCAATCTTGGTTTCCTCTCTATTCACAACCAGCTAAAAAATCCAAATTGTGCTTCATCAAAAATCCAATCGGACGATAATTTACAACCAATCACAATTTCTGATCGAACGATTTGTACTATTAGTGATATATATATATATATATATATATATATATATATATATATATATATATATATATATATATATATATATATATATATATATATATCACTCCTGCTTTCATGGAAGCAGACATATTGTTTATAGCCTGTGTTTACCAATTACCTCTTTGCTGTGCAAGTCATGTGATACAGCTGAGGGATCAAATTACAGCTTGTGATTAGTCACAGATGAGGCTGAACTCTCTGAGGGCTGGTGCACACCGAGCGGCTTTTTCAGCGTTTCTTGCGGCTGCGGATCCGCCTGGTCAATGTATCTCAATAGGGTGGTGCACACCAGAGCGGGAGGCGTTTTGCAGAAACGAAAAATGCCGGGGTGAGGCATTTTTTGGATTGCGGGTGCGTTTCTGCCTCAATGTTAAGTATAGGATAAACGCAAACCGCTCTGAAAAACGCCAGTTCAGAGCGGTTTTGCCGGCGTTTTTGTTACAGAAGCTGTTCAGTAACAGCTTTACTGTAACAATATATGAAATCTACTATACTGAAATCCGCTGCAGCAATCCGCAAAACGCTAGCAAAACGCCATAGAAAAATAAGAAAAAGCGTTTCAAAATCTGCTAGCATTTTGCGGATCTGCTAGCGGGTTTTGGTGTGCACCGGGCCTCAATACATACAGGGTGCATGTCTCTGTTTTCCTTCTGTTCTGTGCAAATGTTCAGCTCCCCTTTAAGGCCTCTTTTCCACAAACTGTGGAGCTGTGTGCTCAGCAAGCAGTTACCAGGCAGCGACAAGCAGTTACCAGGCAGCGACAAGCAGTTACCAGGCAGCAGCAAGCAGTTACCAGGCAGCGACAAGCAGTTACCAGGCAGCGACAAGCAGTTACCAGGCAGCAGCAAGCAGTTACCAGGCAGCAGCAAGCAGTTACCAGGCAGCGACAAGCAGTTACCAGGCAGCAGCAAGCAGTTACCAGGCAGCAACAAGCAGTTACCAGGCAGCGACAAGCAGTTACCAGGCAGCAGCAAGCAGTTACCAGGCAGCGACAAGCAGTTACCAGGCAGCGACAAGCAGTTACCAGGCAGCGGCAAGCAGTTACCAGGCAGCAGCAAGCAGTTACCAGGCAGCAGCAAGCAGTTACCAGGCAGCGACAAGCAGTTACCAGGCAGCAGTGAGCAGTTACCAGGCAGCGACAAGCAGTTACCAGGCAGCAGTGAGCAGTTGTGAGAGTTTGAGAGGCATTTCACTGCCTGTAAACAGTTCGTGGAAAAGAGGCCTTACGCAGCCAAGAAGCAGTGAGCGACAGCTTGGGATAAGGTTTTACTGTAGGAAAGTTCAGTGTTTTTTTTTAAGGTATAAAACAAAGTGATTATTAGCAGAAATAATAACAGTGTGGTTTTAAAATTGTAAATGTTACAGTACGTTGCAATGTTATATAATAAAAAAACAAAAGGTTACATAACTGAAAATACAAATGAGACATTTCTTTGCTACTAATGTTCTCTTCGCATTGCACATAAAATTCATTATATCATACTCTTTTTTTTTGGGGGGGGGGGGGGGTTGCTTCAGGTTTGCTAGAAAGCTAATGGGGGTTAAGGAAAAAAAAACTGAGGGGAGGCCCTGGGTCCTATAGAGCCGTCCCTCTCCTCTGCTGGTGCCCTCGGTGCTGCGCTGGCTCCCGTGTTTGAGCCAGCGGGGGACTTCGGGAGCTGAGTGAGGGCGCTTGCACGTGCGCAGTACTGAGTGGCCTGTCTTCCAGAGGACTCGGGCTCCCGAAGACTGCCGAAGCCTCCCTTCAGCGGCAGAGTTTGACTTATTTAGTCAAATAACTGCTACGGGAATCCAGCGCTGGAACAGGCATCGGGAGAGGAAAGGAGAGGGGAGGCTCTATAGGACCCCGAGCCTTCCCTCTCAATAGGTAAGTATCTGGCTTATGTTTTTAAAGGTTCCCATTGACTTTAAAAAGGAGGAACCCTGCAGTGGGGAGGGAGTTTAGTGACGAACCTGCTTCCTGTAATCAGCTGGTTCCATGGTGTAATGGTTAGCACTCTGGACTTTGAATCCAGCGATCCGAGTTCAAATCTCGGTGGAACCTGAAATTTTTACTATTTTTCTTTTTATCTTCTCTTCTTCCTAGTAAATATATAATGACAGTAAAAACCCCCATTATCTAGAATTCAGTTAATCAGAAGTCTCAAACAACCGGAAAAAAAAACCCTGGCCTTGCAGGATGCATAAATCTACGTATACACCTCCTTTATACAGTAATAAACCTCTGTTACATTTAGTTAAAGGGAAGGTTCAGGGACTAGCTAAAAAAAATAAAAATCCATTTCCACTTACCTGGGGCTTCCTCCAGCCCGTGGCAGGCAGGAGGTGCCCTCGGCACCGCTCCGCAGGCTCCCGGTGGCCGACCCGACCTGGCCAGGCCGGCGGCCAGGTCGGGCCTCTTCTGCGCTCCATGGTGCGTTCCACGCCAGCGCGCTGACGTCATCGGACGTCCTCCGGGTTGTACTGCGCAGGCTCAGAACTACTGAGCCTGCGCAGTACAGCCCGGAGGACGTCCGATGACGTCAGCGTGCCGGCGTGGAACGCACCATGGAGCGCAGAAGAGGCCCGACCTGGCCGCCGGCCTGGCCAGGTCGGGTCGGCCACCGGAGACCACCGGGAGCCTGCGGAACGGCGCCGAGGGCACCTCCTGCCTGCCACGGGCTGGAGGAAGCCCCAGGTAAGTGGAAATGGATTTTTATTTTTTTTAGCTAGTCCCTGAACCTTCCCTTTAAAGGGACACTTAAAGGGGCACTATGGTGAATAATTGTAACATTTAACCGGTTCAGCACCGCAGTCCGAAAATATCATGCATCCGAGCAACGTTCACCTCCCATTCATTTGCCTATAACTTTATCGCTACTTATCACAATGAATTGATCTATATCTTGTTTTTTCCGCCACTAATTAGGCTTTCTTTGGGTAGTACATTTTGCTAAGAATTATTTTTTTCTAAATCTATTTTAACAGGAAGATTAAGAAAGAAATGAAAAAAATTCATTATTTCTCAGTTTTTGGCCATTATATTTTGAAATTAATATACGCTACCATAATTAAAACCCATGTATTTTATTTACCCATCTGTCCCGGTTATTACACCGTTTAAACGATGTCCCTATCACAATTTATGGTGCTGATATTTCATTTAGGAATAAAGGTGCATTTTTTCAATTTGCGTCCATCACTATTTATAAGCTTATAATTTTAAATAATATAATAACTTATTCTCTTGACATGCATATTTAAAAAGTTCAGACCCTTGGGTAACTATTTATGTTGTTTTTGTTTTTTTTTAATTGTATTTTTTTATTTATTTTATTTTTTTTAATAAAAAAAAGTGTATATGGGTAATTTTTGGTGTGGGAGGGAAACTGCTAATTTTAAATGTAATTTTTTTTTTTTTTATTAAAAATGTATGTGGGTGCAGTTTACTATTTGGCCACAAGATGGCCACAGTGAAAAAAGTCCTGGATGCGAACGATCTCGCATCTAGGAACTAAAATGCTGGGGAGAAGTTTCCTGGGGGCAGAAAGGTATTTCTGCGGGGAAGTTAGATCGGTGAATGGGAATTATATTCCCATTCACTGATCGGGGGGCTAGCGGCGGGCAGCGGGAGCACGCGCGGGGGCGCGCCCGATCGCGCGCACCAGCCGGCGGCAGCAGCAGTGCCTATCTGGACGAGGAAGCTCGTCCAGATAGGCCGAACTGGTTAAAATATGTGCAAGCATAAACAAATAAGAAGTATGTTTTTTCCATGGTGAAATGAGCCACAGATTACTTTTCTCCTATGTTGCTGTCACTTACAGTAGGTAGTAGAAATCTGACAGAAGCGACAGGTTTTGGACTAGTCCATCTCTTCATGGGGGATTCTCAGCAAGGCTTTAATTCTTTATAAAGATATTCCCTAAAAAAGTATTTAAAGGACTTACGAGGCCTGATTTAAAAAAAAAAAAAAAAAAAGGTAGATACCTGTGTGTTTTTGTAAGGCACGGAGGACACCGTCCGCGCCCTCCGTGCCGTTCCGCCGGGTTCCCGCTGCTGAATATCCCCCCGAACGACCCCCGACCGCACGGCCCGGGTCGGGCTCTCCAGCCTTCACCAAGATGGCCGCCGGAGCTGGCCGCGGCTGCGCAGTCCGCATAGCCGCGAGTGCGGCTGCGCAGCTCTAAGGCCAACTCCCCGATCCACGATACTGTTACATGGATCGGGGGGTTGGCCTTAGAGCTGCACAGCCGCACTCGCGGCTATGCGGACTGCGCAGCCGCGGCCAGCTCCGGCGGCCATCTTGGTGAAGGCTGGAGAGCCCGACCCGGGCCGTGCGGTCGGGGGTCGTTCGGGGGGATATTCAGCAGCGGGGACCCGGCGGAACGGCACGGACGGCCTCCTCCGTGCCTTACAAAAACACACAGGTATCTAATTTTTTTGTTTATTTTTTTAAAATCAGGCCTCGTAAGTCCTTTAAGCAATGATGCTGGCCAGCTTTCCTGCTCGCTACACAGTGTTTTGGCAGTTGGACAGAGCAACTGCCATTCACTAAGTGCTGTGGAAATTAAATAAATCCCTGAGAATCCCCTATGAAGAGATGGACTAGACCAAAACCTGTCGATTTCTACTACTACTATAAGTGACAGCAACATAGGAGAAAAGTAATGTATGGCTCACTTTACTCTGGAAAAAATGTACTTCTTATTTGTCTATGTTTGCACATATTTTAAATTTTACAATTTTTCGCCATAGTGCCCCTTTAAGTGTAGAAAAAAATGAGTTTTCCTCACCTGGGGCTTCCACCACCCCCCTGCAGCTGTTCGGTGCCCACGCAGTCTCGCTCGGATCCTCCTGGCCCCGCCGGCAGCTACTTCCATTTCGAGTGATTCTTTGTGTTCCTGGCCGCAATAGCGCCCTCTATACTGCTATTGTGGCCAGGATTGGAACGCGAATAATCACAGTAATGAGCAGTAATTTTACATCACAGGAGCCTATAGGCACAGATGTCCTGGCACCCTAGACTCCGCCCTCCATGCATGCAGGCCCGGATTTACATCACAGGCGCCTATAGGCACAGATGTCCTGGCACCCTAGACTCCACCCACCATGCATGCAGGCCCGGATTTACATCACAGGAGCCTATAACCACAGATGTCCTGGCACCCTAGACTCCGCCCTCCATGCATGCAGGCCCAGATGTACATCACAGGAGCCTATAGGCACAGATGTCCTGGCACCCTAGACTCCTTCCTCCATGCATACAGGCCCGGATTTACATCACAGGTGCCTATAGGCACAGATGTCCCGGCACCCTAGACTCCACCCTCCATGCATGCAGACCCGGATTTACATCACAGGAGCCTATAGGCACAGATGTCCTGGCACCCTAGACTCCGCCCTCCATGCATGCAGGCCAGGATTTACATCACAGGAGCCTATAGGCACAGATTTCCTGGCACCCTAGACTCCGCCCTCCATGCATGCAGGCCAGGATTTACATCACAGGAGCCTATAGGCACAGATGTCCTGGCACCCTAGACTCCGCCCTCCATGCATGCAGGCCCGGATTTACATCACAGGAGCCTATAGGCACAGATGTCCTGGCACCCTAGACTCCGCCCTCCATGCATGCAGGCCCGGAATTACATAACAGGAGCCTATAGGCACAGATGTCCTGGCACCCTAGACTCTGCCCTCCATGCATGCAGGCCCAGATTTACATCACAGGAGCCTATAGGCACAGATGTCCTGGCACCCTAGACTCCGCCCTCCATGCATGCAGGCCAGGATTTACCTCACAGGGGCTTATAGGCACAGATGTCCTGGCACCCTAGACTCCGCCCTCCATGCATGCAGGCCTGGATTTACATCACAGGAGCTTATAGGCACAGATGTCCTGGCACCCTAGACTCCGCCTTCCATGCATGCAGGCCTGGATTTACATCACAGGAGCCTATAGGCACAGATGTCCTGGCACCCTAGACTCCGCCCTCCATGAACCTAGAACCCCTACTAAACTGCACCGCAAGTGTGCTGGGCTGTCCCAGCTGTCATTTCTTCCTTAATTTCCTTGCCCGTCATAGGTAGCTGCAGGTGCCCCTTAGTATTAGGTAGCCAGAGGTGCCCCTGACTGAAGGGAGATCTCAGTAGTGGAATGTCCACAGCAGGGTGAGTAACCTCTGATTTACACTCTCATCAGGACTCTACATAGGAAAGGAGGGAGGGAGGCAGGGGGGAGGGGAGAGAGTGGTCTTTCCATCATCATGCGCCTGTAGGCACGTGCCTATAATGCCTTATGTTAACTTAGCAGGAGGACAGCGGTGGAACAAGGGCACACCGTATATATAAATACTAAATACCGTATTTTTCGGAATATAAGACGCTCTGGCATATAAGACGCACCTAGGTTTACAGGGCAAAAATCAGGAAAAAAGACAGAAAACTAAACCTATGTGCGTCTATACTGCAGGGGCATCTTATGGACATTTATGACCCAAAAAAATGCTTCTAAGCGACTCTATCTACACTACACTGCCCAGTTACACTACACTATGCCCTATTTCCCCACCAGTTACACTACAATACACTACACTACAATGTACTACACTACACTACACTACAATGCACTACACTGCACTACAATACACTTTCATACATTACCTGATCCAGCAGCCGCGATCCTCCCCCCGGCTGTCGGCGATCCTCTTCAGCATCCTCCTTTCATTCTGGGTCCCGCAGCGCGTTCCTCTTCAGTGGCAGCGGTAGGCAGGGACACCGGCCGCCTACCGCTGTGCAGAGCCGCCGGGGTCCGCTGGGCCATCTCTATAAACACTGCCGGGTCCGCTGGTTCATCTGCATAATCGCCGCTGGAGTTCGCTGGGTCATCTGCATAATCGCCGCTGGAGTTCGCTGGGTCATCTGCATAATCGCCGCTGGAGTTCGCTGGGTCATCTGCATAATCGCCGCTGGAGTTTGCTGGGTCGCCGCCTGGCACACATGCGCGGCTAGTGCAGAAAACTGCGTGTATGGAGGCGGCGACCCAGCAAACTCCAGCGGCGATTATGCAGATGACCCAGCGAACTCCAGCGGCGATTATGCAAATGAACCAGCGGACCCCGGCAGTGTTTATAGAGATGGACCAGCGGACCCCGGCGGCTCTGCACAGCGGTAGGCTGCCGGTGTCCCTGCCTACCGCTGCCACTGAAGAGGAACGCGCTGCGGGACCCAGGATGAAAGGAGGATGCTGTAGAGGATCGCCGACAGCCGGGGGGAGGATCGCGGCTGCTGGATCAGGTAATTGTATAGTGGCGGTTCAGCTTCCCTGCGCACTCTGCATTGATTTTTTGGTATCTTTAGAATATAAAGATTTGCGGTAGAAAAAGTGCGTCTTATATTCTGAAAAATACGGTAATAATAGAAGAGGAAGGGGCGGCTCATACAATTCAGATCCTTCCCTCTAGATAGGTATTGGTCAGGAGGAGGAGACTCCAACCTCCCACTTTCTCATAGGGGTTCCATGGTGTAATGGTTAGCACTCTGGACTCTGAATCCAGCGATCCGAGTTCAAATCTCGGTGGGACCTGAAATTTTCTGTGAGGTTATTTCACAGAACAATATTGCAAATATCTGAAGATTGCGCCTTCTACATATTGTACCGCCATGCGGTCATCTGACTCCGCCTACTAATATGTATACTTCTCATTTTTATTTCACTACACTGAAGAGAAATGCCATCTAGGCACATCCGGGGTAAACGGAGATGATAGTGTTTTTATTTATCTGGAAAAGCAGTTTGTGGCTCCATTTCAAAGCCAAACAATGAGAAACTGCGAATTACAAGCAGTGAAAAAATAAAAATTCCAGGTCCCACCGAGATTTGAACTCGGATCGCTGGATTCAGAGTCCAGAGTGCTAACCATTACACCATGGAACCGGCTGGAAGGCTCTGAGCCGAAATATAGTTTACAAGGCTGCAAGCTGCCTCTAGGTGGCGCTCGTTACACGTGGTCTTGTAGCTGATCTGTACAGTGCATTGTATCCCGCGCTTGCGTGGATGGAGGCGAGGGCAGAACACCTGGAGCACGCGGCGTTCTATCGCCATGGCAACCGCACCGTTTCTTCCTCACACAATGTTAGCGCACCTCACGCGCTGCACTTCCTCGGCACCCGCCTCCTCTCCTCCCAGCATGCCCCGCGGCCGCTCTCTCCTCTACTACATGCTAAAGATGATTCCCGAATACTGGTCAGTCCGCGGGTCTAGCGGGGGGGCGGGAACACCTGCAGCTCGCGGCGTTCTATCGCCATGGCAACCGCTCTGCTTTTTCCTCACGCATGTGTGACGTCACAATCCACGCCACGCCCTGCAATGCTTCCAGCCACACCGCGCGCCTCCTCTCCTCCCAGCATGCCTCGCGGCATTTCTCTCATTTGCATGCGCCGCTCACAGATAGAACTTTCATGTTTCTCATTCATGTAACAGCATTCTAAAGGGAAATATTATTTTTTTTCTGTAAAGTGAGGATTTCAACAACATTTAAAAACGATAGAAAAAAATAAATATATATTCTTCCGTCGCCCTAAGCTGCATGCCCTGCGGGGGACAGACTATATATAGAGAGCAGGCCGGCTGGGAGTTTGTCCTCGCTTCGGCAGGACATATACTAAAATTGGAACGATACAGAGAAGATTAGCATGGCCCCTGCGCAAGGATGACACGCAAATTCGTGAAGCGTTCCATATTTTACCTCCATTGTTCAGATTCATGGAACTATTTCACCTCTTATTATTATTAGAATATTACAGCAAATCCACTTTTACCTCTTTCTAATCCATTAGTCTGATCAGCCATATACCCCCCCCCCCCAGCAATGATTATTTGCAATATGTGGGGGGATGTCTGTGTTCAATAAGGGCCCTCGTACACTAATAATCGCCATCGTCACAAATGCACTTTCACAATTTTCACTATGTACACCGAGCGCCTTGACTACCGCGATGTGTGACGGGATTGCTGCGGAAGGTAAAACCAATTATCAGAGGCGGGAAAACCGCAGCATGCGGCGCCCTTACCACAGGAACAGGCAAATCACGACGATCCGTAAACGCAATTGGAAGCGCAGCCAGTGCAAATAGTCTTTTAAGCCCAATCTACACGATACGATTCTTTATACGATTTGATTACGATTCTATTTACGATCTAATTAATTCCGACATGTCCGATCAGGATTCGATTCAATTCGATTTGCCATTGTTTTGCAATGGCAAATCGAATTCAATCGAATCCCGATCGGACATGTCGGATTTAATTGGGTCGTAAATAGAATCGTAATCAAATCGTATAAAGAATCGAATCGTGTAGATTGGGCTTTAGATACTTTTCTTTTTTGTGTGTTTCTTTATCACTCAATATCTTTCAGAAAAGACGCCTACTGTGTGTGGGGAGCAGGGGCGTAGCAATAGGGGTTGCAGAGGTAGCGACTGCATTGGGGCCAACAGCTCCTTAGCTATGCCACTGGGGGGGGGGGGGGGGGGGGGGAGAGTTGTGCAGATGCTATACTTACTGCTAAAACAATTCCACCATGAATTATTATTATTATTATTATTATTATTACAGCACTTCCACATTTAACTCTTTCCAATCCATGCCCTTGATCAGCCACATCCCCCAGCGTGATCACTAAAGGCCCTTACCAAAAATCACAGCAATGGCCTTTTTCCACTGCACAGCTGAATCACAAATCGCTCATGAGTTTTACATTTCTAGGGTTGCTACTTTATCCTAGAAATCATGAGAAGTATTTTGGGAGGTTCGGGCCATCTCTATTTGGCAGTAGAGCTACCATCTGATTTTTATTATCGAATCGTATAAAAATCGATGCAGCCAAAAGCACGCCCGATCGCCAATGCGACCAATTTCAGGGCGAAATTGGTTGCATGCATCAATCTCACCTGCTGGAAAATCTCGGGCCAGCATACTCTATCCGGTGCGCGGCGGTAACGGCGTGCAGTAATTGTAAATGACTAACACGACAGAGGCCCATGGCTGCTGTCCCCCCCAATCTACACATAGTCCCCTGGTGCCCATTTACCAGTCTGGTGTCCTCACTCCTCTTCCGGATTCACGCCTGTGGTTGCCGGTGCATTGCATGCAGGAGCACGTGTGTGATGTCACACACCACCGCCTCCCCCCGCGTTCAGTACCCTGGCAACCACGTGGGGCGTGAACGCGGAAGAGGAGTCCGGACAGACGCCAGACAGGTAAAGTGTTGATGTGGGGGAAGGGTCAACATGAACATTAGGAGGGGCAGCGGGTGAGGGCGGCGTCAAGACAGAGGCCGATTGCCGAATGAACGATTTCGTGCTGATTGATTGTGAATTGGCCTGCGGTTTACGGTGGCCAACAAATCTCTGTCCAATCATATTCAATCAGGGATGAACCTGTCTATTGGTCAATTGGCCGCCAAAACTGCTAGATGTATAATTTATGCTGGGAATACACGGCTCAATTTTAAGCAATTAAAGGGAACCAGAGACGAACTGTATTGAAAAATGAAAAAGCTTTTATACATACCTGGGGCTTCCTCCAGCCCCATAAGCCTGGATCGCTCCCACGCCGCCATCCTCCGCTGCATCTATCGCCGCTACCGGGTCCCGTTACTTCTGGCGGACGTGACCAATTGTCCGCATTACAGGGACTCCCTCCATATCCTTACGCATGCGCCTATGTATGGAGGCGCATGCGTAAGGATATGGAGGGAGTCCCTGCTCTTGCGTACAATTTGGCGCGTCCGCCGGCAGTGACGCACTGCTCTTGCGTTGACTGGCTCGACTGGTCGAAAGCACGGGACCCGGTACAGGCGGATAGAGGCAGTGGAGGACGGCGGTGTGGGAGCGATCCAGTCTTATGGGGCTGGGGGAAGCCCCAGGTATGTATAAAATCTTTTGTCCAACGTCTCTGGTTCTCTTGCTCGATAGATAATCTCCGAAGTGTCCGATTTCCCGCCCGATCTTTTCCACGCTCGATTCCGTGAATGGAAAAAGATTTAAAAAATGAGCGGAAGATAAGCCTGCGGAATAGAGCGACGAAACGATGGAGTGGGAGAATTGAGCCGTGTATGTCCAGCATTACACACACAAAAAAGGAAGTAAAAATAAAAACTAGCAGAGGATGGTTTCGATCCATCGACCTCTGGGTTATGGGCCCAGCACGCTTCCGCTGCGCCACTCTGCTGCCTGGTTAATAAAGGGAGGATTCCTCCTTCTGAGCCTTTCCCACTACACGTCACTGCTATCCACATGCATTATATAGACCAGCAGTTCACTGTATGAAGGCGAACAGCGCCCCCTGTGGCAGCCAGAGGGATTACATACACAGAGCGTTATACAGACCAGCAGTTCACTGTATGAAGACGCACAGCGCCCCCTGTGGCAGCCGAGGGATTACATACACAGAGCGAGCAACAGATGATGAGCGCTGTAAAGGATTCTCATTACTGGACAATGAATGCGCGGCGCCCGTTTCGGAGTCATTGCGCGGGATTCCGGCAGGTGGCGCTCTGCAGGCGCAGAACAGTCGAAGCGAGCGCCCTCTTGCGGCGCAGATGCGCGTTCCCCGGTTATCCAGGAGCCGCGCTGCCCTGAATACCGCTCAGTCCGCGGGTCTCGCGGATATCTAGCGGGGGCGAGGACACCTGCAGCTCGCGGCGTTTCTATCGCCATGGCAACCGCTCTGTTTCTTCCACACGCCAGTGTGACGTCACAATGCTCGCCACGCCCTGCAATGTTCCCAGTCTCGCCTTCCTCTCCTCCCAGCATGCCACGCGGCCGCTCTCTCATTTGCATGCGCCGCTCGCGGCTAGAACTTTCATGTTTCTCATCCAAGTAACAGATTTTTGAAGGGAAATATTATTTTTTTTCCGTTAAGTGAGGATTTCAACAATATGTAAAAAGGATATAAAAAAAAAATAAAAATTTTCCGTCGCCATATGTAGGGCTGTCTGCGGGGGACAGACTATATATAGAGACCAGGCAGGCTAGGAGTTTGTCCTCGCTTCGGCAGGACATATACTAAAATTGGAACGATACAGAGAAGATTAGCATGGCCCCTGCGCAAGGATGACACGCAAATTCGTGAAGCGTTCCATATTTTACCTCCATTATTCAGATTGGTGGAACTATTTCACATCTTATTATTATTATATTGCAGCACTTCCACTTTTATCTCTTTCCAATCCATCACTTTGATCAGCCATATCTCCCCCCCCCAGCAATTATTATTTTTGATATGTGGGGGGATGTCTATATGTTCAGTAAGGGCTCTTCTACACTAATAATCACGATCGTCGCAAATGCGCTTTCACAATGAATTTAAAACCAGAAGTTAAAACCAATTATCAGAGGCGGGAAAACCGCAGCATGCGGCGCCCTTACCACAAAAACAGGCAAATCACGACGATCCATAAAAACGCAATTGGAAGCGCAGCCAGTGCAAATAGTATGAGCCCTTTTCCACTGTAGCGTTTGCGATTGGTGAATCGCAAAATCGCAAACCGCTAGTGATTTTAAAATCGCTACGGTTTGCTTTTTTAACATAGGAATCGCGGTAGGTCATTTTCACTACCGCGATTCGTTTTTTTACCTAATCGCGATCGTGCGGCGGAACGATTATTGCCGCGATTTTGCTATGCAGTGCATAGCATAGCAAAATCGTGATCTCAAACGTCGGAAAATCGCCGCAAAATTTTGTACTTTTGTTGAATCGCAATCGCTAGCGTTCAGCGCGCACGCTAGCGATTGCTAGTGGAAAAGGGGCCATAGATACTTTCCTTTTTTGTGTGTTTCTTTAGGACATGTATAGGATACAAAAAATATATATTTTTCAAAAAAAGACACCTACTGTGTGTGGGGGGAGTTGTGCAGAATGCAGATGCTTACCTGCCCCAGCGGCTCCCTCCATTCTTGTGTAATTGTCCACATTCTTCACTTCCTGGTGGGTGCCCTCCGACCCGGACATGCTATGCTGCGCATGCGCGGTGTGTCCACTTGCACGCCTCCCTGGTGACCCCTTTTGACGTACGCGCGTTCACAAGGCCATACTGCCCAAGTGCTGCCCAGTATGTTTGGGACGGAGGGCACCGGCCAGGAATTGGAGAACTTAGACAATTACAGGAGAACGGAAGGAGACGCATGGTCACGGGAGGTGCGGTAAGCATCAGCACAGCTCCGCCCACACACAGTAGGTGTCCTTTTTGGAAAATTATCTGTGAGAAAACGCGGAAAAGCCGCCGCCAATACTCAAGGTGAGGCGGCTGACTCCGCGTTCAACATGGCAGCTGGCGCGCAGTCGGAGCGCGGAGAAACCGCCGCATGCTCTAACAACAGGGCGGCGGATTCCGCGTCCAATGCGGCAAGTTGCTCGCATAGGCCTGCTCCTCTTAGTAATGCGGAATGCGGAGAAAGCGCCACACGCACGGACAGCGGTGCGGCGGATTCCGCATCCAACACGGCAGAAACATTACAACGCTTGACTGGTGTGGCTGGGACTGATAGTCCACATTGGTTTAGGAGGACGCGTGCGCGCGCAGAGAGGCAGGGCCTTTATGGCAGTCAGAAGGGGGTCAGCTGACCAAGCCGGTCAGCTGACAATTCCAGCAACCTTCATTGGTCCAGCACTTAGGGGAGGCGCTGGAGAGCGCTAGTGTATATATACTGGGTGCTGGTCATTTCTCTGGTGTCTGGCGTTGCGATCACTACGTGGTAGCACTCAGACCTTGTCAGTATCTGTGTTTATTAGACCAGTTTCCAAGGTGTTGATGGCCAAGGATCTCACACATTAGTCTAGGAAATCTGTTATTATTTGTATTATTCTCTAGTTCAGTTTCCAAGGTGTTGATGGCCAAGGAACTCACACCTTAGTCTAGGAATTCAGTACCATCTGCATTATTGTTATATTCTAGTCTAGTTTCTGGAGTGTGAGAATCTTGGAGCTCACACTCAAGCTTAGGCATTGTTGATTATCTGTTATGACTCTCCGCTTTCCTGACCATTCTTCTGACCTCTGATTGTGCACCTTTGTCATTCTGATACTCTGTTGCTGAACTCGGCTAGTCTCTGGAATCTGCACCTGCCTCCTGTCTCTGTATCTGATCTGTCTATCTGTCGCCGACCTGGCCTGTCCGACCTCGAGAACTATCTTCCCAGTTTGGAGATAGTTCACTACCTGTCAGTGACACTGCACCATTGGTGTCACTCACGCTCTGTCCTTCCCACTATCTCAGTCTGGCTCCGCCCCTTGGGGAGCACCAGACCTGTGGAAGGAATCTGATCCATAGCAGTAGCGCTTACTGTCTAGCACCTATCTTACAGGTGCTTTCCCTTAAAGTATTACTGTTGCACCAAACACTCTCATCCTTCAGGTGTCCAGAGGTTAGAAGATATATCTGATTATCGGTGATACTGCAGATCATCAATAATCGGGTATATTCTGTATTCTCGGTGATACTGCAGATCACCGGTAATCAGATCCTCTCTGTGTTACACCGATCGTTACATTATCAAGGGCTAAGGTATCCTTTAACCACTTAAATACCAGCGGTCTCTGCCCCCTTAAGAACCAGAAACTGCATAATACTGTAGAAATGTTGTACATACCCGCTGCAACTGCCATTCCCGCCACACCCCGGGAACCACAGGCCACCCACTCTGCCGTCTCTATGAAGGCGGAGTCCTGTGAGTCGGTCAGGAGCCGCTTTCATAGGCTTCTGACCGTATTGTAAGCCAATGGGAGCGGCTTACATGGATAGACAGGGTCAGAAGTCAATGGGAGCGGCTTACATGGATAGACAGGGTGGGAGGCCAATGGGAGCGGCTTACATGGATAGACAGGGTGGGAGGCCAATGGGAGCGGCTTACATGGATAGACAGGGTCAGAAGCCAATGGGAGCGGCTTACATGGATAGACAGGGTCAGAAGCCAATGGGAGCGGCTTACATGGATAGACAGGGTGGGAGGCCAATGGGAGCGGCTTACATGGATAGACAGGGTGGGAGGCCAATGGGAGCGGCTTACATGGATAGACAGGGTGGGAGGCCAATGGGAGCGGCTTACATGGATAGACAGGGTCAGAAGCCAATGGGAGCAGCTTACATGGATAGACAGGGTGGGAGCCCAATGGGAGCGGCTTACATGGATAGACAGGGTGGAAGGCCAATGGGAGCGGCTTACATGGATAGACAGGGTGGGAGGCCAATGGGAGCGGCTTACATGGATAGACAGGGTCAGAAGCCAATGGGAGCGGCTTACATGGATAGACAGGGTGGGAGCCCAATGGGAGGGGCTTACATGGATAGACAGGGTGGAAGGCCAATGGGAGCGGCTTACATGGATAGACAGGGTCAGAAGCCAATGGGAGCGGCTTACATGGATAGACAGGGTCAGAAGCCAATGGGAGCGGCTTACATGGATAGACAGGGTGGGAGGCCAATGGGAGTGGCTTACATGGATAGACAGGGTGGGAGGCCAATGGGAGCGGCTTACATGGATAGACAGGGTGGGAGGCCAATGGGAGCGGCTTACATGGATAGACAGGGTGGGAGCTCAATGGGAGCGGCTTACATGGATAGACAGGGTGGGAGGCCAATGGGAGCAGCTTACATGGATATGGGTATACAATGGTTAATTTGCATATATTCAGCAGTGATGCACTGGGAGACATCTCAAGCTCACTCCAACCTGAATTATCGCAAATTCTTTCTGTTTTAGGAAAGCAAACTTTTGTTTTTCTTACATGGATAGACAGGGTCAGAAGCCAATGGGAGCGGCTTACATGGATAGACAGGGTCAGAAGCCAATGGGAGCGGCTTACATGGATAGACAGGGTCAGAAGCCAATGGGAGCGGCTTACATGGATAGACAGGATCAGAAGCCAATGGGAGCGGCTTACATGGATAGACAGGGTGGGAGGCCAATGGGAGCGGCTTACATGGATAGACAGGGTGGGAGGCCAATGGGAGCGGCTTACATGGATAGACAGGGTGGGAGGCCAATGGGAGCGGCTTACATGGATAGACAGGGTGGGAGGCCAATGGGAGCGGCTTACATGGATAGACAGGGTGGGAGGCCAATGGGAGTGGCTTACATGGATAGACAGGGTGGGAGGCCAATGGGAGCGGCTTACATGGATACTAGACAGGGTGGGAGGCCAATGGGAGCGGCTTACATGGATAGACAGGGTCAGAAGCCAATGGGAGCGGCTTACATGGATAGACAGGGTCAGAAGCCAATGGGAGCGGCTTACATGGATAGACAGGGTCAGAAGCCAATGGGAGCGGCTTACATGGATAGAGAGGGTCAGAAGCCAATGGGAGCGGCTTACATGGATAGACAGGGTGGGAGCCCAATGGGAGCAGCTTACATGGATAGACAGGGTGGGAGGCCAATGGGAGCGGCTTACATGGATAGACAGGGTGGGAGGCCAATGGGAGCGGCTTACATGGATAGACAGGGTCAGAAGCCAATGGGAGCGGCTTACATGGATAGACAGGGTGGGAGGCCAATGGGAGCGGCTTACATGGATAGACAGGGTCAGAAGCCAATGGGAGCGGCTTACATGGATAGACAGGGTCAGAAGCCAATGGGAGCGGCTTACATGGATAGACAGGGTCAGAAGCCAATGGGAGCGGCTTACATGGATAGACAGGGTGGGAGGCCAATGTAATGCACCTGACCCGCTAACAGGGCTCTGCTGTCATGTAGGCTCGGTGAGGTAACCGTTTAGCAAGCGTCCTCATAAGTTTGCCTCAGACAGCAAAACGTCTGGAACCGGCCCTACGGATTTCCCCCAAAAAATGCAATCAGATTGGTAGCAGATTTCCCCACAAAATGCAATCAGATTGGCAGCAGATTTCCCCACAAAAAAAGCAATCAGATTGGCAGCAGATTCCCCACAAAATGCAATCAGATTGGCAGCATTTTCCCCCACAAAAAAAGCAATCAGATTGGCAGCATTTTTCCCCACAAAAAAAGAAATCAGATTGGCAGCAGATTTCTCTACAAAATGCAATCAGATTGGCAGCAGATTTCTCTACAAAATGCAATCAGATTGGCAGCAGATTTCTCCACAAAATGCAATCAGATTGGCAGCAGATTTCTCTACAAAATGCAATCAGATTGGCAGCAGATTTCTTCACAAAATGCAATCAGATTGGCAGCAGATTTCTCTACAAAATGCAATCAGATTGGCAGCAGATTTCTCCACAAAATGCAATCAGATTGGCAGCAGATTTCTCTACAAAATGCAATCAGATTGGAAGCAGATTTCTCCACAAAATGCAATCAGATTGGCAGCAGATTTCTCTACAAAATGCAATCAGATTGGCAGCAGATTTCTTCACAAAATGCAATCAGATTGGCAGCAGATTTCTCTACAAAATGCAATCAGATTGGCAGCAGATTTCTCCACAAAATGCAATCAGATTGGCAGCAGATTTCTCTACAGAATGCAATCAGATTGGCAGCAGATTTCTACACAAAATGCAATCAGATTGGCAGCAGATTTCTCTACAAAATGCAATCAGATTGGCAGCAGATTTCTCCACAAAATGCTAACAGATTGTCAGTAAATATCCCCACAAAATGCAATCAGATTGTCAGCAAATATCCCCACAAAATGCAATCAGATTGGCAGCAGATTTCCCACAAAATGTTATAGGTGTCCCCATTATAGGCAGTTAGCTATAGGCACCCCCAGTATAGGTAGAAAGCTGTAGGTGTCCCCAGTATAGATAGCAAGTTATACATGTCCCCAGTATAGGTAGTCAACTATAGGTGTCCTGTAACGTGCAGTGCATGCAGACTTGCACTGAATGCAGAATGTCACTGTTGTGGAAATACTGAACACCAAACCACGGGATAAAGGTGAAATCAAGTAAACGTTTATTTACAAAGTGCAGGATATATACAGGTGAAAATGCAGTTGGTGCATGAACATAAATACAAGTGTGTGCAAGTGATCTGTACAAGTAGCAATATGATTGCAAACAACTGGCAATACATATGCAGGCGAATGTCTTACGATCAGACATACAACGACCCAATGAATATAAATATACAGTGTGCACACAGTGAACCCCGGACCCTGTCTAACTAAGCTAACTAATATATATATATATACAGGATAATATGCATTCAAGCGCAGGACATATTATGCAGCAGGCAGTACGTTAGTCAACAAGCCGAGATCAGATACTGGGACGTCAAGCAATACAATCGGTAAGCAGAGGAATAGTCAGACAAAGCCAATATCATACACAGGGAAGTCAAGCAGACAGGAATCAGGAAAACAGACAAACAGGTACAGGTAACAGGAATCAAATAACACAAATCAAGGACCAAGTAACAAAGTAATGACCAGAACACAGGCTCTAGAGCTATCCACATCAATGAACTAGCAAAGGTGTTCTGTTGGGGCTGGACTTATATACTGTGCAGGACAGTCATGTGACATCTTCAAATGCTGCAGATACACAGTTCTTGAGTACAGAGACCTCTGGTGGTGGAGAGAGTAAGTCCATGCGAAAGTTCATAAATGTCATCAGCAGGAACAGATCGTGACATGTCCCCAGTATAAGTTACAGATGTCCCCAGTATAGGTAGTTAGCGATAGGTGTCCCCAGTATAGGAATCCAGTTCTATAGATACCCTTAGTATAGGTAGCCAGGTCTATTGGTGCCCCCAGTATAGGTAGCCAGGTCTATAGGTGTCCCTCCCCAGTCCCCAGTAAAGTTAGCCAAGTCTATAGGTGTCCCCAGTTTAGGTAGGCAGTTCTATAGGTGTCCCCAGTATAGATAGCCCCAGGTCTATAGGTGTCCCTAGTTTAGGTACGCAGGTCTAGAAGTGCCCCCAGCCTGGAAGGGGGGCAGTGGGCACAGAGCGGCAGGGAGGGAGGGAAGCCTCCCCCCTCACCTGGAGCCCCCCTTCCATGCTCGCTCCCCCCTACAAAATTGCAGCCAGCAGCAGCAGTGAGCGGGAATCACTTACCGAGAGTCAGATAGCTCTGCGTCCCGACGCTGGTCTGGTATTCTGCACTGCACTGTCCAATCATGCTCTCTCACAGGAAGTACAGTGAGAGCGTGATTGGATAGTGTCAGTGCAGAAGACTAGATCAGCTGCACGCAGAGCTATCGCTCTCTGTAAGCCGTTCGATCCTGCTGGCTGGCTGTAATTCTGGAGCGGGAAGCGTGGAAGGGGGGGGGGGGCTAGGTGAGGGAGAGGGGGGATGCTTCCCCCCTTCCCGCCGCTCTGTGCCCACTCCCACCCTTACTGCGCTGTGCCCCCCTCCTTTTCAGCACTGGTGCCCCCGGGGGCAAGAGGCCCACCGAGAAAATTCCTGAGCTCCCGGTGGGCCTGTCCGATCCTGCTCCCAGTATAGGTTAGCCAGGCACAGTTGCCCCCAGTATAGGTTAGCCAGGTACAGTTGCCCCCAGTATAGGTTAGCCAGGTACAGTTGCCTCCAGTATAGGTTAGCCAGGTACAGTTGTCCCCAGTATAGGTTAGCCAGGCACAGTTGCCCCCAGTATAGGTTAGCCAGGTACAGTTGCCCTAGTATAGGTTAGCCAGGCACAGTTGCCCCCAGTATAGGTTAGCCAGGTACAGTTGCCCGCAGTAAAGGTTAGCCAGGTACAGTTGCCCTCAGTATAGGTTGGCCAGGTTCACTTGCCCCCAGTATAGGCTGGCCAGGTACAGTTGCCCCCAGTAAAGGTTAGCCAGGTACAGTTGCCCTCAGTATAGGTTGGCCAGGTACAGTTGCCCCCAGTATAGGCTGGCCAGGTACAGTTGCCCCCAGGGCCGGGCCGAGGCATAGGCTGGAGAGGCTCCAGCCTCAGGGCGCAGTGTAGGAGGGGGCGCACAATTCATTCAGCTGTCATTCCTAATTGTGTTTGAAGCAGAAAGAAATAAGAAAAGGAGATATATAGCAGTGACTGCAAGCCAGATAACTAGATATTAAGGTGTTGGGGAGGTTGTGGGCCCTGTGGCACCTCTTAGTCTAATAGCAATCAGTGTGTGACGGCTGGGGTGGCAGGGATGGAGGGGCGCACTTTGGTGTCTCAGCCTTGGGTGCTGGAGGACCTTGTCCCGCCTCTGGTTGCCCCCAGTATAGGCTGGCCAGGTACAGTTGCCCCCAGTATAGGTTGGCCAGGTTCACTTTCCCCCAGTATAGGTTACCCAGGCACAGTTGCCCCCAGTATAGGCTGGCCAGATACAGTTGCCCCCCAGTATAGGCTGGCCAGGTACAGTTGCCCCCCAGTATAGGCTGGCCAGGTACAGTTGCCCCCAGTATAGGTTAGCCAGGCACAAGTTGCACCCATTATAGGTTGGCCAGGCACTCTCTTCACTTCCAGTTTCAGCCTGGTGCCGCCCCCAGACTTCTGCCGCCTGAGGAATTTACCTCACTTGGCATCATGGGCAGACCGGGCCTGTCTAGATACGATCTTATCCAGCTGTTATTGGCCTACACACGTCTCTTTATAAGCAATGCAGCTTAATTCCCATCAGGTGACACGTTCTGTTTATAGCATTAGGCTTTCTGTAATTATGGTTGTTAATTATGTATGATGTCATGTTAATTCTTTAAGCTCGTGACCTGTAACGCAATAAAGTTATGCTTGTATGCAGGGCATCCCTATGCAGAATATTCTCATTGTGAAACACTGACTGTAATTGGAGACAGTTATCTATCTACTAATTACAGCTCCTTAGCATTCTGTAGGCATTAGGGATTCCCTGATGGAAAGTCAGGTTTTTACTTGCATCCATTTCCACATCCACAAGCAACAGAGGGCGCCCTACTGCAGTGAGAAGTCCACTAAACGCAGGATTTACAAGGGAGGGATTCCTGAAAGGTCTCCGTCAGCCAAGCACAATGCAGTTTTATTTTCACCTCGGATGCCCTTGATCTGGCTTGCAGTCACTGCCATGTATCCCCTTTCCTTATTTCTCTCTGCTTTAAACGCAATAGGGGAGTGATAGCTGAGAGAATTGTGCGCCCCTCCTACAATGCGCCCTGAGGCTGGAGCCTCTCTCACCTCTGCTTCGACCCGGCCCTGCGCCCTCCTACACTGCACCCTGAGGCTGGAGCCTCTCGCATCTCTGCCTCGGCCCTGCGCCCCCTCCTACACTGCGTCCTGAGCAGGGACGTAGCAATAGGGGTTGCAGAGGTTGCGACCGCATCAGGGCCCTTGGCCCAGAGGGGCCCCAGAGGGTCCTCCCTCAACTACAGTAGTAGCTCTGTATTGGTCCTGTGCTCATAATAATCACTTCTATAGATACTTTGAATAGTGGTAATCATTAACAAACTGTCCCCCATACCCTTCTTGCACCTCTGACACTGTAGTTGCCATTGGCAGGGATTGCTATGTATAGAGTGCTTGGGGGTAATCAGTAACAAGCTGCTCCCCATCCCCTTCTTGCACCTCTGACACTGTAGTTGCCATTGGCAGGGATTGCTATGTATAGAGTGCTTGGGGGTAATCAGTAACAAGCTGCTCCCCATCCCCTTCTTGCACCTCTGACACTGTAGTTGCCATTGGCAGGGATTGCTATGTATAGAGTGCTTGGGGGTAATCAGTAACAAGCTGCTCCCCATCCCCTTCTTGCACCTCTGACACTGTAGTTGCCATTGGCAGGGATTGCTATGTATAGAGTGCTTGGGGGTAATCAGTAACAAGCTGCTCCCTATCCCCCTCTTGCACCTCTGACACTGTAGTTGCCATTGGCAGGGATTGCTATGTATAGAGTGCTTGGGGGTAATCAGTAACAAGCTGCTCCCCATCCCCTTCTTGCACCTCTGACACTGTAGTTGCCATTGGCAGGGATTGCTATGTATAGAGTGCTTGGGGGTAATCAGTAACAAGCTGCTCCCTATCCCCCTCTTGCACCTCTGACACTGTAGTTGCCATTGGCAGGGATTGCTATGTATAGAGTGCTTGGGGGTAATCAGTAACAAGCTGCTCCCCATCCCCTTCTTGTACCTCTGACACTGTAGTTGCCATTGGCAGGGATTGCTATGTATAGAGTGCTTGGGGGTAATCAGTAACAAGCTGCTCCCCGCCCCCTTCTTGTACCTCTGACACTGTAGTTGCCATTGGCAGGGATTGCTATGTATAGAGTGCTTGGGGGTTATAAGTAACAAGCTGCTCCCCATCCCCTTCTTGTACCTCTGACACTGTAGTTGCCATTGGCAGGGATTACTATGTATAGAGTGCTTGGGGGTAATCAGTAACAAGCTGTTCCCCATCCCCTTCTTGCACCTCTGACACTGTAGCTGCCATTGGCAGGGATTGCTATGTATAGAGTGCTTGGGGGTAATCAGTAACAAGCTGCTCCCCATCCCCTTCTTGCTCCTCTGACACTGTAGTTGCCATTGGCAGGGATTGCTATGTATAGAGTGCTTGGGGGTAATCAGTAACAAGCTGCTCCCCATCCCCCTCTTGTACCTCTGACACTGTAGTTGCCATTGGCAGGGATTGCTATGTATAGAGTGCTTGGGGGTAATCAGTAACAAGCTGCTCCCCATCCCCTTCTTGTACCTCTGACACTGTAGTTGCCATTGGCAGGGATTGCTATGTATAGAGTGCTTGGGGGTAATCAGTAACAAGCTGCTCCCCATCCCCTTCTTGCACCTCTGACACTGTAGTTGCCATTGGCAGGGATTGCTATGTATAGAGTGCTTGGGGGTAATCAGTAACAAGCTGCTCCCCATCCCCTTCTTGTACCTCTGACACTGTAGTTGCCATTGGCAGGGATTGCTATGTATAGAGTGCTGGGGGGTAATCAGTAACAAGCTGCTCCCCATCCCCTTCTTGCACCTCTGACACTGTAGTTGCCATTGGCAGGGATTGCTATGTATAGAGTGCTTGGGGGTAATCAGTAACAAGCTGCTCCCCATCCCCTTCTTGCACCTCTGACACTGTAGTTGCCATTGGCAGGGATTGCTATGTATAGAGTGCTTGGGGGTAATCAGTAACAAGCTGCTCCCCATCCCCTTCTTGCACCTCTGACACTGTAGTTGCCATTGGCAGGGATTGCTATGTATAGAGTGTTGGGGGTAATCAGTAACAAGCTGCTCCCCATCCCCTTCTTGCACCTCTGACACTGTAGCTGCCATTGGCGGGGATTGCTATGTATAGAGTGCTTGGAGGTAATCAGTAACAAGCTGTTCCCAATCCCCTTCTTGCACCTCTGACACTGTAGTTGCCATTGGCAGGGATTGCTATGTATAGAGTGCTTGGGGGGTAATCAGTAACAAGCTGCTCCCCATCCCCTTCTTGCACCTCTGACACTGTAGTTGCCATTGGCAGGGATTGCTATGTATAGAGTGCTTGGGGGTAATCATTAACAAGCTGTTCCCCATCCCCCTCTTGCACCTCTGACACTGTAGCTGCCATTGGCAGGGATTGCTATGTATAGAGTGCTTGGGGGTAATCAGTGACAAGCTGCTCCCCATCCCCTTCTTGCTCCTCTGACACTGTAGTTGCCATTGGCAGGGATTGCTATGTATAGAGTGCTTGGGGGTAATCAGTGACAAGCTGCTCCCCATCCCCTTCTTGCACCTCTGACACTGTAGCTGCCATTGGCAGGGATTGCTATGTATAGAGTGCTTGGGGGTAATCAGTGACAAGCTGCTCCCCATCCCCTTCTTGCACCTCTGACACTGTAGCTGCCATTGGCAGGGATTGCTATGTATAGAGTGCTTGGGGGTAATCAGTGACAAGCTGCTCCCCATCCCCTTCTTGCACCTCTGACACTGTAGTTGCCATTGGCAGGGATTGCTATGTATAGAGTGCTTGGGGGTAATCAGTAACAAGCTGCTCCCCCTCCCCTTCTTGTACCTCTGACACTGTAGTTGCCATTGGCAGGGATTGCTATGTATAGAGTGCTTGGGGGTAATCAGTAACAAGCTGCTCCCCATCCCCTTCTTGTACCTCTGACACTGTAGTTGCCATTGGCAGGGATTGCTATGTATAGAGTGCTTGGGGGTAATCAGTAACAAGCTGCTCCCCATCCCCTTCCTGCACCTCTGACACTGTAGTTGCCATTGGCAGGGATTGCTATGTATAGAGTGCTTGGGGGTAATCAGTAACAAGCTGCTCCCCATCCCCTTCTTGTATATCTGACACTGTAGTTGCCATTGGCAGGGATTGCTATGTATAGAGTGCTTGGGGGTAATCAGTAACAAGCTGCTCCCCATCCCCTTCTTGTACATCTGACACTGTAGTTGCCATTGGCAGGGATTGCTATGTATAGAGTGCTGGGGGGTAATCAGTAACAAGCTGCTCCCCATCCCCTTCTTGCACCTCTGACACTGTAGTTGCCATTGGCAGGGATTGCTATGTATAGAGTGCTGGGGGGTAATCAGTAACAAGCTGCTCCCCATCCCCTTCTTGCACCTCTGACACTGTAGTTGCCATTGGCAGGGATTGCTATGTATAGAGTGCTTGGGGGTAATCAGTAACAAGCTGCTCCCCATCCCCTTCTTGCACCTCTGACACTGTAGTTGCCATTGGCAGGGATTGCTATGTATAGAGTGCTTGGGGGTAATCAGTAACAAGCTGCTCCCCATCCCCTTCTTGCACCTCTGACACTGTAGTTGCCATTGGCAGGGAAGGCTATGTATAGAGTGCTTGGGGGTAATCAGTAACAAGCTGCTCCCCATCCCCTTCTTGCTCCTCTGACACTGTAGTTGCCATTGGCAGGGATTGCTATGTATAGAGTGCTTGGGGGTAATCAGTAACAAGCTGCTCCCCATCCCCTTCTTGCACCTCTGACACTGTATTTGCCATTGGCAGGGATTGCTATGTATAGAGTGCTTGGGGGTAATCATTAACAAGCTGCTCCCCATCCCCTTCTTGCACCTCTGACACTGTAGTTGCCATTGGCAGGGATTGCTATGTATAGAGTGCTTGGGGGTAATCAGTAACAAGCTGCCCCCCATCCCCTTCTTGCTCCTCTGACACTGTAGTTGCCATTGGCAGGGATTGCTATGTATAGAGTGCTTGGGGGTAATCAGTAACAAGCTGCTCCCCATCCCCTTCTTGCACCTCTGACACTGTAGTTGCCATTGGCAGGGATTGCTATGTATAGAGTGCTTGGGGGTAATCAGTAACAAGCTGCTCCCATCCCCTTCTTGCACCTCTGACACTGTAGTTGCCATTGGCAGGGAATGCTATGTATAGAATGCTTGGGGGTAATCAGTAACAAGCTGCTCCCCATCCCCTTCCTGCACCTCTGACACTGTAGTTGCCATTGGCAGGGATTGCTATGTATAGAGTGCTTGGGGGTAATCAGTAACAAGCTGCTCCCCATCCCCTTCTTGCTCCTCTGACACTGTAGTTGCCATTGGCAGGGATTGCTATGTATAGAGTGCTTGGGGGTAATCAGTAACAAGCTGCTCCCCATCCCCTTCTTGCACCTCTGACACTGTGGTTGTCATTGGCAGGGATTGCTATGTATAGAGTGCTGGGGGGTAATCAGTAACAAGTTGTTCCCCATCCCCCTCTTGCACCTCTGACACTGTAGTTGCCATTGGCAGGGATTGCTGTATATAGAGTGCTTGGGGTAATCAGTAACAAGCTGCTCCCCATCCCCTTCTTGCACCTCTGACACTGTAGTTGCCATTGGCAGGGATTGCTATGTATAGAGTGCTTGGGGGTAATCAGTAACAAGCTGTTCCCCATCCCCTTCTTGCACCTCTGACACTGTAGTTGCCATTGGCAGGGATTGCTATGTATAGAGTGCTTGGGGGTAATCAGTAACAAGCTGCTCCCCATCCCCTTCTTGCACCTCTGACACTGTAGTTGCCATTGGCAGGGATTGCTATGTATAGAGTGCTTGGGGGGTAATCAGTAACAAGCTGCTCCCCATCCCCTTCTTGTACCTCTGACACTGTAGTTGCCATTGGCAGGGATTGCTATGTATAGAGTGCTTGGGGGTAATCAGTAACAAGCTGCTCCCCATCCCCTTCTTGCTCCTCTGACACTGTAGTTGCCATTGGCAGGGATTGCTATGTATAGAGTGCTTGGAGGTAATCAGTAACAAGCTGTTTCCCATCCCCTTCTTGCACCTCTGACACTGTAGTTGCCATTGGCAGGGATTGCTATGTATAGAGTGCTTGGGGGTAATCAGTAACAAGCTGCTCCCCATCCCCTTCTTGCACCTCTGACACTGTAGTTGCCATTGGCAGGGATTGCTATGTATAGAGTGCTTGGAGGTAATCAGTAACAAGCTGTTCCCCACCCCCTTCTTGCACCTCTGACACTGTAGTTGCCATTGGTAGGTTTTGGGGCACCGTATCAATTGTTATGTATAGAGTACTTGGGGGGCCCCATTGTAAAACCTGCATCAGGGCCCACAGCTCCATTGCTACGCCACTGGTCCTGAGGCTGAAGCATCTCTCGCCTCTGCCTGACCCTGGCCCTGCACCCCCTCCTACACTGCGCCCTGAGGCTCGAGCCTCTCTCGCCTCTGCCTGGCCATGCCCTGCACCCCCCTCCTACACTGCACCCTGAGGCTCGAGCCTCTCTCGCCTCTGCCTGGCCCTGCCCTGCACCCCCCTCCTACACTGCACCCTGAGGCTGGAGCCTCTCTCCCCTCTGCCTCGGGCCTGTGCCCCCTCTTACACTGCGCCCTGAGGCTGGAGCCTCTCTCGCCTCTGCCTGGCCCTGCCCTGCACCCCCCTCCTACACTGCGCCCTGAGGCTGAGGCATCTCTTGCCTCTGCTTCGACCCGGCCCTGCGCCCCCTCATACACTGCTCCCTGAGGCTGGACCCTCTCTCGCCTCTGCCTGGCCCTGCGCCCCCCTCCTACACTGCGCCCTGAGGCTGAAGCCTCTTTCGCCTCTGCTTCGACCCGGCCCTGCAATCAGCCAATAATTAATAGACTTTGATGACTATATAGTGATGACATTAGAAACTGGTTTATCTGCTTAGCAAAGAACAGGTTTTCTATACTAAAACGTTGCCAGTGAAAGGTATCATTAGCTACTTTGTGCTGTATGGAAAATACACTTCTGGTTAATAACAGACTGCTGTTATGTCATTACAGGGAAACACAACTGATACTTAACATAACCTATGCAGGGCTGGTTCTCTCATGAAGCAAGGTGAAACACGTGCATCAGGCGCAGAGATTACAGGGGCAGCATATTTGTACTGTGGTTACACTAACAGCATGCAGTCAGAGTCGGAGAAAAAGTGAGAGGAGAGCGAGGTGAGGAAGTCATCATTGGGGAAAAGCAGCTTGTTGTGCTGTGTGAGGAGTCTGACAGTGAGTGAGGAGGGGGGAGGCAGGAGAGCATCATTGGGGAAAAGCAGCTTGTTGTGTTGTGTGAGGAGTGTGACAGTGAGTAAGGAGGGGGAGGCAGGAGAGCAGCATTGGGGAAAAGCAGCTTGTTGTGCTGTGTGAGGAGTCTGACAGTGAGTGAGGAGGGGGAGGCAGGAAAGCAGCATTGGGGAAAAGCAGCTTGTCGTGCTGTGTGAGGAGTCTGACAGTGAGTGAGGAGGGGGAGGCAGGAAAGCAGCATTGGGGAAAAGCAGCTTGTCGTGCTGTGTGAGGAGTCTGACAGTGAGTGAGGAGGGGAGAGGCAGGAGAGCAGCAGTGTTTCATTTGACTTGCACAGCAGAAGGGAGGAGGTGGCACTGGTGTCCTGACTGAAGAGGAATGGAGGACAGCTGATTGGCTGAGGGTGAGCAGTTTGTTGGTCACAGACTCACAGCCAGCCAGTATGTTATTGTGTTGAGCTGCAGCAGGTCATGTCTCAGGTCGTTGCAGATACTCCCTTCCTGACTGAGAACATTAAATGCAGCAGAGCACATTGTCGGGTGTTGTGTAAGATATCCTCACAAGTTTGCCACAGGCAGCAATAAGTCTAGGCCGGCCCTGAACCTGTGATAGCTTCTTGGTCTGGTGTGACAACTTAGGCAAGGAATACACAAGATGTGACTGTGTGCGCTTTCCTGCTGACGGCAAAAGGCACAAGATTCCACAGGCTATTGAAGTCAATATGACAATATCCCTGTGTGGGAAACGCTTGTTGTGAACGTCCATTTGCGTTTGGGATTTTCCGTGCATTTTTTCAATCGCTTTCTGCTTTTTTTCGGCACAACTCGTTCGCCTACAGTATATGCCGCTGCAATCGCGGAAAAATGGCAGAACTATTGCGTAAAACGCAACAGGCGACGGAGACCTGGGAATCGCAAGGGAAATGGTCCTGCGAGTGTGTTTCCTGCCTTATTCAGCAGATCTCACCTGTTTTTAATGCAGTCTTTAGGATTTTGCACCTTGGCGAGGGTTTACGCTACGGATCGCAAATCGTCTATCTTTTCTCTGCGTATTCGCTGTGCCATTGCAGTACAGTTGCACTGAATGAGACAGAAACATGGCCGCACCAAAATGATCCAATTGGATGGTCAATCAGGCCCAATTCGGTCGATTTGCAGTTTGTGCTATCAGCTCTCAGGCCTGGTGCACACCAAAACCCGCTAGCAGATCCGCAAAATGCTAGCAGATTTTGAAACGCTTTTTCTTCTTTTTCTGCAGCATTTCAGCTAGCGTTTTGCGGTTTTGTGAAGCGTTTTTGGTGTAGTAGATTTCATGTATTGTTACAGTAAAGCTGTTACTGAACAGCTACTGTAAACGCCTGAAAAACCGCTCTGATCTGCCGTTTTTCAGAGCGGTTTGTGGTTTTCCTATACTTAACATTGAGGCAGAAACGCCTCCGCAATCCAAAATCTGCAGCAGCCCGGGAGTATGCGTTTATGCAAAACGCCTCCCGCTCTGGTGTGCACCAGCCCATTGAAATACATTACCCAAGCGTTTCCACATCCGCAAGCGGATCGCAAAACGCAGCCGAACCGCTCTGGTGTGCACTAGGCCTCACAGCAAGAGACCGGTCTATCATACATTCAGGACAGCTGTGGGGGTTGCACATGTTGCAGTTGGAATTGTTGTTGCACAAATGCTGGTTCAACAACCTTTTAACTAGCCTCTCTGTGTTCCAATATGACCCAGGGGCTGGCTGCCACTTTTTCTGCTAATGTCATTTTAACCCGAGGTGAGAGGTATATGGAGGCTGCCATATTTATTTCTTGTTAAACAATACCAGTTTCCTGTCAGGCCTACTGATCTATTTGGCTGCAGCGGCGTCTGAATAACACCAGAAACAAGCATGCAGCTAATCTTGTCAGATCTGACAATTATGTCAGAAACCCCGACCTGCTGCATGCTTGTTCAGGGGCTGTGGCTATAAGTAATAGGCTGGGTGCACACTTAGCAGAAACGCAAGCATTGCAGAAAACACTGTGTTTGTGCCGCTAATGGAAGTCTATGGGTCGCAGGAAAAAAATGCACATAAAAAAGCAGGTTTTGTTGCATAAAATTCAAAAACATATCAAAAACTCAAATATTGAAAGTCAATGGCAGCACAATGGTATGCGTTTTTCATGCGTTTTTAAAGGCTTTTTTTTTTTTAAATATAAAAAAAATAGTTTTGTGCTGTATTTCCACTTCCTGTTGTCTTCCTCGTGATTAGCATAAAACACAATTGAAAAACGCATATTCTTGTATACGTAAAACGCAAACGCATAAAAACGCACGCAAAATGCTTGAAAAACGCGGAGAAACCCTAACGCAGTAAAAACACACACAAAAACCGCACATGACAGAAAACGCGACCTTTCATGCTCTGTTATGTGTGCACCCAGCCTTAGAAGGAAAGGATCAGCAGCGCTGACAGGAAACTGGTAAAATAAATATGGCAGCCGCCATATCCCTCTCACCTCGAGTTCACTTTAAGGCCAGTGTTACGCCATTGAGTTAGTCCAGCCAGTGACAAGCGCAGGACTGCACACATGGTAGGTGGCCTCATGTGACAGCAGCCTCCTCGGGTGACCTCAGCGAGATCCTGACGCTGAGACATACATGAAATATTGCTGTGCGCTCCTCCATATCAGCGTCTAACCAGAGAGGTGGCTTGTGATGTCACCGGGGTGTAATGTCACCATACTGGTTCTCATCTGTGTGGCTGATGACATGGCACTATCATTGCAGCAATGTTTGTAAACAGGAACGTGAGAGATCTCTGTGCTCCTATTTCCCTGCTCTGCCCATCTGCCGCCACCTTCTACATCCCTTGTATCCCCTGCAACTCTGGCTAGGAGATCTCTGCGCTTCTGAGTTCCCAGCTCTGACCATCTGCCGCCACCTTCTACATCCCTTGTATCCCCTGCAACTCTGGCTAGGAGATCTCTGCGCTTCTGAGTTCCCAGCTCTGACCATCTGCCGCCACCTTCTACATCCCTTGTATCCCCTGCAACTCTGGCTAGGAGATCTCTGCACTTCTGAGTTCCCAGCTCTGACCATCTGCCGCCACCTTCTACATCCCTTGTATCCCCTGCAACTCTGGCTAGGAGATCTCTGCACTTCTGAGTTCCCAGCTCTGACCATCTGCCGCCACCTTCTACATCCCTTGTATCCCCTGCAACTCTGGCTAGGAGATCTCTGCGCTTCTGAGTTCCCAGCTCTGACCATCTGCCGCCACCTTCTACATCCCTTGTATCCCCTGCAACTCTGGCTAGGAGATCTCTGCACTTCTGAGTTCCCAGCTCTGACCATCTGCCGCCACCTTCTACATCCCTTGTATCCCCTGCAACTCTGGCTAGGAGATCTCTGCACTTCTGAGTTCCCAGCTCTGACCATCTGCCGCCACCTTCTACATCCCTTGTATCCCCTGCAACTCTGGCTAGGAGATCTCTGCGCTTCTGAGTTCCCAGCTCTGACCATCTGCCGCCACCTTCTACATCCCTTGTATCCCCTGCAACTCTGGCTAGGAGATCTCTGCACTTCTGAGTTCCCAGCTCTGACCATCTGCCGCCACCTTCTACATCCCTTGTATCCCCTGCAACTCTGGCTAGGAGATCTCTGCGCTTCTGAGTTCCCAGCTCTGACCATCTGCCGCCACCTTACATCCCTTGTATCCCCTGCAACTCTGGCTAGGAGATCTCTGCACTTCTGAGTTCCCAGCTCTGACCATCTGCCGCCACCTTCTACATCCCTTGTATCCCCTGCAACTCTGGCTAGGAGATCTCTGCACTTCTGAGTTCCCAGCTCTGACCATCTGCCGCCACCTTCTACATCCCTTGTATCCCCTGCAACTCTGGCTAGGAGATCTCTGCACTTCTGAGTTCCCAGCTCTGCACACCTACCATCCCCATTACCAGAGGGGATATCTGTCCCCGGCCGGGTTCTTTTGTTTCTCAGTGGTGAGATCTCTGTGGTCCTGAGTTCCCAGCTCTGCACCCTTGCTGCTCCCATTACCATGGAATCCCCTCCCCCTGCCGGATTCTACTGCCTTTCAGGGACCAGGGCTGCCGCTTCCATGGAGGCAAAGGGGGCAATTACCCCAGAGCCTTTCAGGGCCAGGTTTGTACACTTTACCTCCCTAGGCCACTGTCACCAGCCGCCCCCCTTCAGTATAGGTAGCCAGATGACCCCTCCCCCTTTCCCTCCAGTATAGGTAGCAATATGACCCATCCCCCTTCCCTCCAGTAAAGGTAACCAGATGACTCCTCCCCCTTTCTCTCCAGTATAGGTAGCCAGATGACCCCTCCCCCTTTCCCTCTAGTATAGGTAGCCAGATGACCCCTCCCCCTTTCCCTCTAGTATAGGTAGCCAGATGACCCCTCCCTTTTCCCTCTAGTCCAGTATAGGTAGCCAGATGACCCCTCCCCACAAGGCCCACAAGTTACTTTTGCCCCAGGGCCCCATGTTAGCTGGAACTGTCCCTGTCAGGGATCTCTCTTGCGTCACGATGACGTCATGCTCAGAGCACTTTCGGCCACGGTTGCGTGTTGTAGGATGCTTGTAACCAGGCCAGCGCAGGCGCAGTGATGCCCGACCCAGGAAAAGGGGGCCGGAGGGCATTCAGGAGGATCGGAGGGGCAGAATGGAGCGGTGAGCATCAGGACAGCCAGGGCCGGTTCTGTCATGAAGCAAGGTGAAACATTTGCATCAGGCGCAGAGATTACAGGGGCAGCATGTTTGTACTGTGTGTACCTTCCTGAGGAGGAGTGGCTGAGAGTGAGCAGATTCACAGACTCGCAGCCAGCCAGTGTGCTATTGTGTTGAACTGCAGCATGTCATGTGAGAACATTAAAGGACAACTGTAATGAGAGGTATACGGAGGCTGCCATATTTATTTCCTTTTAAACAATACCAGTTGCCTGGCAGCCCTGCTGAGCTATTTGGCTGCAGCGGGGTCTGAATCACACCAGAAACAAGCATGCGGCTAAACTTGTCAGATCTGACAATAATGTCAGAAACACCTGATCTGCTACATGCTTGTTCAGGGTCTGTGGCTGAAAGTATTAGAGGCAGAGAATCAGCAGGGCAGCCAGGCAGCTGGTATTGCTTAACAAGAGATAAATATGGCAGCCTCCATATACCTCTCAGTACAGGTGTCCTTTAAATGAAGCAGAGTAAATTGTCTGGTGCTGTGCGATCATTTCACATCAGGAGGGGGAGGAGCATCCTCAGAAGTTTGCCTCAGGCAGCAACAAGTCTCCCGGCCCTGAGGACAGCTCACCATACATGCCTGTCCCGTTCCTCAGGTTGATTTTGGCTCTGCTATCCTTTAAAAAGAACCTGAAATAAGAGGAATATGGAGGCTGTCCACTTCATTCCCTTATAAGCCATGCTGGTTGCCCGGCTATCATGCTGAGCTTTTGGCTTCAGTTGTGTTTGGGTCACACACCTGGAACAAGCATGCAGCCAGCGGGGTCACACACCTGGAACAAGCATGCAGCCAGTGGAGTCACACCTGGAACAAGCATGCAGCCAGCGGTGTCACACCTGGAACAAGCAGGCAGCCAGCGGAGTCACACCTGGAACAAGCATGCAGCCAGCGGAGTCACACCTGGAACAAGCATGCAGCCAGCAGAGTCACACCTGGAACAAGCATGCAGCCAGTGGAGTCACACCTGGAACAAGCATGCAGCCAGCGGAGTCACACCTGGAACAAGCATGCAGCCAGCAGAGTCACACCTGGAACAAGCATGCAGCCAGTGGAGTCACACCTGGAACAAGCATGCAGCCAGCGGTGTCACACCTGGAACAAGCAGGCAGCCAGCGGAGTCACACCTGGAACAAGCATGCAGCCAGCGGAGTCACACCTGGAACAAGCATGCAGCCAGCAGAGTCACACCTGGAACAAGCATGCAGCCAGCGGAGTCACACCTGGAACAAGCAGGCAGCCAGCGGAGTCACACCTGGAACAAGCATGCAGCCAGCGGAGTCACACCTGGAACAAGCATGCAGCCAGCAGAGTCACACCTGGAACAAGCATGCAGCCAGTGGAGTCACACCTGGAACAAGCATGCAGCCAGCGGAGTCACACCTGAAACAAGCATGCAGCCAGCGGAGTCACACCTGGAACAAGCATGCAGCCAGTGGAGTCACACCTGGAACAAGCATGCAGCCAGCAGAGTCACCCCTGGAACAAGCATGCAGCCAGCGGAGTCACACCTGGAACAAGCATGCAGCCAGCGGAGTCACACCTGGAACAAGCATGCAGCCAGCGGTGTCACACCTGGAACAAGCATGCAGCCAGCGGAGTCACACCTGGAACAAGCAGGCAGCCAGCGGAGTCACACCTGGAACAAGCATGCAGCCAGCGGAGTCACACCTGGAACAAGCATGTAGCCAGCGGAGTCACCCCTGGAACAAGCATGCAGCCAGCAGAGTCACACCTGGAACAAGCATGCAGCCAGTGGAGTCACACCTGGAACAAGCATGCAGCCAGCAGAGTCACACCTGGAACAAGCATGCAGCCAGAGGAGTCACACCTGAAACAGGCATGCAGCCAGTGGAGTCACACCTGGAACAAGCATGCAGCCAGCAGAGTCACACCTGGAACAAGCATGCAGCCAGAGGAGTCACACCTGAAACAGGCATGCAGCCAGCGCAGTCACACCTGGAACAAGCATGCAGCCAGCAGAGTCACACCTGGAACAAGCATGCAGCCAGCGGAGTCTCACCTGGAACAAGCATGCAACCAGCACAGTCACACCTGGAACAAGCAAGCAGCCAGCGGAGTCACACCTGGAACAAGCATGCAGCCAGCGGAGTCACACCTGAAACAAGCATGCAGCCAGCAGGGTCACACCTGGAACAAGTATGCAGCCAGAGGAGTCACACCTGGAACAAGCATGCAGCCAGCGGAGTCACACCTGGAACAAGCATGCAGCCAGCAGAGTCACACCTGGAACAAGCATGCAGCCAGCGGAGTCATACCTGGAACAAGCATGCAGCCAGCAGAGTCACACCTGAGTCACAGCATCTGATCTGTATGCTCATTCCAGGCCAGTGAACATTACACACATCAGATAAATCTTGACTGAAACGTCGGGAGCACAACAAATATCGTGTTGGATGACAATCCGTATGAGCAATATAATGTCATTATAATATAATCTAAACTAAATAACAAACGACTGATCATATCACGTGTCCATGCCGACTCATGTGGCGGAATGCTTCTGATGATTACTACGCAGATATTGTGTAGTCTGATGGTGTGTACAATGTCATTCAAACAACGATTCATCGTACTAGTCCCAGAGCACGTCTTACATGAAACTTCACCTGCACTACTTTGTGCTTGATTCACTTAGCAGTGATAACTGATATCACGGTCGCACTAGCGTTTTGCGCGCATTATAACGCATGTAACTTTTTTTGCACACAATCGCAAATTTTCTTGCAAAAAACACTAGCGCAACCGTGATATTAGTTATCAAGCCCCTTGTGTGGGAGTCGTCGGGGATCTTATCGATCTGATCTTCCGTGACGGCGGAAACGACCGCTCTGTGCTCAAAAATATCATGATGTGCGTACATAGCTTAAAGGGCACTATGAAAAATTGTAAAATGTAAAATATGTGCATAAGTACGTTTTTTTCCAGAGTAAAGTGAGTCATACATTACTTTTCTCCTATGTTGCTGTCACTTACAGTAGGTAGTAGAAATCTGACAGAAGTGACAGGTTTTGGACTAGTCCATCTCTTAATAGGGGATTCTCAGGGATATATTTATTTTCAAAAGCACTTAGTGAATGGCAGTTGCTCTGTCCAACTGCCCAAAAACTGTGTAGGGGGCAGGGAAGCTGGCCAGCATCATTGTTTATATCCTTTTTAGGGAATATCTTTATAAAGAATAAAAGCCTTGATAAAAATCCCCTATGAAGAGATGGACTAGTCCAAAACCTGTCGCTTCTGTCAGATTTCTACTACCTACTGTAAGTGACAGCAACATAGGAGAAAATTACTTTATGACTCATTTTACTCTGGTAAAAACATACTTATTTGTTTATGTTTGCACATTTTTTAAATTTTACTATTTTTTTGCCATAGTGCCCCTTTAACTAGTCTTCCAAACACAGGAAGTGTACTCATTTTTCCTGCAGTGTTTAAAGAAAATACAAGACATAAAGAGACAAGCAAAGGTGGGACATTTTTTTTATTTGATTGAAAACCTATTTGGATATCTTGTGTCTTATTTTTTTTTAACAACAAACATTTATTGGTCACATCACAAAAATGACAACAGCAATATGTCCTGAAAGGAGGTTGTTATTGGCTGGTAAGCCTTTTTCCTGTTAGGTGCTGGGATTCTCTTTTATTGGCCGGATACCTCACATGTGAAGCGGTGGAATTGTATCACATACCGACTCGTGACCTGCGCTGATTCAGTGACATTATTGCTTGTACACTTTGTATCACACTGTATCATGTGACCTGCGCTGATGCAGTTACATTATTGCTTGTACACTTTGTATCACACTGTATCATGTGACCTGCGCTGATGCAGTTACATTATTGCTTGTACACTTTGTATCACACTGTATCATGTGACCTGCGCTGATGCAGTTACATTGTTGCTTGTACACTTTGTATCACACTGTATCATGTGACCTGCGCTGATGCAGTTACATTATTGCTTGTACACTTTGTATCACACTGTATCATGTGACCTGCGCTGATGCAGTTACATTGTTGCTTGTACACTTTGTATCACACTGTATCATGTGACCTGCGCTGATGCAGTTACATTATTGCTTGTACACTTTGTATCACACTGTATCATGTGACCTGCGCTGATGCAGTTACATTATTGCTTGTACACTTTGTATCACACTGTATCATGTGACCTGCGCTGATGCAGTTACATTATTGCTTGTACACTTTGTATCACACTGTATCATGTGACCTGCGCTGATGCAGTTACATTGTTGCTTGTACACTTTGTATCACACTGTATCATGTGACCTGCGCTGATGCAGTTACATTGTTGCTTGTACACTTTGTATCACACTGTATCATGTGACCTGCGCTGATGCAGTGACATTATTGCTTGTACAGTGGACACTGATTTCTCTCAGCTGCGGTCTCTGGATAATAAACATTGGCGCAGTTCCTCTTTCTCTTTTTAGAAGGGGAATACTGACAACAATGTCTCCGAAATTGGGGTCCCACAGGACCACATATAAACGCAATACTACAACCGTAATATAATTCATGACAGTTAAATGACATACCATAAAGTGCAATTTGGGTTCAAACGGAACTCATAGGTTGAGAACTCGCGTATCTCTTATTCAGCGAGAATTGTACTCTTTACCACCCAAGGCTGCTGTCACCAGCTGCCCCCCTTCAGTATAGGTAGCCAGATGACCCCTCTCCCTTCCCTCCAGTATAGGTAGCCAGATGACCCCTCCCCCTTCCCTCCAGTATAGGTAGCCAGATGACCCCTCTCCTCTCTTCCTCTTCACCTCTGTCTCCAATGCTGCCCAAGTCCATAGCCGCCGGCCACAATGCAAATGTGCACAGAGCAAGGTGGCTGCTGCAAAGGCATCTAGCAGCAGAATACCGCAGTCAGGCGCTCACCAGATCTCCCTGCATTGCAGCATTTGCAAGCTTGCAAATGCGGCATAAGTTCAGCCTGCTGCTTTGGTGCCCTTGCTCCTGTGGTGCCCTAGGCCATGGCCTAGGCGGCCTTGGCCTAAATCCAGCCCTGATCTTATTTTGAAATCACAGTTTGCCCAGTGTAATCTATAAAATGATATCTCACATCTGCTGAAAAAAACAAAACAATCCTCTGATTTCAGTTCTGTGGAATACAAAGGGTTTTGCAAACAGAATTTTAGTGTTCTCAGTTGGATTGTAGCAGCAGTAGACACAGCTAGTAGAGGATTAAAGCCTGGCACACAACTTCAATTTTGGTTGGCCAATCACTGACCAACTCTACCACCCAGGGGCTTAACTAGAAATCACAGCCCCCCCCCCCCCCCCCTTTGGATGGGCCCCAGTGTAGGTTAGCCAGGCATAGTGCCCTCAGTATAGGTAACCAGGGATAGGTGCCCCAGTATAGGTAGCAAGGGATAGGCACCCCCAGTATAGGTAGCCAGGGATAGGCACCCCCAGTATAGGTAGCCAGGCATAGTGCCCTCAGTATAGGTAACCAGGGATAGGTGCCCCAGTATAGGTAGCCAGGGATAGGTGCCCCAGTATAGGTAGCCAGGGATAGGCACCCCCAGTATAGGTAGCCAGGCATAGTGCCCTCAGTATAGGTAACCAGGGATAGGTGCCCCAGTATAGGTAGCCAGGGATAGGTGCCCCAGTATAGGTAGCCAGGCATAGGTGTCCTCTGTATAGGTAACCAGGGATAGGTGTCCTAGTATAGGTAGCCAGGTATAGGTTCCCCAAGTTAGGTAGTCAAGTATAGGTAATAGGTGCCCCAGTACAGGTAGCCATGGATAGGCGCCCCCAGTACAGGTAGCCAGGAATAGGTGCCCCAGTATAGGTAGCCAGGGATAGGTGCGTCCAGTATAAGTAGCCTGGAGGGGGAGCAGTGGGCACACAGCTATGGGGAGGAGGCCCGACTCCCCCATCCCCCACCTCGGTCCCCCCCCCCGTCCCCCCGTCAGCACCCCCCCCCCCTCCAGAAATCAGCACAGTAAGCGGGGAGAAGCCTCTCCTCTGTCTCCAATGCCGCTCACCTGTGGAAAATTAAATATGTGCATGGTACACACCTTCAATTTTGATTGGCCAACTTTACCACCTCTATGGCTAAACAGCCTAGGCTGTGACATCACTGAGAGGGCGTGGCTACATACCAATATGCAGCAATATATGGCTAAAGGAAGTGTTTCTGATGCTGAAACCAGAAACATTTCATTAAAAGTGATTATCCTGATAATTTACTGCATTCTACTATGTGTCACTACAGGGCCTCTTTAAATTATTTATAAACCTGCTCCCAAGTTAACTGAAATCAGAGCCGGATCATCCACAAGGCAATGCTAGGCAGTTGCCTATGGCCTGGAGAGAGTCTAGGGGCCTGGCGGATGCTCGTCCCCACCAAATCTTATTTTAAAAATCCAGGTGGCCATCAGCACGGGGCAAAAACTGCTATCCTGCCTGGGGGCCCGTTTCATCGTAGTCCTTTTCTGACTGAAATCATAACGACACTCCACCCCCCAAAAATAATTGTCATTGACATTGTGTGGGCCAATGTCACTAGCTTCCCCATTTCCCTATAATCTATCGCGGACCTGGCTGTGACAAGGTGAGGCAGAGGCTGGGATTAGGAAGTCACAGCATCTATCAGTTATTCTGGATAACCAATATCAGAGTTATCTCAGTGATTTGCTTGCCTCCACATCGGCTTCCTGCCTCCCGGGTGGAGGTAACGTCCAGTGGATACTTTGATCAGCCTCTCTCAGCCTGGTTATACCCATCACTCTTGGGCTGAGATTGTTGTGATATTAGTCCACACGCCTAGTAGCCGTGGTCACCTTCAATAGCCACATGGGCCACCTTCAATAGTCATTTATATTTTCCTCCTGTATTGTAATGAAATAGAATGTTGAATGAGGCGGTCTTCATGTTTTTTTAACCAGAAGAATCCATGGGAGAATCGCTGCCAAGAGAGCCACGAGAAAAATCAGTAAGAGGACCATGATCAACGAGGGCGACCGGCAACAGTTGACCCTGGCGTCAGTGGGCTGGGTCCGTGAAACAGTAACAATTTCCTCATTGTCCATGGGCTGCCCCTGGTCGCTGATAATAAAGACTTGGGAGCCGTAGGAGTTCCTTACTGCTTCAAGGTTGGTGTCTCCTGACCAACCACATCTGGATAGGTCTGGAGGGCTGCTTGAACCAGTTGTCTCAGGCATGGGGATGAGCAATGTGTTGGGGTTTCTTAGAATTGTAGAATGTCTCAGGCATGACGGAGAGAGAGGGACCTCCAGGATCTCACTCAGCTCTCCAGTTTTTGGAGGCAAGATGAGGCCCCTCTTGCTGAGGAACGTCACATATCGGCACAGGGGACAAATGATGTTCTTTTTGATGGTGCCCTCTTTCTTGGCAGTCAGGAGATATTTCACCAGACAGTCATGGCAGAAGGAATGGCCACAGCTCAGCCTTCGTTCAGATGTACTAGGGTTCTGGAGGCGCTCGTAGCAGACTGGACACTCGTTGCCTGCGGCCTCCTTGTTGCTGTCCTCCTCAGACATGGCTCTCTTTATAAGACAATGCCTGCAAACAAAACAAGAAAAGCATCAATACGCCACAAACCAAAACACCCGCCATGATTTTATCATATCAAAGTCAGAAGTCATCAGCTACAGAGGTTTCACTATATACCCTAAAGCAGGGGTCAGGAACCTTTTGGGCTGAGAGAGCCATAACTGCCACATATTTTAAAATGTATTTCGTTGAGAGCTATACAATATGTTTCAAACTGGGACAGTGCGCAGGCGCAGCAGAGGGCTCATGTCCCTGTTGCCATGGTGATGTGTATACTGTTGATCCGCCGGGCAGCGGAAGTGTCAGACACGTCTTCAGCTTCTCTTGGGTTTCAGCAACATCAGCAATTGCCCCGAGAGCCAGACAGGAGAAATACCGACTAACAGCTTGTACAATTAGCTAACTGACTTGGGGGTTGATTCACTTTGTAGGGCGAGATCCCCGCACTTTGAGTGGCCCAATAGGCTGCCTGTCACTTTGTCACTTGACAGGCAGCCTATTGCGCCAAAGTGCAGGGATCTCGCCCTACAAAGTCACTGGACCTGACAGGGCCCAGAATGGGACAATTGGAGCGGCTGATCGTTTTGGATGGGGTGGGGGGGGGGGGGACATGTGTAAGTTAGTAGTACATGCTACAGTAGTAGTGTGCCTACTCTGAAAATGTTACTTGCGCTGCCACACTAAGCTGCGCTGCTTGAGCAGTGTAGCTTAGTGAATCGACCCCCTACTGATGTGTATGTGAGCCAGATGTAGCTATCAAGAGAGCCACATCTGGCTCCTGAGCCATAGGTTCCCTACCCCTGCACTAAAGTATTGCATAATTTTATATATATATGTGGCAATCAGGCATGCTCAGATGTACCAAAATTAGATTCGGGTACATTCGAATTTCGGGTCCAGGTAAAATTCGGATTCGGAAAAATTCGAATTCGGTTCGGGGGTCAGTAATAAAATTCGGCCAAAAATTTGTGTTCGGGAATTCGGATGTGTTTTTATTTAAAAACAAAAAATCTCTCTCTCTCTCTCTCTCTGTGAAGGCGGAAGTTTTGGAAAGATTAAGAGCAGTGTGCATCGCAGCAACAAGAGGTGGCGATATAGAGGTTAAGAGGTTAGGCCCCATACATGGCAGAACACAGGGCCGAGGCAGAGGCAAGAGAGGCTCCAGCCTCAGGGCGCAGTGTAGGAGGGGGTGCAGTGCCGAGGCAGAGGCGAGAGAGGCTCCAGCCTCAGGGCGCAGTGTAGGAGGGGGTGCAGTGCCGAGGCAGAGGCGAGAGAGGCTCCAGCCTCAGGGCGCAGTGTAGTAGGGGGTGCAGTGCCGAGGCAGAGGCGAGAGAGGCTCCAGCCTCAGGGCGCAGTGTAGGAGGCACAACTCACTCAGCTATCATTGTTATATATTGTTGTATTTGAAGCAGAGAGAAATAAGAAAAGGGGATACATGGCAGTGACTACAAGCCAGAGAACTAGAGATTAAGGCGGGTCGCTGCTACACAGGCGGGTCACTGCTGCACAGGCGGGTCGCTGCTACACAGGCGGGTCGCTGCTGCACAGGCGGGTTCACTGCTGTACTGGCCGGTAGCTGCTGCACAGGTGAGTAGCTGCTGCACAGGCGAGTCGCTGCTCCACAGGCGGGTCGCTGCTGCACAGACGGGTCGCTGCTACACAGGCGGGTCGCTGCTGCACAGGCGGGTCGCTGCTGCACAGGCGGGTCGCTGCTGCACAGGCGGGTCGCTGCTGCACAGGCGGGTCGCTGCTGCACAGGCGGGTCGCTGCTACACAGGCGGGTCGCTGCTGCACAGGCGGGTTCACTGCTGTACTGGCCGGTAGCTGCTGCACAGGCGAGTAGCTGCTGCACAGGCGAGTCGCTGCTACACAGGCGGGTCGCTGCTGCACAGACGGGTCGCTGCTACACAGGCGGGTCGCTGCTGCACAGGCGGGTCGCTGCTGCACAGGCGGGTCACTGCTGCACAGGCGGGTCGCTGCTACACAGGCGGGTCGCTGCTGCACAGGCGGGTTCACTGCTGTACTGGCTGGTAGCTGCTGCACAGGTGAGTAGCTGCTACACAGGCGGGTCGCTGCTGCACAGGCGGGTCGCTGCTGCACAGGCGGGTCGCTGCTGCACAGGCGGGTCGCTGCTGCACAGGCGGGTCGCTGCTGCACAGACGGGTCGCTGCTGCACAGGCGGGTCGCTGCTGTACTGGCGGGTCGCTGCTCCACAGGCGGGTCGCTGCTGCACAGGCGGGTCGCTGCTGCCCAGGCGGGTTCACTGCTGTACTGGCGGGTCGCTGCTCCACAGGCGGGTCGCTGCTGCACAGGCGGGTTCACTGCTGCACAGGCGGGTTCACTGCTGTACTGGCGGGTCGCTGCTCCACAGGCGGGTCGCTGCTGCACAGGCGGGTCGCTGCTGCACAGGCAGGTCGCTGCTACACAGGCGGGTCGCTGCTCCACATGCGGGTCGCTGCTCCACAGGCGGGTCGCTGCTGCACAGGCGGGTCGCTGCTGCACAGGCGGGTCGCTGCTGCACAGGCGGGTCGCTGCTCCACAGGCGGGTCGCTGCTGCACAGGCGGGTTCACTGCTGTACTGGCGGGTCGCTGCTCCACAGGCGGGTCGCTGCTGCACAGGCGGGTTCACTGCTGCACAGGCGGGTCGCTGCTACACAGGCGGGTTCACTGCTGTACTGGCGGGTCGCTGCTCCACAGGCGGGTCGCTGCTGCACAGGCGGGTCGCTGCTGCACAGGCGGGTCGCTGCTACACAGGCGGGTCGCTGCTGCAAATACACAGGCGGGTCGCTGCTGCACAGGCGGGTCGCTGCTGCACAGGCGGGTCGCTGCTACACAGGCAGGTTGCTGCTGCACAGGCGGGTCGCTGCTGCACAGACGGGTCGCTGCTACACAGGCGGGTCGCTGCTGCACAGGCGGGTCGCTGCTGCACAGGCGGGTCGCTGCTGCACAGGCGGGTTCACTGCTGTACTGGCTGGTAGCTGCTGCACAGGTGAGTAGCTGCTACACAGGCGGGTCGCTGCTGCACAGGCGGGTCGCTGCTGCACAGGCGGGTCGCTGCTGCACAGGCGGGTCGCTGCTGCACAGGCGGGTCGCTGCTGCACAGACGGGTCGCTGCTGCACAGGCGGGTCGCTGCTGTACTGGCGGGTCGCTGCTCCACAGGCGGGTCGCTGCTGCACAGGCGGGTCGCTGCTGCACAGGCGGGTTTACTGCTGTACTGGCGGGTCGCTGCTCCACAGGCGGGTCGCTGCTGCACAGGCGGGTTCACTGCTGCACAGGCGGGTTCACTGCTGTACTGGCGGGTCGCTGCTCCACAGGCGGGTCGCTGCTGCACAGGCGGGTCGCTGCTGCACAGGCAGGTCGCTGCTACACAGGCGGGTCGCTGCTCCACATGCGGGTCGCTGCTCCACAGGCGGGTCGCTGCTGCACAGGCGGGTCGCTGCTGCACAGGCGGGTCGCTGCTGCACAGGCGGGTCGCTGCTCCACAGGCGGGTCGCTGCTGCACAGGCGGGTTCACTGCTGTACTGGCGGGTCGCTGCTCCACAGGCGGGTCGCTGCTGCACAGGCGGGTTCACTGCTGCACAGGCGGGTCGCTGCTACACAGGCGGGTTCACTGCTGTACTGGCGGGTCGCTGCTCCACAGGCGGGTCGCTGCTGCACAGGCGGGTCGCTGCTGCACAGGCGGGTCGCTGCTACACAGGCGGGTCGCTGCTGCAAATACACAGGCGGGTCGCTGCTGCACAGGCGGGTCGCTGCTGCACAGGCGGGTCGCTGCTACACAGGCAGGTTGCTGCTGCACAGGCGGGTCGCTGCTGCACAGACGGGTCGCTGCTACACAGGCGGGTCGCTGCTGCACAGGCGGGTCGCTGCTACACAGGCGGGTCGCTGCTGCACAGGCGGGTCGCTGCTACACAGGCAGGTTGCTGCTGCACAGGCGGGTCGCTGCTGCACAGGCGGGTCGCTGCTACACAGGCGGGTCGCTGCTGCACAGACGGGTCGCTGCTACACAGGCGGGTCGCTGCTGCACAGGCGGATCACTGCTACACAGGCAGGTTGCTGCTGCACAGGCGGGTCGCTGCTGCACAGGCGGGTCGCTGCTACACAGGCAGGTTGCTGCTGCACAGGCGGGTCGCTGCTGCACAGGCGGGTCGCTGCTACACAGGCGGGTCGCTGCTCCACAGGCGGGTTGCTGCTGCACAGGCGGGTCGCTGCTGCACAGGCGGGTCGCTGCTACATAGGCGGGTCGCTGCTGCACAGGCGGGTCGCTGCTCCACAGGCGGGTCGCTGTTACACAGGCGGGTCGCTGCTGCACAGGCGGGTCGCTGCTGCACAGGCGGGTTCACTGCTGTACTGGCGGGTCGCTGCTCCACAGGCGGGTCGCTGCTGCACAGGCGGGTCGCTGCTGCACAGGCGGGTCGCTGCTACACAGGCGGGTCGCTGCTGCAAATACACAGGCGGGTCGCTGCTGCACAGGCGGGTCGCTGCTGCACAGGCGGGTCGCTGCTCCACAGGCGGGTCGCTGCTACACAGGCGGGTCGCTGCTGCACAGGCGGGTCGCTGCTACACAGGCAGGTAGCTGCTACACAGGCGGGTCGCTGCTGCACAGGCGGGTCGCTGCTGCACAGGCGGGTCGCTGCTGCACACGCGGGTCGCTGCTACACAGGCGGGTCATGGCTGAACAGGCGGGTCGCTGCTGCACAGGCGGGTCGCTGCTACACAGGCGGGTCGCTGCTACACAGGCGGGTCGCTGCTGCACAGACGGGTCGCTGCTACACAGGCGGGTCGCTGCTGCACAGGCGGGTCGCAGCTGCACAGGCGGGTCGCTGCTCCACAGGCGGGTCGCTGCTGCACAGGCGGGTCGCTGCTACATAGGCGGGTCGCTGCTGCACAGGCGGGTAGCTGCTACATAGGCGGGTCGCTGCTGCACAGGCGGGTCGCTGCTGCACAGGCGGGTTGCTGCTGCACAGACGGGTCGCTGCTACACAGGCGGGTCGCTGCTGCACAGGCGGGTCGCTGCTGCACAGGCGGGTCGCAGCTGCACAGGCGGGTCGCTGCTCCACAGGCGGGTCGCTGCTGCACAGGCGGGTCGCTGCTGCACAGGCGGGTCGCTGCTCCACAGGCGGGTCGCTGCTGCACAGGCGGGTCGCTGCTCCACAGGCGGGTCGCTGCTACACAGGCAGGTTGCTGCTGCACAGGCGGGTCATGGCTGAACAGGCGGGTCGCTGCTGCACAGGCGGGTTGCTGCTGCACAGGCGGGTCGCTGCTCCACAGACGGGTCGCTGCTGCACAGGCGGGTCGCTGCTGCACAGGCGGGTCGCTGCTGCACAGGCGGGTCGCTGCTACACAGGCGGGTCGCTGCTGCAAATACACAGGCGGGTCGCTGCTGCACAGGCGGGTCGCTGCTGCACAGGCGGGTCGCTGCTACACAGGCAGGTTGCTGCTGCACAGGCGGGTCGCTGCTGCACAGACGGGTCGCTGCTACACAGGCGGGTCGCTGCTGCACAGGCGGGTCGCTGCTACACAGGCGGGTCGCTGCTGCACAGGCGGGTCGCTGCTACACAGGCAGGTTGCTGCTGCACAGGCGGGTCGCTGCTGCACAGGCGGGTCGCTGCTACACAGGCGGGTCGCTGCTGCACAGACGGGTCGCTGCTACACAGGCGGGTCGCTGCTGCACAGGCGGATCACTGCTACACAGGCAGGTTGCTGCTGCACAGGCGGGTCGCTGCTGCACAGGCGGGTCGCTGCTACACAGGCAGGTTGCTGCTGCACAGGCGGGTCGCTGCTGCACAGGCGGGTCGCTTCTACACAGGCGGGTCGCTGCTCCACAGGCGGGTTGCTGCTGCACAGGCGGGTCGCTGCTGCACAGGCGGGTCGCTGCTACATAGGCGGGTCGCTGCTGCACAGGCGGGTCGCTGCTCCACAGGCGGGTCGCTGTTACACAGGCGGGTCGCTGCTGCACAGGCGGGTCGCTGCTGCACAGGCGGGTTCACTGCTGTACTGGCGGGTCGCTGCTCCACAGGCGGGTCGCTGCTGCACAGGCGGGTCGCTGCTGCACAGGCGGGTCGCTGCTACACAGGCGGGTCGCTGCTGCAAATACACAGGCGGGTCGCTGCTGCACAGGCGGGTCGCTGCTGCACAGGCGGGTCGCTGCTCCACAGGCGGGTCGCTGCTACACAGGCGGGTCGCTGCTACACAGGCGGGTCGCTGCTGCACAGGCGGGTCGCTGCTACACAGGCAGGTAGCTGCTACACAGGCGGGTCGCTGCTGCACAGGCGGGTCGCTGCTGCACAGGCGGGTCGCTGCTGCACACGCGGGTCGCTGCTACACAGGCGGGTCATGGCTGAACAGGCGGGTCGCTGCTGCACAGGCGGGTCGCTGCTACACAGGCGGGTCGCTGCTACACAGGCGGGTCGCTGCTGCACAGACGGGTCGCTGCTACACAGGCGGGTCGCTGCTGCACAGGCGGGTCGCAGCTGCACAGGCGGGTCGCTGCTCCACAGGCGGGTCGCTGCTGCACAGGCGGGTCGCTGCTACATAGGCGGGTCGCTGCTGCACAGGCGGGTAGCTGCTACATAGGCGGGTCGCTGCTGCACAGGCGGGTCGCTGCTGCACAGGCGGGTTGCTGCTGCACAGACGGGTCGCTGCTACACAGGCGGGTCGCTGCTGCACAGGCGGGTCGCTGCTGCACAGGCGGGTCGCAGCTGCACAGGCGGGTCGCTGCTCCACAGGCGGGTCGCTGCTGCACAGGCGGGTCGCTGCTGCACAGGCGGGTCGCTGCTCCACAGGCGGGTCGCTGCTGCACAGGCGGGTCGCTGCTCCACAGGCGGGTCGCTGCTACACAGGCAGGTTGCTGCTGCACAGGCGGGTCATGGCTGAACAGGCGGGTCGCTGCTGCACAGGCGGGTTGCTGCTGCACAGGCGGGTCGCTGCTCCACAGACGGGTCGCTGCTGCACAGGCGGGTCGCTGCTGCACAGGCGGGTCGCTGCTACATAGGCGGGTCGCTGCTGCACAGGCGGGTAGCTGCTACATAGGCGTGTCGCTGCTGCACAGGCGGGTAGCTGCTACACAGGCGGGTCGCTGCTCCACAGGCGGGTCGCTGCTGCACAGGCGGGTCGCTGCTGCAAATACACAGGCGGGTCGCTGCTGCACTGGCGGGTCGCTGCTGCACAGGCGGGTCGCTGCTAGGCGGGTCGCTGCTACACAGGCGGGTCGCTGCTAGGCGGGTCGCTGCTACACAGGCGGGTCGCGGCTGCACAGGCGGGTCGCTGCTCCACAGGCGGGTCGCTGCTGCACAGGCGGGTCGCTGCTGCACAGGCGGGTCGCTGCTGCACAGGCGGGTCGCTGCTACACAGGCGGGTCGCTGCTGCACAGGCGGGTCGCTGCTCCACAGACGGGTCGCTGCTGCACAGGCGGGTCGCTGCTACATAGGCGGGTCGCTGCTGCACAGGCGGGTCGCTGCTACATAGGCGGGTCGCTGCTGCACAGGCGGGTCGCTGCTACACAGGCGGGTCGCTGCTGCACAGGCGGGTCGCGGCTGCACAGGCGGGTCGCGGCTCCACAGGCGGGTCGCTGCTGCACAGGCGGGTCGCTGCTGCACAGGCGGGTCGCTGCTGCACAGGCGGGTCGCTGCTACACAGGCAGGTAGCTGCTGCACAGGCGGGTCGCTGCTGCACAGGCGGGTCGCTGCTCCACAGGCGGGTCATGGCTGCACAGGCGGGTCGCTGCTGCACAGGCGGGTCGCTGCTGCACAGGCGGGTCGCTGCTACACAGGCAGGTAGCTGCTGCACAGGCGGGTCGCTGCTGCACAGGCGGGTCGCTGCTCCACAGGCGGGTCATGGCTGCACAGGCGGGTCGCTGCTCCACAGGCGGGTCATGGCTGCACAGGCGGGTCGCTGCTGCACAGGCGGGTCCCTGCTCCACAGGCGGGTCCCTGCTCCACAGGCGGGTCGCTGCTGCACAGGCGGGTCATGGCTGCACAGGCGGGTCGCTGCTGCACAGACGGGTCGCTGCTGCACAGGCGGGTCGCTGCTGCACCGTTTTTGTTACAGGTACACTTTAATAAAAGGAAAGCGCAATGTGTACGCTTCAGATATGGATCTGTAGCAGATATAGATCTGCATGTACTCCGCAGCACGCGGTCTGGCTCAGTTTGTACCCCGTATCTGGCAGTAGATCACCATCAGCGCAGCGTAGCGGAGACAACCTGGGGAGTGTCGTCACCATCTCTGCCTGTGGAATATTACACTGTGTACCGTGGCCAATTATTTCATCGTATCTGTCATCTTAGAGTTCGGCATGTTATGATGATTAGGCTGGCTCTCCAGAACGTTGCGTGACAAGCAGAGCAAACAGCCCGTGCTCTGATAGGCAGAGACAGAATCAAGCCGTTCACCTGCTTAAAATTAGTATCACTCAACGTGATCATTGGGGTTTATTTCAGGTGGCAGTTTGGGGACAAGTGCTGTACAGACACGTTGCTGGGCTCCCGCCAGCACAGCGTGCTCAGCTCTATGGAGGACAGCAGCTGCTGGTGGCTCCCAGAAAACTGCAGCATGCGTCCAGAATCACACTACAATGCGATTCAGATGGAAAACCATTATAGGTATAGGCAGAGTTTCCCCGCCCGACTTACCTGTGAAAAGTGCTGTATATTTGGGCCGCACTCAGCCCTAGTGGAAATAGACCCATAGGGATAAAGAACATATGAGTTATACTGTGGAATGCTTTCTGGAACCTCTCCTATGAGAGGGGAGAGAGGGCGGGGCGGGGCGGACCCACCATGAAGCCACCTGAATTACGTGATTCAGGAGGCAAAAGCTAGGGGGCGACGTTTGGAGAAACAGTTTGGGCCACCTGATGATGCCTGCCTCCTCTCCCGCCCCCCTTCCTGGCACACACACTGCCCTCCTCATCCGCACATCCCCATCCAACCTGATCAAGTGCAGCGATTGGCACAATGACAGTGCCGTGGTACCGCCCCCAAGACCATCAGCATCAGATAGCGAAAGGAGCAGCAGGCGGCGGTAATGTCACCCGATATGTCACAGCCTGTCACCAACTAAGAGGAACATGATACCACATGGACTGCATAACCCCAATACCCCCCTATGGACCAGGGGCGTAACTAGAAATCACTGGGCCCCACTGCAAAACTTTGGATGGGGCCCCCTCCCGCCAACCCTCCCTTCTACTTTCTGCACAGGTAAACTGAAAACCAGGCTAGAGCACACTTGAATGTGCTTTCCCCATGCAGATAAAAACAGACAGCAATGTAGCACTGCACACATTTTCTCTATCAATTACATCAGCTTCTGTGATAAAACCTGCATGTTCTCACACATACAGACACACATGGTGGGCAGAAAACGCATACAGAAAACTGACAGACTAGTGTGCTCCCAGCCTCAGCTTATTACACTCACTCTGTCCATCTCTGATGGAGCAGAAGAACTGGCTCTGCAGACTCCTCCAGCATCACTACAGTACTGAGCACATGGGGAGGGGTGGAGAGGCTGGGGGCGGGGCTCTGCTGACTCCTCCAGCATCACTACAGTACACAGCACTTGGGGAGGGGAGGAGAGGCTGGGGGCGGGGCTCTGCAGACTCCTCCAGCATCACTACAGTACACAGCACTTGTGGAGGGGTGGAGAGGCTGGGGGCGGGGCTCTGCAGACTCCTCCAGCATCACTACAGTACACAGCACTTGTGGAGGGGTGGAGAGGCTGGGGGCGGGGGGCGGGGCTCTGCAGACTCCTCCAGCATCACTACTGTACACAGCACTTGTGGAGGGGTGGAGAGGCTGGGGGCGGGGCTCTGCAGACTCCTCCAGCATCACTACTGTACACAGCACTTGGGGAGGGGCTAGAGAGGCTGGGGTGGGGCTCTACAGACTCCTCCAGCATCACTACAGTACACAGCACTTGTGGAGGGGTGGAGAGGCTGGGGGCGGGGCTCTGCAGACTCCTCCAGCATCACTACAGTACACAGCACTTGTGGAGGGGTGGAGAGGCTGGGGGCGGGGGGCGGGGCTCTGCAGACTCCTCCAGCATCACTACTGTACACAGCACTTGTGGAGGGGTGGAGAGGCTGGGGGCGGGGCTCTGCAGACTCCTCCAGCATCACTACTGTACACAGCACTTGGGGAGGGGCTAGAGAGGCTGGGGTGGGGCTCTACAGACTCCTCCAGCATCACTACAGTACACAGCACTTGTGGAGGGGTGGAGAGGCTGGGGGCGGGGCTCTGCAGACTCCTCCAGCATCAATACAGTACACAGCACTTGTGGAGGGGTGGAGAGGCTGGGGGCGGGGCTCTGCAGACTCCTCCAGCATCACTACTGTACACAGCACTTGGGGAGGGGCTAGAGAGGCTGGGGTGGGGCTCTACAGACTCCTCCAGCATCACTACAGTACACAGCACTTGGGGAGGGGTGGAGAGGCTGGAGGTGGGGCTCTGCAGACTCCTCCAGCATCACTACAGTACACAGCACTTGTGGAGGGGTGGAGAGGCTGGGGGCGGGGGGCGGGGCTCTGCAGACTCCTCCAGCATCACTACTGTACACAGCACTTGTGGAGGGGTGGAGAGGCTGGGGGCGGGGCTCTGCAGACTCCTCCAGCATCACTACTGTACACAGCACTTGGGGAGGGGCTAGAGAGGCTGGGGTGGGGCTCTACAGACTCCTCCAGCATCACTACAGTACACAGCACTTGTGGAGGGGTGGAGAGGCTGGGGGCGGGGCTCTGCAGACTCCTCCAGCATCACTACAGTACACAGCACTTGTGGAGGGGTGGAGAGGCTGGGGGCGGGGGGCGGGGCTCTGCAGACTCCTCCAGCATCACTACTGTACACAGCACTTGTGGAGGGGTGGAGAGGCTGGGGGCGGGGCTCTGCAGACTCCTCCAGCATCACTACTGTACACAGCACTTGGGGAGGGGCTAGAGAGGCTGGGGTGGGGCTCTACAGACTCCTCCAGCATCACTACAGTACACAGCACTTGTGGAGGGGTGGAGAGGCTGGGGGCGGGGCTCTGCAGACTCCTCCAGCATCAATACAGTACACAGCACTTGTGGAGGGGTGGAGAGGCTGGGGGCGGGGGGCGGGGCTCTGCAGACTCCTCCAGCATCACTACTGTACACAGCACTTGTGGAGGGGTGGAGAGGCTGGGGGCGGGGCTCTGCAGACTCCTCCAGCATCACTACTGTACACAGCACTTGGGGAGGGGCTAGAGAGGCTGGGGTGGGGCTCTACAGACTCCTCCAGCATCACTACAGTACACAGCACTTGGGGAGGGGTGGAGAGGCTGGAGGTGGGGCTCTGCAGACTCCTCCAGCATCACTACAGTACACAGCACTTGTGGAGGGGTGGAGAGGTTGGGGGCTGTACACAAGAGCCTGTTGCATACTGAGTAGGGAGTGTCTACAAATCTTTGCCTGCAAAACTTTGTATGAATCCTTATCAGTGCTGAGCAGATGCAGTAATTAGAACAATTGTGCAGAAAGCAGAACATTTTTTGTCCGTGCCCTAAGTTGTCTGTCTCTCAGGATGGGGCCCCCCTGCGGCTGCCTCCCTTGCAGGGTGTATTGTTACGCCCCTGCTATAGACTATATATCCCAGCCCCCCATATTGTCCCTTACATCCCCCACACCCTAAGGACTACATACCCCAACCCCCTATAACCTTCCCTTATGGACTTGGGAGGGTTATTGTTAGGCAATAGGATGATATTTTCACAGTTGGCATCACCAATGCCAATATTTTCACTATCTCCATTGGCCCTCATGCTACGTGGAGGTGGGGCCAATCAAAATTGCGTATATGTACCAGGCTGTAGGATGCATACACACATCCCATTTTGCCACTTCCATGTAGTATGAGAGCTCGTCTGCACAATCTGTTCAACATATTCAAAATCTGTCAGCCCTCCTACTACATGAAATTGGTAAAATCGTCCAGTCATTGACCAATCAAAACTGAATGTGTGTGCACCCTGAATGGTTTATGTGCTCGCCTTCATTTTCTCTCTCGTTCTCACAGTGTCTGCTTATTTCCTCGGGATCTTCCTGTGTGTGGGCGTGAGAGAGGTGATCTCTGGGTCATGTCTGCATTAACATACGGTGCACTTGTGTCAGGTGAGGATAATTACTAACGATGGACTTATACACAATAAGACAGCTCATGTGGTGCAATCACTACACACAATATGGAGCCATTACCTCCTGTATCACCTCAATGCAGTGAGGCCCCCGGGTGGGGAGGGGGGTGACAGGTGACATTACTAACTATTTAAGGACCGCAGTGATTGAAATCTACGCCCTGTTTTGGTGAGCTCAGCTCGGGGTAACCTGCGCAGGAGGATTTCTCAGGCCCCGCTGGGCCGATTTGCATAATTTTTTTTTTCCTACACGCAGCTAGTACTTTGCTAGCTGCGTGTAGTACGCGATCGCCGCCGTTCCCCGCCGATTCGCCGCTATCCGCCGCGCCGAGTCGCCCCCCTCCCCCGCCCCAGACCCCTGCGCAGCCTGGCCAATCAGTGCCAGGCAGCGTTGAGGGGTGGATCAGGATTCCCTATGACGTCCCGACGTCATCCCGCCCCGACATCGGTGACGTCATCCCGCCCCGTCGCCAAGGCGATCGGAGTGGGTGGGGAGATGCCGCCGCTCAGCGGCTATCATGTAGCGAGCCCTGGACTCGCTACATGATTTAAAGAAAAAAGAAGAAAAAAAAGTGCTGCGCTGCCTCCTTGCCGGGGGAATTAGACCGGCAAGGAGGTTAAGTGGTTAAACCAGTCCTCCACTGGACTCCGATTTTAAATGTAGGCAACTAGGCATCCACGTGATACCTCAGATCTGAAGATAAAGGGAATTTGCATTTTGAAACCTCATTTTATAAAGGTCCCTACACACATCAAATTTTTATCTGCAGATGACTGGCCAATTTTACCACTTCCATGTAGTAGGAGAGCTCCCCTACACAGTATAATCATAATATTCAGAATCTGTTGGCATTCATACTACATGGCCAGGGCCGGATTTACCATAAGGCTCTGTAGGCATGTGCCTACAGGCACCTGATGGTGGAAAGACGGCTCACTCCCCTCTCTGAGCACCTCCATCCTTCCCTCTGCAGAGTCCTGATGAGAGTGTAAATGAGATGTTACTCACTCTGCTCTTGGCATTCCACTGATGAGATCTCCCTTCAGTTAGGGGTATCTTTAGCTACTAAATACTTGTTGGCACTTCTAGCTACTAAATACTGAGGGTACTTCTGGCTACCTAATACTAAAGGCTGCATACACACATCAGACCATAGTCTTTGGAAAATGAAAGATCACAGACCAATGTTACCCCCTTTCATGTAGTATGAGAGCCATACTCTACACAGTCTATTCTATGGAGCTGCACTCCCCATCAGACAGAAATCTTACCACCTTCCATGTAGTATGAGAGCCACACCTACACAGTCTATTCTATGGAGCTGTACTCCCCATCAGACAGAAATCTTACCCCCTTCCATGTAGTATGAGAGCCATACCTACACAGTCTATTCTATGGAGCTGCACTCCCCATCAGATAGAGATCTTACCCCCTTCCATGTAGTATGAGAGCCACACCTACACAGTCTATTCTATGGAGCTGCACTCCCCATCAGACAGAAATCTTACCCCCTTCCATGTAGTATGAGAGCCACACCTACACAGTCTATTCTATGGAGCTTCACTCCCCATCAGACAGAGATCTTACCCCCTTCCATGTAGTATGAGAGCCACACCTACACAGTCTATTCTATGGAGCTGCACTCCCCATCAGACAGAAATCTTACCCCCTTCCATGTAGTATGAGAGCCACACCTACACAGTCTATTCTATGGAGCTGCACTCCCCATCAGATATAAATCTTACCCCCTTCCATGTAGTATGAGAGCCATACCGACACAGTCTATTCTATGGAGCTGCACTCCCCATCAGATATAAATCTTACCCCCTTCCATGTAGTATGAGAGCCATACCTACACAGTATATTCTATGGAGCTGCACTCCCCATCAGACAGAAATCTTACCCCCTTCCATGTAGTATGAGAGCCACACCTACACAGTCTATTCTATGGAGCTGCACTCCCCATCAGACAGAAATCTTACCCCCTTCCATGTAGTATGAGAGCCACACCTACACAGTCTATTCTATGGAGCTGCACTCCCCATCAGACAGAAATCTTACCCCCTTCCATGTAGTATGAGAGCCACACCTACACAGTCTATTCTATGGAGCTGCACTCCCCATCAGATAGAGATCTTACCCCATTCCATGTAGTATGAGAGCCACACCTACACAGTCTATTCTATGGAGCTGCACTCCCCATCAGACAGAAATCTTACCCCCTTCCATGTAGTATGAGAGCCACACCTACACAGTCTATTCTATGGAGCTGAACTCCCCATCAGACAGAAATCTTACCCCCTTCCATGTAGTATGAGAGCCACACCTACACAGTCTATTCTATGGAGCTGAACTCCCCATCAGACAGAAATCTTACCCCCTTCCATGTAGTATGAGAGCCACACCTACACAGTCTATTCTATGGAGCTGAACTCCCCATCAGACAGAAATCTTACCCCCTTCCATGTAGTATGAGAGCCACACCTACACAGTCTATTCTATGGAGCTGCACTCCCCATCAGACAGAAATCTTACCCCCTTCCATGTAGTATGAGAGCCACACCTACACAGTCTATTCTATGGAGCTGCACTCCCCATCAGACAGAGATCTTATCCCCTTCCATGTAGTATGAGAGCCACACCTACACAGTCTATTCTATGGAGCTGCACTCCCCATCAGACAGAGATCTTACCCCCTTCCATGTAGTATGAGAGCCACACCTACACAGTCTATTCTATGGAGCTGCACTCCCCATCAGACAGAAATCTTACCCCCTTCCATGTAGTATGAGAGCCACACCTACACAGTCTATTCTATAGAGCTGCACTCCCCATCAGACAGAAATCTTACCCCCTTCCATGTAGTATGAGAGCCACACCTACACAGTCTATTCTATGGAGCTGAACTCCCCATCAGACAGAAATCTTACCCCCTTCCATGTAGTATGAGAGCCACACCTACACAGTCTATTCTATGGAGCTGAACTCCCCATCAGACAGAAATCTTACCCCCTTCCATGTAGTATGAGAGCCACACCTACACAGTCTATTCTATGGAGCTGAACTCCCCATCAGACAGAAATCTTACCCCCTTCCATGTAGTATGAGAGCCACACCTACACAGTCTATTCTATGGAGCTGCACTCCCCATCAGACAGAAATCTTACCCCCTTCCATGTAGTATGAGAGCCACACCTACACAGTCTATTCTATGGAGCTGCACTCCCCATCAGACAGAGATCTTACCCCCTTCCATGTAGTATGAGAGCCACACCTACACAGTCTATTCTATGGAGCTGCACTCCCCATCAGACAGAAATCTTACCCCCTTCCATGTAGTATGAGAGCCACACCTACACAGTCTATTCTATGGAGCTGCACTCCCCATCAGATATAAATCTTACCCCCTTCCATGTAGTATGAGAGCCATACCGACACAGTCTATTCTATGGAGCTGCACTCCCCATCAGATATAAATCTTACCCCCTTCCATGTAGTATGAGAGCCATACCTACACAGTCTATTCTATGGAGCTGCACTCCCCATCAGACAGAAATCTTACCCCCTTCCATGTAGTATGAGAGCCACACCTACACAGTCTATTCTATGGAGCTGCACTCCCCATCAGACAGAAATCTTACCCCCTTCCATGTAGTATGAGAGCCACACCTACACAGTCTATTCTATGGAGCTGCACTCCCCATCAGACAGAAATCTTACCCCCTTCCATGTAGTATGAGAGCCACACCTACACAGTCTATTCTATGGAGCTGCACTCCCCATCAGATAGAGATCTTACCCCATTCCATGTAGTATGAGAGCCACACCTACACAGTCTATTCTATGGAGCTGCACTCCCCATCAGACAGAAATCTTACCCCCTTCCATGTAGTATGAGAGCCACACCTACACAGTCTATTCTATGGAGCTGCACTCCCCATCAGACAGAAATCTTACCCCCTTCCATGTAGTATGAGAGCCACACCTACACAGTCTATTCTATGGAGCTGAACTCCCCATCAGACAGAAATCTTACCCCCTTCCATGTAGTATGAGAGCCACACCTACACAGTCTATTCTATGGAGCTGAACTCCCCATCAGACAGAAATCTTACCCCCTTCCATGTAGTATGAGAGCCACACCTACACAGTCTATTCTATGGAGCTGAACTCCCCATCAGACAGAAATCTTACCCCCTTCCATGTAGTATGAGAGCCACACCTACACAGTCTATTCTATGGAGCTGAACTCCCCATCAGACAGAAATCTTACCCCCTTCCATGTAGTATGAGAGCCACACCTACACAGTCTATTCTATGGAGCTGCACTCCCCATCAGACAGAAATCTTACCCCCTTCCATGTAGTATGAGAGCCACACCTACACAGTCTATTCTATGGAGCTGCACTCCCCATCAGACAGAGATCTTATCCCCTTCCATGTAGTATGAGAGCCACACCTACACAGTCTATTCTATGGAGCTGCACTCCCCATCAGACAGAGATCTTACCCCCTTCCATGTAGTATGAGAGCCACACCTACACAGTCTATTCTATGGAGCTGCACTCCCCATCAGACAGAAATCTTACCCCCTTCCATGTAGTATGAGAGCCACACCTACACAGTCTATTCTATAGAGCTGCACTCCCCATCAGACAGAAATCTTACCCCCTTCCATGTAGTATGAGAGCCACACCTACACAGTCTATTCTATGGAGCTGCACTCCCCATCAGACAGAAATCTTACCCCCTTCCATGTAGTATGAGAGCCACACCTACACAGTCTATTCTATGGAGCTGAACTCCCCATCAGACAGAAATCTTACCCCCTTCCATGTAGTATGAGAGCCACACCTACACAGTCTATTCTATGGAGCTGAACTCCCCATCAGACAGAAATCTTACCCCCTTCCATGTAGTATGAGAGCCACACCTACACAGTCTATTCTATGGAGCTGAACTCCCCATCAGACAGAAATCTTACCCCCTTCCATGTAGTATGAGAGCCACACCTACACAGTCTATTCTATGGAGCTGCACTCCCCATCAGACAGAAATCTTACCCCCTTCCATGTAGTATGAGAGCCACACCTACACAGTCTATTCTATGGAGCTGCGCTCCCCATCAGACAGAAATCTTACCCCCTTCCATGTAGTATGAGAGCCACACCTACACAGTCTATTCTATGGAGCTGCGCTCCCCATCAGACAGAAATCTTACCCCCTTCCATGTAGTATGAGAGCCACACCTACACAGTCTATTCTATGGAGCTGCACTCCCCATCAGACAGAAATCTTACCCCCTTCCATGTAGTATGAGAGCCACACCTACACAGTCTATTCTATGGAGCTGCGCTCCCCATCAGACAGAAATCTTACCCCCTTCCATGTAGTATGAGAGCCATACTCTACACAGTCTATTCTATGGAGCTGCGCTCCCCATCAGACAGAAATCTTACCCCCTTCCATGTAGTATGAGAGCCACACCTACACAGTCTATTCTATGGAGCTGCGCTCCCCATCAGACAGAAATCTTACCCCCTTCCATGTAGTATGAGAGCCACACCTACACAGTCTATTCTATGGAGCTGAGCTCCTCATCAGACAGAAATCTTACCCCCTTCCATGTAGTATGAGAGCCACACCTACACAGTCTATTCTATGGAGCTGCACTCCCCATCAGACAGAAATCTTACCCCCTTCCATGTAGTATGAGAGCCACACCTACACAGTCTATTCTATGGAGCTGCACTCCCCATCAGACAGAAATCTTACCCCCTTCCATGTAGTATGAGAGCCATACCTACACAGTCTATTCTATGGAGCTGCACTCCCCATCAGACAGAAATCTTACCCCCTTCCATGTAGTATGAGAGCCATACCTTCACAGTCTATTCTATGGAGCTGCACTCCCCATCAGACAGAAATCTTTGCCAGATACTGCACACAAAGATGCTGTACACATTCAACAGATCAGTATCTGCAAAAGATCTGTTCCTGCCAAAGATCCGTTCCTGCAAATTGCATTCATAGTCTATGAGATCTGCAGATCATCATACACACCTTGTTTAACAGACATTCATCTGCAGATCAATCATCTGCAGATCTTAAAATCCATCCTGGTGGATCTGATCTGCAGATGAATGTCAGTTAAACAAGGTGTGTATGAGGATCTGCAGATCTCATAGACTATGAATGCAATTTGCAGGAACGGATCTTTTGCAGATACTGATCTGTTGCATGTGTACAGCATCTGTGTGTGCAGCATCTTGCAAAGATTTCTGTCTGATGGTTCAGCTCCATAGAATAGACTGTCTAGGAATGGCTCTCATACTACATGGAAGGGGGTAAGATTGCTGTCTGATGGGGAGTTCAGCTCCATAGAATAGACTGTGTAGGTGTGGCTCTCATACTACATGGAAGGGGGGTAAGATTTCTGTCTGATGGGGAGTTCAGCTCCATAGAATAGACTGTGTAGGTGTGGCTCTCGTGCTACATGAAAGGGGGTAAGATTTCTGTCTGATGGGGAGTGCAGCTCCATAGAATAGACTGTGTAGGTGTGGCTCTCATACTACATGGAAGGGGGTAAGATTTCTGTCTGATGGGGAGTTCAGCTCCATAGAATAGACTGTGTAGGTGTGGCTCTCATACTACATGGAAGGGGGTAAGATTTCTATCTGATGGGGAGCGCAGCTCCATAGAATAGACTGTGTAGGTATGGCTCTCATACTACATGGAAGGGGGTAAGATCTCTGTCTGATGGGGAGTGCAGCTCCATAGAATAGACTGTGTAGGTGTGGCTCTCATACTACATGGAAGGGGGTAAGATTTCTATCTGATGGGGAGCTCAGCTCCATAGAATAGACTGTGTAGGTCTGGCTCTCATACTACATGGAAGGGGGTAAGATCTCTGTGTGATGTGGAGTGCAGCTCCATAGAATAGACTGTGTAGGTGTGGCTCTCATACTACATGGAAGGGGGTAAGATCTCTATCTGATGGGGAGCTCAGCTCCATAGAATAGACTGTGTAGGTGTGGCTCTCATACTACATGGAAGGGGGTAAGATTGGTCTGTGATCTTGCCTTTTCCGGCAAACTGAGCGCAATCACTCAAAGTGTCAATCAGCCTTAAAGGTGCGCATACACACATAGATTATCTCACTCGAATCAGATGGGAATCTACTTCTTTAAATGTTTGATTTGATCGATTTTGGTCATGAATCAATCAGAAGAACTGATCAGATAGGTGGGAAAATTTAGGTTGATTGGGGGGCTGGGCAGGTGCGGTGGACAATTGATAGGCCATAGCATTGCACTGAATCGAACAGTGTGCTGGATCCAGGGTCTGTGACTTGCACAGAACAAAAGACACCCGGACCCATAACAGCTAGCAGAGCATTGTGCATCGCCATGTCGTACCCTCTGCTATGCTCCTAGTTGGTCACTGGTCAGGGGTTCATCCTACATGAAGAAAGCCAAAACGGAAGTTCAACCTATGGCCAGGGCCGGATTTACATATCCTGGCACCCTAGACTTCAATGTCCATGAAGCTACAAACCTCCACCGAACCGTACCACAAGTGTGCTGGCTGTCCCAGCTGTCACTTCTCCTTACTTCCCTTGCCTGTCATAGGTAGCTACAGGTGCCACTTAATACTGGGGACCCCTGTCTGAAGGGAGATGTCATTAGTGGAATGCTGAGAGTTGGGTGAGAAACCACTAAATTACATTTTGCTCGGGACTCTGCATAGGGAAGACGAGAGGGGGGCACATAGAGAGGGGAGTGAGCCGCCTTTCCGTCATCAGGCGCCTGTAGGCACGTGCCTGCAATGCCTAATAGTAAATGCAGAGCTTTCTTAAAAGAACAAGATGTTAAGCTTGTGAACATGAATTGACCTGCACAGTCTCCAAACCCCATGAAGCTGGTGTGGGATGAACTGGACAAAGAGTGAAAGCAAAGCAGCCTACAAGTGCCACACATTTTTGGGAAGTTCTGCAGCAGAGCTAGGAAGAACTTTCTGAAGAAGATTTGTTTTCTGTTGGAGAAAGATTGCCACAAGTGTGTTCTTCAGTTATATCTTCCAAACCTGAGTCAAACAAACATGACTACAGCAAAGTCCCCGTTATTCGGAAATTCAGGCTACCGGAAGTCACGACTAACCGGCACACCAGGGGGGATAACAAGGACTTTGCTTTCGGCTGGTTTTGAGGCTTTTTCAAAAAGTAGCGAGCCTCCAGCGACGTCTAGCAGCCCTTCTGAATCACTGAGTGCGCTCCTAGCAGCTTCCGGCATCCGTTTACGCAAGTTGGTGTGTCACGTGACCCGGTCAGCTGACATGCCGGGTTCCATGCATGAGGGAAGCCAGAAAGCTGACAGGGCCCGCTCAGTGATTCAGAGAGGCTCGGTACATTTTTTCAGGGGAAGTTTTGTGCATTTTATGCTGGTTGCTCAAGAAAGCGGCAAGCACATGAATCTGATAGTAGTGATCTCCGGATGGGTTTCATTCAGATTTCATCCTCCTGATTAGTGCAACTGAGCGGGTGTGCGGGGGGAGGGGGTTGAACTTACCCTTTAACCCCTCCCACAGCGCGTCCCAAGCAGCATCACGTGACTACAAACACTTCCCTCTTCTCGGTTGAAGGAGGAAGCGTAGAAGTCGCGTGACGCAGCTTGGAACGCGCTGTGGGAGGGGTTAAAGAAAAAGGCCGCTGGGTAAGTTTAACCCCCCTCACCAAGCCTCTCCACTTGAAGTCCAGGAGCATGAAATCTGAATGATACCCATGCGGAATTCATCTGGATTTAATCCGGAGAACATCACTAGTATCTGGTGTCAGACGATCCTCGCCGCTGACAGATACTAGAGACTCGGCTGTACTTTGATGAGTCAACCAAACATGACTGCTTTGATAAATCAAAAAACTTTTGTGTTTACTTTATGCACAGATTCTGCCACTTAATAAACTTAAATTGTTTATTTGTTGTATGCTTTCATTTCAGAGGAACATGAGACATTCATTGAAGTGAGAAGAATATGGATGCTGCCATATTTATTTCCTTTTAAGCAATACTGCTTAAGTTGCCTGGCAGCCCTGCTGATTTATTTGGCTGCAGTAGTGTCTGAACAATACCAGAAACAAGCATGCAGCTGATCTTGACAGATCTGACAATAATGTCATAAACATCTGATCTGCTGCATGCTTGTTTAGGGGCTATGGCTACAAGTATTTGAGGCAGAGGATCACCAGGATAGCCAGGCAAAATAAAGATGGCAGTTTCCATATCCCTCTGTTTACAGTTGTCCTTCCGAGGTGAAAATAAACTGATGAAAAAAACAATTGTGTCTATCCTCCTTCTCCTAAAAATTACTATTTTTTTAGATAGCCCACAGTTTTATTTTATTTACTGACAGGAAAGTGTTTTATGGCTGTAATTACTTATCAGTGAGGGTTATGCTGTAGTCTGACCCAGTCTCGACCTGGACAGAAACTGTCACTTGCATACCTGATGTTTAACTCTTTCAGGCAGAGAAAGAAAAAAAGGAACACAGCCTAGTTATTTGTGTGCTAGGCACTGTACATACACATGGCTATCTCATCATGTCACATGTCACCTCAGTTGTCCTTTAAACTGCTTGAATTTTAGTTGAAAAAATGGATTACATACTGTCATTTTAATTACATTAATGTTCACACGGGCGACTGCCGGCATTCACGCTCGTCATTTACCGCCGGATCTACCCCGTCCCACACAGAGATGAATGGCAGCGTTCATCTCAAACGGTTAACAACAATTGCGTAAACGCCGAGGTTGATCAAATTTTCCAAAACGTTCGGTGTCACTTCTAGCTCCGGTTGTGTTCGCAGTTCCATATCGCCCTGGAGTCTCAAAATGTGACACAGCAACAAAACAACTGGAAACAATGCCAACTGCTTTTCTGCTCGGCTTCAGTAAAGCGATTGGCTACGGCCAAACAAGCCGGCCGTGTGAAACGGTCCTAATTCTCTGAGCAACGCTGTTACCATAGGATTGTAAAGTTTACCAAAAGTCTGTACTTACCTTCAAATTTCTAAAAATATGTTATGACAGAAGCTGGTCAGTACTCCATCCCATAAACAGTTTTCAGGGGAAAAAGTGCAGCACGTAGTCCCTGGCAATTATCAACAGTTGACAATAAAAGTAAATATTGCTTACCAATGTCCTGTGGGTAAATGGTATGGTTACGGTTCCTTAGGAAGATGGTGCCCCCAGTTGAGAGTATTAGTTCCCACAGCCAAGAGGAAAGTATTGGTGCCTCCGGTAGACCGTAAAGTAGTGTTGGTTCTTGTAGATGGTACAGTATCAGCGTCTTGGTAGTAGATGGTACAGTATTGACGGCTCCAGTAGTTGGTACAGGATGGATCAATGCCTTCAGTATATGGCACAGTATTGATGGTTTTAGTAGATGGTACTTTCTCATACAGTTTTAGTGCCTCCAATAGGAGATATATAAATGGTCCCTCCAAGAGTACGGTATTGGTTCCGTCAATAAATGATATAGAACTGGAGGTATAGAACTGGTGCTTTTAGGTGGCGGTAAAGAACTCCTGGGTTCAGTACATGGTTTCTGACCTCATGGTTACAGTAGATTGAACTGGTGGTTCTAGTAGATGGTACAAAACTGGTGGTTTCAGTAGATGGCACAGGACTGGTGGTTTCAGGAGATGGCACAGGACTGGCGGTTTCAGGAGATGGCACAGGACTGGCAGTTTCAGTAGATGGCACAGGACTGGCGGTTTCAGGAGATGGCACAGGACTGGTGGTTTCAGTAGATGGCACAGGACTGGCGGTTTCAGTAGATGGCACAGGACTGGCGGTTTCAGTAGATGGCACAGGACTGGCGGTTTCAGTAGAGGGTATAAGACCTCATGGTTTCAGGAGATGGCACAGAAATGGTGGTTTCAGAATACTTCTTGTAGTTTCAGTAGATGGTACAGGACCTCATGGTTTCAGGAGATGGCACAGAAATGGTGGTTTCAGAATACGTCTTGTAGTTTCAGTAGATGGTACAGGAGGACCTCATGGTTTCAGGAGATGACACAGAACTGGTGGTTCAATACGCTTCTTGTAGTTTCAGTAGCTGGCTCAGGACTGGTGGTTTTAGCAGATAGCACACTGTTCTTTGAAGTCGCTGCTCTGAGCCGTTCTACAAGTTCTTCTGCCTTAAAAAGTCTTGACATTTTTGTCAATCCTCAGCTCCACCTATGGGAAGATAACAGAGGTGTGGCCACCGGTCGACCATGTACTTCACAGTTACAACACAGCATCTCCCTCACCCACATAACCTACTAAAGGTGGTTCTGACTCACCTGGGCCTCGAAGATTCACCATTATATCCTCCGACAATGAAATGAATCCTGTCTGACTGGCGTACCCACTGACTGGCGAGGATGACGGTGCCAGCTCAGATGCCACGGCCTGCAGTAGTTATTACCTTATGACTCAACAGAGCAACACAACCTCAGCTTGGCATCCAAATCCTACACATTCCTTGGCGCTGACATAAATACGCCATAAACGATCACGAGATTGTAATATAAATAAGCTGTAACCTGTCCTGGAGATTGTAATATTACAACAGACGTAGCGACCTTCATAGTATTGGGTGCCTCTAAAGAGAGGAAAATGATCTACGCTGATTATTTGGCAAGCAAAAGTAACTATTGCTAAATGCTGGAGACCCGATATGATGAGTGTGTAAACAGACAAAAGATAAAATCACTTTTTAGAAGACAAAATAAGATCCTCAACAGACCTTTATCTTTTATCTCAAAAAGCCAAACAAACAAATGGAAACATTTGGAAAATGCAATAATAAATAGAGAAAAAAAAAAGCTTTTAGGTAACTCAAGTTCATTCTCCATCCCGCACTGATGACCTGATAGGAAAGGAATGACTCACATAGTAGCGATCCTCAGGCGTGACATGTGGATAACGGATCTCAGGTATGTGGGTCACCTTCAGATGCAGCCATGAGCCACACTGGGAGATTTGCAGGTAGCGGCAAGGGAAGCTGTTGGACCAGCAGGCAGCCCTATAGTAGCATTGCTGTACAGTGGTGCTAGGGAATCCACACCTGGAACAAGCATGCAGCCAGCGGAGTCACACCTGGAACAAGCATGCAGCCAGCATAGTCACACCTGGAACAAGCATGCAGCCAGCGGAGTCACACCCGGAACAAGCATGCAGCCAGCGGAGTCACACCTGGAACAAGCATGCAGCCAGCGGAGTCACACCTGGAACAAGCATGCAGCCAGCGGAGTCACACCTGGAACAAGCATGCAGCCAGCGGAGTCACACCTGGAACAAGCATGCAGCCAGTGGAGTCACACCTGGAACAAGCATGCAGCCAGCGGAGTCACACCTGGAACAAGCATGCAGCTAGTAGAGTCACATCTGGAACAAGCATGCAGCCAGCGGAGTCACACCTGGAACAATCATGCAGCCAGCGGAGTCACACCTGGAACAAGCATGCAGCCAGCGGAGTCACACCTGGAACAAGCATGCAGCTAGTAGAGTCACACCTGGAACAAGCATGCAGCCAGTGGAGTCACACCTGGAACAAGCATGCAGCTAGTAGAGTCACATCTGGAACAAGCATGCAGCCAGCGGAGTCACACCTGGAACAATCATGCAGCCAGGGGAGTCACACCTGGAACAAGCATGCAGCCAAGCCAGCGGAGTCACTCCTGGAACAGGCATGCAGCCATTGGAGTCACACCTGGAACAAGCATGCAGCCATTGGAGTCACACCTGGAACAGGCATGCAGCCATTGGAGTCACACCTGGAACAGGCATGCAGCCATTGGAGTCACACCTGGAACAAGCATGCAGCCATTGGAGTCACACCTGGAACAGGCATGCAGCCATTGGAGTCACACCCGGAACAAGCATGCAGCCATTGGAGTCACACCTGGAACAAGCATGCAGCCAGGGGAGTCACATCTGGAACAAGCATGGAGCCAGGGGAGTCACACCTGGAACAAGCATGCAGCCAGGGGAGTCACACCTGGAACAAACATGCAGCCAGCGGAGTCACACTTGGAACAAGCATGCAGTCAGCGGAGTCACACCTGGAACAAGCATGCAGCTAGTAAAGTCACATCTGGAACAAGCATGCAGCCAGTGGAGTCACACCTGGAACAAGCATGCAGCCAGCGGAGTCACTCCTGGAACAGGCATGCAGCCAGCAGAGTCACACCTGGAACAAGCATGCAGCCAGTGGAGTCACACCTGGAACAAGCATGCAGCCAGCGGAGTCACACCTGGAACAAGCATGCAGCCAGCGGAGTCACACCTGGAACAAGCATGCAGCCAGCAGTGTCACACCTGGAACAAGCATGCAGCCAGTGGAGTCACACCTGGAACAAGCATGCAGCTAGTAGAGTCACATCTGGAACAAGCATGCAGCCAGCGGAGTCACACCTGGAACAATCATGCAGCCAGGGGAGTCACTCCTGGAACAGGCATGCAGCCAGCAGAGTCACACCTGGAACAAGCATGCAGCCAGTGGAGTCACACCTGGAACAAGCATGCAGCCAGCGGAGTCACACCTGGAACAAGCATGCAGCCAGCGGAGTCACACCTGGAACAAGCATGCAGCCAGCAGTGTCACACCTGGAACAAGCATGCAGCCAGTGGAGTCACACCTGGAACAAGCATGCAGCTAGTAGAGTCACATCTGGAACAAGCATGCAGCCAGCGGAGTCACACCTGGAACAATCATGCAGCCAGCGGAGTCACACCTGGAACAAGCATGCAGCCAGCGGAGTCACACCTGGAACAAGCATGCAGCTAGTAGAGTCACACCTGGAAAAAGCATGCAGCCAGTGGAGTCACACCTGGAACAAGCATGCAGCTAGTAGAGTCACATCTGGAACAAGCATGCAGCCAGCGGAGTCACACCTGGAACAATCATGCAGCCAGGGGAGTCACACCTGGAACAAGCATGCAGCCAAGCCAGCGGAGTCACTCCTGGAACAGGCATGCAGCCATTGGAGTCACACCTGGAACAAGCATGCAGCCATTGGAGTCACACCTGGAACAGGCATGCAGCCATTGGAGTCACACCAGGAACAGGCATGCAGCCATTGGAGTCACACCTGGAACAAGCATGCAGCCATTGGAGTCACACCTGGAACAGGCATGCAGCCATTGGAGTCACACCTGGAACAAGCATGCAGCCATTGGAGTCACACCTGGAACAAGCATGCAGCCAGGGGAGTCACACCTGGAACAAGCATGCAGCCAGGGGAGTCACACCTGGAACAAGCATGCAGCCAGGGGAGTCACACCTGGAACAAACATGCAGCCAGCGGAGTCACACTTGGAACAAGCATGCAGTCAGCGGAGTCACACCTGGAACAAGCATGCAGCTAGTAGAGTCACATCTGGAACAAGCATGCAGCCAGCGGAGTCACACCTGGAACAAGCATGCAGCCAGCAGAGTCACACCTGGAACAAGCATGCAGCCAGTGGAGTCACACCTGGAACAAGCATGCAGCCAGCGGAGTCACACCTGGAACAAGCATGCAGCCAGCGGAGTCACACCTGGAACAAGCATGCAGCCAGCGGAGTCACACCTGGAACAAACATGCAGCCAGTGGAGTCACACCTGGAACAAGCATGCAGCTAGTAGAGTCACATCTGGAACAAGCATGCAGCCAGCGGAGTCACACCTGGAACAATCATGCAGCCAGCGGAGTCACACCTGGAACAAGCATGCAGCCAGCGGAGTCACACCTGGAACAAGCATGCAGCTAGTAGAGTCACACCTGGAACAAGCATGCAGCCAGTGGAGTCACACCTGGAACAAGCATGCAGCTAGTAGAGTCACATCTGGAACAAGCATGCAGCCAGCGGAGTCACACCTGGAACAATCATGCAGCCAGGGGAGTCACACCTGGAACAAGCATGCAGCCAAGCCAGCGGAGTCACTCCTGGAACAGGCATGCAGCCAGCAGAGTCACACCTGGAACAAGCATGCAGCCAGTGGAGTCACACCTGGAACAAGCATGCAGCCAGCGGAGTCACACCTGGAACAAGCATGCAGCCAGCGGAGTCACACCTGGAACAAGCATGCAGCCAGCAGAGTCACACCTGGAACAAGCATGCAGCCAGTGGAGTCACACCTGGAACAAGCATGCAGCTAGTAGAGTCACATCTGGAACAAGCATGCAGCCAGCGGAGTCACACCTGGAACAATCATGCAGCCAGGGGAGTCACACCTGGAACAAGCATGCAGCCAAGCCAGCGGAGTCACTCCTGGAACAGGCATGCAGCCATTGGAGTCACACCTGGAACAAGCATGCAGCCATTGGAGTCACACCTGGAACAGGCATGCAGCCATTGGAGTCACACCTGGAACAGGCATGCAGCCATTGGAGTCACACCTGGAACAAGCATGCAGCCATTGGAGTCACACCTGGAACAGGCATGCAGCCATTGGAGTCACACCTGGAACAAGCATGCAGCCATTGGAGTCACACCTGGAACAAGCATGCAGCCAGGGGAGTCACACCTGGAACAAGCATGCAGCCAGGGGAGTCACACCTGGAACAAGCATGCAGCCAGGGGAGTCACACCTGGAACAAACATGCAGCCAGCAGAGTCACACCTGGAACAAGCATGCAGCTAGTAAAGTCACATCTGGAACAAGCATGCAGCCAGTGGAGTCACACCTGGAACAAGCATGCAGCCAGCGGAGTCACTCCTGGAACAGGCATGCAGCCAGCAGAGTCACACCTGGAACCAGCATGCAGCCAGTGGAGTCACACCTGGAACAAGCATGCAGCCAGCGGAGTCACACCTGGAACAAGCATGCAGCCAGCGGAGTCACACCTGGAACAAGCATGTAGCCAGCAGTGTCACACCTGGAACAAGCATGCAGCCAGTGGAGTCACACCTGGAACAAGCATGCAGCTAGTAGAGTCACATCTGGAACAAGCATGCAGCCAGCGGAGTCACACCTGGAACAATCATGCAGCCAGCGGAGTCACACCTGGAACAAGCATGCAGCCAGCGGAGTCACACCTGGAACAAGCATGCAGCTAGTAGAGTCACATCTGGAACAAGCATGCAGCCAGGGGAGTCACACCTGGAACAATCATGCAGCCAGGGGAGTCACTCCTGGAACAGGCATGCAGCCAGCAGAGTCACACCTGGAACAAGCATGCAGCCAGTGGAGTCACACCTGGAACAAGCATGCAGCCAGCGGAGTCACACCTGGAACAAGCATGCAGCCAGCGGAGTCACACCTGGAACAAGCATGCAGCCAGCAGTGTCACACCTGGAACAAGCATGCAGCCAGTGGAGTCACACCTGGAACAATCATGCAGCCAGCGGAGTCACACCTGGAACAAGCATGCAGCCAGCGGAGTCACACCTGGAACAAGCATGCAGCTAGTAGAGTCACATCTGGAACAAGCATGCAGCCAGGGGAGTCACACCTGGAACAATCATGCAGCCAGGGGAGTCACTCCTGGAACAGGCATGCAGCCAGCAGAGTCACACCTGGAACAAGCATGCAGCCAGTGGAGTCACACCTGGAACAAGCATGCAGCCAGCGGAGTCACACCTGGAACAAGCATGCAGCCAGCGGAGTCACACCTGGAACAAGCATGCAGCCAGCAGTGTCACACCTGGAACAAGCATGCAGCCAGTGGAGTCACACCTGGAACAAGCATGCAGCTAGTAGAGTCACATCTGGAACAAGCATGCAGCCAGCGGAGTCACACCTGGAACAAGCATGCAGCTAGTAGAGTCACACCTGGAACAAGCATGCAGCCAGTGGAGTCACACCTGGAACAAGCATGCAGCTAGTAGAGTCACATCTGGAACAAGCATGCAGCCAGCGGAGTCACACCTGGAACAATCATGCAGCCAGGGGAGTCACACCTGGAACAAGCATGCAGCCAAGCCAGCGGAGTCACTCCTGGAACAGGCATGCAGCCATTGGAGTCACACCTGGAACAAGCATTCAGCCATTGGAGTCACACCTGGAACAGGCATGCAGCCATTGGAGTCACACCTGGAACAGGCATGCAGCCATTGGAGTCACACCTGGAACAAGCATGCAGCCATTGGAGTCACACCTGGAACAGGCATGCAGCCATTGGAGTCACACCTGGAACAAGCATGCAGCCATTGGAGTCACACCTGGAACAAGCATGCAGCCAGGGGAGTCACACCTGGAACAAGCATGCAGCCAGGGGAGTCACACCTGGAACAAGCATGCAGCCAGGGGAGTCACACCTGGAACAAACATGCAGCCAGCGGAGTCACACTTGGAACAAGCATGCAGTCAGCGGAGTCACACCTGGAACAAGCATGCAGCTAGTAGAGTCACATCTGGAACAAGCATGCAGCCAGTGGAGTCACACCTGGAACAAGCATGCAGCCAGCGGAGTCACACCTGGAACAAGCATGCAGCCAGCAGAGTCACACCTGGAACAAGCATGCAGCCAGTGGAGTCACACCTGGAACAAGCATGCAGCCAGCGGAGTCACACCTGGAACAAGCATGCAGCCAGCGGAGTCACACCTGGAACAAGCATGCAGCCAGCAGAGTCACACCTGGAACAAACATGCAGCCAGTGGAGTCACACCTGGAACAAGCATGCAGCTAGTAGAGTCACATCTGGAACAAGCATGCAGCCAGCGGAGTCACACCTGGAACAATCATGCAGCCAGCGGAGTCACACCTGGAACAAGCATGCAGCCAGCGGAGTCACACCTGGAACAAGCATGCAGCTAGTAGAGTCACACCTGGAACAAGCATGCAGCCAGTGGAGTCACACCTGGAACAAGCATGCAGCTAGTAGAGTCACATCTGGAACAAGCATGCAGCCAGCAGAGTCACACCTGGAACAATCATGCAGCCAGGGGAGTCACACCTTGAACAAGCATGCAGCCAAGCCAGCGGAGTCACTCCTGGAACAGGCATGCAGCCAGCAGAGTCACACCTGGAACAAGCATGCAGCCAGTGGAGTCACACCTGGAACAAGCATGCAGCCAGCGGAGTCACACCTGGAACAAGCATGCAGCCAGCGGAGTCACACCTGGAACAAGCATGCAGCCAGCAGAGTCACACCTGGAACAAACATGCAGCCAGTGGAGTCACACCTGGAACAAGCATGCAGCTAGTAGAGTCACATCTGGAACAAGCATGCAGCCAGCGGAGTCACACCTGGAACAATCATGCAGCCAGCGGAGTCACACCTGGAACAAGCATGCAGCCAGCGGAGTCACACCTGGAACAAGCATGCAGCTAGTAGAGTCACACCTGGAACAAGCATGCAGCCAGTGGAGTCACACCTGGAACAAGCATGCAGCTAGTAGAGTCACATCTGGAACAAGCATGCAGCCAGCGGAGTCACACCTGGAACAATCATGCAGCCAGGGGAGTCACACCTGGAACAAGCATGCAGCCAAGCCAGCGGAGTCACTCCTGGAACAGGCATGCAGCCATTGGAGTCACACCTGGAACAAGCATGCAGCCATTGGAGTCACACCTGGAACAGGCATGCAGCCATTGGAGTCACACCTGGAACAGGCATGCAGCCATTGGAGTCACACCTGGAACAAGCATGCAGCCATTGGAGTCACACCTGGAACAGGCATGCAGCCATTGGAGTCACACCTGGAACAAGCATGCAGCCATTGGAGTCACACCTGGAACAAGCATGCAGCCAGGGGAGTCACACCTGGAACAAGCATGCAGCCAGGGGAGTCACACCTGGAACAAGCATGCAGCCAGGGGAGTCACACCTGGAACAAACATGCAGCCAGCGGAGTCACACTTGGAACAAGCATGCAGCCAGCGGAGTAACACCTGGAACAAGCATGCAGCCAGCGGAGTCACACCTGCAACAAGCATGCAGCCAGCAGAGTCACACCTGGAACAAGCATGCAGCCAGCGGAGTCACCCCTGGAACAAGCATGCAGCCAGCGGAGTCACACCTGGAACAAGCATGCAGCCAGGGGAGTCACACCTGGAACAAGCATGCAGCCAGCAGAGTCACACCTGGAACAAGCATGCAGCCAGCGGAGTCACACCTGGAACAAGCATGCAGCCAGCAGAGTCACACCTGGAACAAGCATGCAGCCAGCGGAGTCACACCTGGAACAAGCATGCAGCCAGCGGAGTCACACCTGGAACAAGCATGCAGCCAGGGGAGTCACACCTGGAACAAGCATGCAGCCAGCAGAGTCACACCTGGAACAAGCATGCAGCCAGCGGAGTCACACCTGGAACAAGCATGCAGCCAGCGGAGTCACCCCTGGAACAAGCATGCAGCCAGTGAAGTCACACCTGGAACAAACATGCAGCCAGCGGAGTCACTCCTGGAACAAGCATGCAGCCAGCGGAGTCACTCCTGGAACAAGCATGCAGCCATTGGAGCCACACCTGGAACAAGCATGCAGCCCAGCGGAGTCACATCTGGAACAAGCATGCAGCCAGCAGAGTCACACTTGGAGCAAGCATGCAGCCATTGGAGTCACACCTGGAACAGGCATGCAGCCAGCGCAGTCACACCTGGAACAGGCATGCAGCCAGCGAGTCACGCCTGGAACAAGCATGCAGCCATTGGAGTCACACCTGGAACAAGCATGCAGCCAGCAGAGTCACACCTGGAACAGGCATGCAGCCATTGGAGTCACACCTGGAACAAGCAGGCAGCCAGTGGAGTCACACCTGGAACAGGCATGCAGCCAGCGCAGTCACACCTGGAACAGGCATGCAGCCAGCGAGTCACGCCTGGAACAAGCATGCAGCCATTGGAGTCACACCTGGAACAAGCATGCAACCAGCGGAGTCACACCTGGAACAAGCATGCAGCCAGCGGAGTCACCCCTGGAACAAGCATGCAGCCAGCAGAGTCACACCTGGAACAAGCATGCAGCCATTGGAGTCACACCTGGAACAGGCATGCAGCCAGCGAGTCACACCTGTAACAAGCATGCAGCCAGCAGAGTCACACCTGGAACAAGCATGCAGCCAGCAGAGTCACACCTGGAACAGGCATACAGCCAGCGAGTCATACCTGGAACAAGCATGCAGCCAGCAGAGAGACACCTGTAATGTAAGCGAGTTGTGTGCCAGGGCTGAAGCCAGAATCCTTGCAAACATTGCAAGCTTCTTACAGGAAACATTTCAGAGCTTTTCCTGTGGCTGCTGCAAGGTACAATCCTGGCCTCTCCCCATTGTATGAAGTGCAGTAATCCACTCTGATAGGTTCAGTACTGAGTCAGTGGCAGGCAGTGATAGAATCCTGAAGGTTTGACTTGCCTATAAATTCTATAAATTCTACATGACCTGCATAGCCAGAGGTGTGTCAGGGGTGTGTGCTGTACCTAAATATATGTGCGCTCAAAGTCTGCCACACATTTATACACTGCCACCAAGGGGTGTGCATCCCCCAGCATGGGTAGCCAGAAGTAGCCCCCTCAGTATAGGTATCCAGATGTGACTTCCGGTATAGGTAGCCAGAGAGCGCTCCCCTCCCTTCCTAGATATTGGTAGCAGAAGTAGCCCCCCCCCCCCCCCCTTCCAGTATCAGTAGCCAGAAGAACCCTCAGTAAAGGTATCCAGATGTGACCTCCGGTATAGGTAGCCGGAGAGCACACTCTTCCCCCCCCCCCCCCCCAGTATTGCCCCCTTAGTAAAAGAGTATAGGCAGCCAGGTGCCCCTTAGTAAAAAATCAGTGATTTGAAAAGTGATTGGCTAATGTTACCGTATGACTGTGTTCTCACAGTAGCGTTGTGACTTTTTCAAAATCACAAACACTGCATGAAGCATTTTTTTTGAGCGATTCATTCAAAAATCGCTCTGAAAATCGCTTCACAAAATCACACTCACAAATTGCTAGTGATTGCTATTGCGATTTTGTCGTGCACTAGTCCAGAAAGAGGAGGAGTGGACAGAGACTGAGAATAGCCTGAGATGGAACAGAGTTTATCTGTATTGCAGTCCCACATCACACAGAGGCTACGTGCCTGTAATTTGACTCGTGTCCCTGCCAGTCTCTCACACAAGTCAAAGTCTAGGGACTGTCAAAAACTTTTCAACTTGTTTAACGCCTTATCCACACATGCAGTCATTATAACAATGGGGAGAAACAAGACAGATGTTTGCCCATGGACCCTCCATGCAAGCTCTGCATCATGCTGTGTAAATTTAACAACTTGCCTGCCCTCTAATTGCACTTTTATCAGCTAGCCCAGTGTTTCACATTGCCTTACAACGACAAACCTGAATACACCAGACACCAGACCGGCCTTAAATCACTGAATGAAAGGGGGCTTGGGGGGAAAAAACACAAAGACAACGGGAGCCCAAATGGTGCAGTATGTCACAAAAAGATGAAAATTTGAAAAGGGGGGGTTCGACAAAGGAATACTCACAAAGGTGGGTTGCACGAGGGGCAACCGACCACTTTAGGCAGGTGGAGTATCTTAACCTGACTCCACTCAGGTATGCCAGCAGTCCTGGAGGCGGTCGCTCGCTTGGAAAAATCCCATACACTGTAGACCTATAAGGTGGTGGAATTCCACCTTAGGTTAGATGTGTGGGACTCCCCTCACTAAGGAGCGGGGGGAGTACGGTACAACAGGAGGTGAAGAGACGCCCAATAGGTATATAAAACACTTTAAAAACAATAAAATTCAAAAAGAAGAGGTGGCTTACCTTCATAGACGACAAATCACTTAAAAAATAATTTTAATCGTAATTAAGCACTGGCAACGCGTTTCGTGGGACTCAGCCCACTTCCTCGGGCCAAGTAAAGTGCCCACGAAACGCGTTGCCAGTGCATAATTACTATTAAAATGATTTTTGTCTATGAGGTAAGCCACCTCTTCTTTTTGAATTTTATTGTTTTTAAAGTGTTTTTCATACCTATTGGGCGCCTCTTCACCTCCTGTTCCTGGTATTAGGATACTTTCTGTAGTCCATACCAGCCATGCCTTGCAGCGCCTGCACTGAAGTACGCCAGGCTGGTTCCCAGGCACCGCCGCCTCGGACAGGTTTTCTGATTTGGCTCCTTGTGAAATGTTGAATGTTTGAGAATGTTTTTGTTTGTATTTCACATAAAACAATATCTGATAACTGCTTTTTTTCAGATTTACATAACACTGTTATCTGTGCGAATGTTTGGCAATCGCATAATTCCCTTCTGCAATGTAACCAAACATGCTGATGTGACCTCGGATAGCGCACTGGTGTTTATAGTTCTGTGAACGGGACGGGGACTTCTGCATGTTCCAGTCATTATAGGACAGCCTGTAACTCATATCATCAGGGAGGGAATGTTACATTACTTCTTTTTCTTCTTCCAGTCCAGTTCAGACCACCCCCTTACAGCACACCTGAAGTGAAAGCGATATATAAAGGCTGCCATATTTATATTTCCTTTTACACAATGCCAGTTGCCTGGCTGTCCTGCCGGTCATCTGCCTCAAATACTTTTAGCCATAGACCCTGAACAAGCATGCAGATCTAGTGCGCTGACTGAAGTCAGACTGGATTAGCCACGTTTGTTTGTGTCAGGTGTGTTTGTTTTTCAGGTGTGTAATTCAGACACTGCCAAAGAGATCAGCAGGACAGCCAGGCAACTGGTATTGTTTAAATGGAAATAAATATGGTAGCCTCCATATCACTTTCACTTCAGCTGTCCTTAAAAGAAGACCAATGTGAGCACAGATAGGTGAGTTACTATTGCTGACCTATTTGTAACCACTTTTCAACACACCGCCGCATTAAAACGTCCTGTTGAAGCCTCTTAATGGCTCCAGGACGTTTTAATGTGTAGTTCGCCCCTCCGCCGCTGTGTATACGCACACGTAGAGACACAGAGATCCGGGATTGGGGAAGGGGAACAACCAATTGCAATGCATGGAATGAATGGACCTGACCCCAATCAGGGGCCATGTCCATTCATAATACAGGAAGTAGTAAAAGCATGTAGGAAAGTGTAAAAAAAAGTGAACACCTCCTGTAAACCAGGCTAGTGTTCGCAGTGCCATCTAGTGCCAACAAAGTAAAATTACACACACACAATTAAAAATTAAAAAAATTAAATACCTTCCACTTGCAAAGGCCCCAGAACCCCCTCCCCCCAAAACAAAAACAATTTAAACGGTGTAAGAACTGGGACAAATGGGCAAATACAATACGTGGGTTTTAATTATGGTAGCATGTTCTATTTTAAAACTATAATGGCTGAAAACTGAGAAATATTTTTTGTCCATTTTTAGTATTATTCCACTTAAAATGCATTTAGAATAAAATAATTTAGCAAAATGTATTTCCCAAAGAAAGCCAAATTGGTGGGAAAAAAAACAAGGTATAGATCATTTTGTTGCGATAAGTAGTAATAAGGTTATTGGCAAATAAAAGGGAGGAGCTCTGAAAATTGCTCTGATCCTTTGGGGTAAAAAACCCTTAAGGTTGAAGTGGTTAAAGGTGGCTGATCAAACCTGCATGGGCAAACTGTATGCTTATTCCAGGCTCCACCCATGAGGAACCAGGCAAACCTGCATGGGCCAGCTGTATATTTATTTCTGGCTCCACCTATGAGGAACCAGGGAAAACTGCATGGGCCAGCTGTATATTTATTTCTGGCTCCACCTATGAGGAACCAGGGAAAACTGCATGGGCCAGCTGTATATTTATTTCTGGCTCCACCTATGAGGAACCAGGGAAAACTGCATGGGCCAGCTGTATGCTTATTCCAGGCTCCACGTATGAGGAACCAGGGAAAACTGCATGGGCCAGCTGTATAATTATTTCTGGCTCCACCTATGAGGAACCAGGGAAAACTGCATGGGCCAGCTGTATAATTATTTCTTGCTCCACCTATGAGGAACCAGGGAAAACTGCATGGGCCAGCTATATGCTTATTCCAGGCTCCACCCATGAGGAACCAGGAAAACCTGCATGGGCCAGCTGTATATTTATTCCAGGGTCCACCTATGAGGAACCAGGGAAAACTGCATGGCCCAGCTGTATGCTTATTCCAGGCTCCACCTATGAGGAACCAGGGAAAACTGCATGGGCCAGCTGTATATTTATTTCTTGCTCCACCTATGAGAAACCAGGGAAAACTGCATGGGCCAGCTGTATATTTATTTCTGGCTCCACGTATGAGGAACCAGGGAAAACTGCATGGGCCAGCTGTATATTTACTTCTGGCTTCACGTATGAGGAACCAGGGAAAACTGCATGGGCCAGCTGTATGCTTATTCCAGGCTGCACGTATGAGGAACCAGGGAAAACTACATGGGCCAGCTGTATATTTATTCCAGGCTCCACCTATGAGGAACCAGGGAAAACTGCATGGCCCAGCTGTATGCTTATTCCAGGCTCCACGTATGAGGAACCAGGGAAAACTGCATGGGCCAGCTGTATATTTATTTCTGGCTCCACCTATGAGGAACCAGGGAAAACGGCATGGGCCAGCTGTATATTTATTCCAGGCTCCACCTATGAGGAACCAGGGAAAACGGCATGGGCCAGCTGTATATTCATTCCAGGCTCCACCTATGAGGAACCAGGGAAAACTGCATGGGCCAGCTGTATATTTATTTCTGGCTCCACCTATGAGGAACCAGGGAAAACTGCATGGGCCAGCTATATGCTTATTCCAGGCTCAACGTATGAGGAACCAGGGCAAACTGCACGGGCCAGCTGTATATTTATTCCAGGCTCCACCTATGAGGAACCAGGGAAAACTGCATGGCCCAGCTGTATGCTTATTCCAGGCTCCACCTATGAGGAACCAGGGAAAACTGCATGGGCCAGCTATATGCTTATTCCAGGCTCCACGTCTGAGGAACCAGGGAAAACTGCATGGGCCAGCTGTATGCTTATTCCAGGCTCCATGTATGAGGAACCAGCCAAAACTGCATGGGCCAGCTGTATGCTTATTCCAGGCTCCACGTATGAGGAACCAGGGAAAGCTGCATGGGCCAGCTGTATGCTTATTCCAGGCTCCACGTATGAGGAACCAGGGAAAACTGCATGGGCCAGCTGTATGCTTATTCCAGGCTCCACCTATGAGGAACCAGGAAAAATTGCATGGGCCAGCAGTATATTTATTCCAGGCTCCGCCTATGAGGAACCAGGGAAAACTGCATGGGCCAGCTGTATATTTATTCCAGGCTCCACCTATGAGGAACCAGGGAAAACTGCATGGGCCAGCTGTATGCTTATTCCAGGCTCCACCTATGAGGAACCAGGGAAAACTGCATGGGCCAGCTATATGCTTATTCCAGGCTCCACTCTGAGGAACCAGGAAAAACTGCATGGGCCAGCTGTATGCTTATCCCAGGCTCCATGTATGAGGAACCAGCCAAAACTGCATGGGCCAGCTGTATGCTTATTCCAGGCTCCACGTATGAGGAACCAGGGAAAACTGCATGGCCCAGCTGTATATTTATTTCTGGCTCCACGTATGAGGAACCAGGGAAAGCTGCATGGGCCAGCTGTATCCTTATTCCAGGCTCCACGTATGAGGAACCAGGGAAAGCTGCATGGGCCAGCTGTATGCTTATTCCAGGCTCCACCCATGAGGAACCAGGGAAAACTGCATGGGCCAGCTGTATGCTTATTTCAGGCTCCACGTAAGAGGAACCAGGGAAAAGTGCACGGGCCAGCTGTATGCTTATTCCAGGCTCCACCTATGAGGAACCAGGGAAAACTGCATGGGCCACATGTATGCTTATTCCAGGCTCCACGTATGAGTAACCAGGGAAAAGTGCACGGGCCAGCTGTATGCTTATTCCAGGCTCCACCTATGAGGAACCAGGGAAAACTGCATGGGCCAGCTGTATATTTATTTCTTGCTCCACCTATGAGGAACCAGGGAAAACTGCATGGGCCAGCTGTATGCTTCTTCCAGGCTCCACTCATGAGGAACCAGGGAAAACTGCATGGGCCAGCTGTATGCTTATTCCAGGCTCCATGTATGAGGAACCAGGGTAAACTGCATGGGCCACCTGTATGCTTATTCCAGGCTCCACGTATGAGGAACCAGGGAAAACTGCATGGGCCAGTTGTATATTTATTTCTTGCTCCACCTATGAGGAACCAGGGAAAACTGCATGGGCCAGCTGTATATTTATTCCAGGCTCCACCTATGAGGAACCAGGGAAAACTGCATGGGCCAGCTGTATGCTATTCCAGGCTCCACCTATGAGGAACCAGGGAAAACTGCATGGGCCAGCTATATGCTTATTCCAGGCTCCACTCTGAGGAACCAGGAAAAACTGCATGGGCCAGCTGTATGCTTATCCCAGGCTCCATGTATGAGGAACCAGCCAAAACTGCATGGGCCAGCTGTATGCTTATTCCAGGCTCCACGTATGAGGAACCAGGGAAAACTGCATGGCCCAGCTGTATATTTATTTCTGGCTCCACGTATGAGGAACCAGGGAAAGCTGCATGGGCCAGCTGTATCCTTATTCCAGGCTCCACGTATGAGGAACCAGGGAAAGCTGCATGGGCCAGCTGTATGCTTATTCCAGGCTCCACCCATGAGGAACCAGGGAAAACTGCATGGGCCAGCTGTATGCTTATTCCAGGCTCCACGTAAGAGGAACCAGGGAAAAGTGCACGGGCCAGCTGTATGCTTATTCCAGGCTCCACCTATGAGGAACCAGGGAAAACTGCATGGGCCACATGTATGCTTATTCCAGGCTCCACGTATGAGTAACCAGGGAAAAGTGCACGGGCCAGCTGTATGCTTATTCCAGGCTCCACCTATGAGGAACCAGGGAAAACTGCATGGGCCAGCTGTATATTTATTTCTTGCTCCACCTATGAGGAACCAGGGAAAACTGCATGGGCCAGCTGTATGCTTCTTCCAGGCTCCACTCATGAGGAACCAGGGAAAACTGCATGGGCCAGCTGTATGCTTATTCCAGGCTCCATGTATGAGGAACCAGGGTAAACTGCATGGGCCACCTGTATGCTTATTCCAGGCTCCACGTATGAGGAACCAGGGAAAACTGCATGGGCCAGTTGTATATTTATTTCTTGCTCCACCTATGAGGAACCAGGGAAAACTGCATGGGCCAGCTGTATGCTTCTTCCAGGCTCCACTCATGAGGAACCAGGGAAAACTGCATGGGCCAGCTGTATGCTTATTCCAGGCTCCACGTCTGAGGAACCAGGGAAAACTGCATGGGCCAGCTGTATGCTTATTCCAGGCTCCATGTATGAGGAACCAGCCAAAACTGCATGGGCCAGCTGTATGCTTATTCCAGGCTCCACATATGAGGAAGCGGGGAAAACTGCATGGGCTAGCTGTATATTTATTTCTGGCTCCACGTATGAGGAACCAGGGAAAGCTGCATCGGCCAGCTGTATGCTTATTCCAGGCTCCACCTATAAGGAACCAGGGAAAGCTGCATGGTCCAGCTGTATGCTTATTCCAGGCTCCACCCATGAGGAACCAGGGAAAACTGCATGGGCCAGCTGTATGCTTATTCATGGCTCCACGTAAGAGGAACCAGGGAAAACTGCATGGGCCACCTGTATGCTTATTCCAGGCTCCACCTATGAGGAACCAGGGAAAACTGCATGGCCCAGCTGTATATTTATTCCAGGCTCCACCTATGAGGAACCAGGGAAAACTGCATGGCCCAGCTGTATGCTTATTCCAGGCTCCACCTATGAGGAACCAGGGAAAACTGCATGGGCCAGCTGTATGCTTATTCCAGGCTCCACTCATGAGGAACCAGGGAAAACTGCATGGGCCAGCTGTATGCTTATTCCAGGCTCCACGTATGAGGAACCAGGGAAAACTGCATGGGCCAGCTGTAGGCTTATTTCAGGCTCCACCCATGAGGAACCAGGGAAAACTGCATGGGTCTGCTGTATATTTATTTCTTGCTCCACGTAAGAGGAACCAGGGAAAACTGCATGGGCCAGCTGTATGCTTATTCCAGGCTCCACATATGAGGAACCAGGGAAAGCTGCATGGGCCAGCTGTATGCTTATTCCAGGCTCCACGTATGAGGAACCAGGGAAAGCTGCATGGGCCAGCTGTATGCTTATTCCACGCTCCACGTATGAGGAACCAGGGAAAACTGCATGGGCCAGCTGTATGCTTATTCCAGGCTTCACCCATGAGGAACCAGGGAAAACTGCATGGGCCAGCTGTATGCTTATTCCAGGCTCCACGTATGAGGAACCAGGGAAAAGTGCACGGGCCAGCTGTATGCTTATTCCAGGCTCCACCTATGAGGAACCAGGGAAAACTGCATGGGTAGCTGTATGCTTATTCCAGGCTCCACGTATGAGGAACCAGGGAAAACTGCATGGGCCAGCTGTATGCTTATTCCAGGCTCCACGTATGAGGAACCAGGGAAAAGTGCACGGGCCAGCTGTATGCTTATTCCAGGCTCCACCTATGAGGAACCAGGGAAAACTGCATGGGCAGCTGTATGCTTATTCCAGGCTCCACGTATGAGGAACCAGGGAAAAGTGCACGGGCCAGCTGTATGCTTATTCCAGGCTCCACCTATGAGGAACCAGGGAAAACTGCATGGGCAGCTGTATGCTTATTCCAGGCTCCACGTATGAGGAACCAGGGAAAAGTGCACGGGCCAGCTGTATGCTTATTCCAGGCTCCACCTATGAGGAACCAATGAAAACTGCATGGGCCAGCTGTATATTTATTTCTTGCTCCACCTATGAGGAACCAGGGAAAACTGCATGGGCCAGCTGTATATTTATTTCTGGCTCCACCTATGAGGAACCAGGGAAAACTGCATGGGCCAGCTGTATGGTTATTACAGGCTCCACCTATGAGGAACCAGGGAAAACTGCATGGGCCACCTGTATGCTTATTTCAGGATCCACCTATGAGGAACCAGGGAAAACTGCATGGGCCAGCTGTATGCTTATTCCAGGCTCCACTCATGAGGAACCAGGGAAAACTGCATGGGCCACCTGTATGCTTATTCCAGGCTCCATGTATGAGGAACCAGGGAAAACTGCATGGGCCAGCTGTATATTTATTTCTGGCTCCACCTATGAGGATTCAGGGAAAACTGCATGGGCCAGCTGTATATTTATTCCAGGCTACACCTATGAGGAACCAGGGAAAACTGCATGGGCCAGCTGTATATTTATTCCAGGCTCCAACTATGAGGAACCAGGGAAAACTGTCTGATGATGTCCCCAAGCACAACCTGAGTTCAGGGGGGAACCTCTGAATCTCAGAGCCTCCAAAAGATACAAACAACTAGTTGCTGTAGTAATGACGTCAAATTTTGCAGCACGTTTCGGAATTACGATGAGAAATAATGCCAAATTTCAAACTACATCAGAGTCTCGGTTATCCAGCACTGACGGGGATTGGCTGATGTGTGCTTTCTGGTTGCTTGAGGCTCAATGGTAAAAATGGGCCTATTTAATACACTACTATACCCCACTCTATATACATACCACAGACTCTGTATTAAATGTTAAAATTAAAGAACATAAAAGTATATTTACCTTGTGGGAGCTCTGGAACCCAGTCTTTCAAGCAAACCTGAACTGAAAATTAAAAAAGTCAAAATAGCTGTACACAAGTCATACTTACCTCCCATGTATTCTACTCATCAATCTCTCTCTCCTCTCCTGCATCCTGTTTGTCCGCAGTGATCACTGGAATTCTACCTCCTCCATTTTGAAAATGGCCATTACCCCATAACAGCTTCCTGGTCAGCACTTATCGCCCACTGTAAGATCGCCTACTTGAGCCATAGGGAAACATGGACATTACCTTGCTCATCAGTTGTCTTTTCCGTTAGAACTGACAGCAACTGCTGTATTTCAGTTCTTACAAAATCTAGTCAGAACTGGAAGGAATTGTTGTTAGAAGAAAATGGTGAGATTCTGAGAGGCACTGATGGCGAGTTAAGTATGTAATATTAATTTTCAGGTACATCCAGCGTTAATTTTAAGTAATTTTACTCGGTTCAGGTTCCCCTTAAAGGGGACCAGAGACGAAGCACCCTTGTGTATTTTACCATATATATCAGTAAGAACATTAGAGAAAACACCTACCCTGCTCTCCGTTTCATCCTCACTGCTAAAAGTGTCTGTTATCAGCTGTGATAATAATACCGGACTGAGCATTCAGTCTGGCTTTGCAGGGAATAATTATAGCTGAGTCATTATAGCAGAGCCACAAGGGGGCAGGCTTGGGCTTGAAAAGACACCAGAGAAGACAGACTCAGCTATAATCTTTCCGTAGCAAAGCTAGACTGAGTGCTCAGTCGGGGATTCTTATCAGAGGTGATAGCAGTCAGATTAAACAGAGAACAATGAAACAAAGAGCAGATGAGGTGTTCACTGTCATGTTCCCACTGATTTATAAGGTAAAATACAAGAGGGGGCTTCATCTCTGGTTTTCTTTAAGCACAGCAAAGCCCACAAGTAGCCTAATTCTGGGGATACACTGTACGTTTCTGTACCGTGTATCGACCTGCTGATCCGGCCAGCTGATAATATTCAGCTGGCCCGATCATGCCGCTCGACCCGCGCCCGCTCGATTCCCACCGGCGGACAATGGCAGGGAATCGAGCGGCTGATAAGGAGCGCCGGCGGGGACGAGCAGTAATCGATCCGCGCGCAGACGAGCGGGGATGCGGCTGGGTTTGATGCCGCCGGATCGACCCGTGTATTTTGGGCATTACACGGGTCTGATTTAAGTCGGCCGATAGGGGCTGCCTCAGCAGACAGACGTGTATATGGCACCTGACGACCCTCAAGCGATCCACTGGACGGATCTACTCTACATCCATTGTTTGCACCGCTCCCTGGCCCGCCCCATGACGTCACATGACGGGGACGAGCGGGGAATCGATTCGCGCGGACGAACGGGGACGCGGTGGAGGTCGATCCGGCGGCTAATCGGCCGCCGGGTCGACCCATGTATGCCCACCATTAGAAGTAGGTCTTTGCCAATGACTACTGCCTGCGATTTGAGCTGGTTAGTTGAGTTCCAGATAACTGAGACACTAATGTATTACACAATTGATTTTGCATATACCTTTTATACTCGTGTATAAGCCTAGTTTTTCAACACAAAAAAATGTGCTGAAAAGTTACCCCCTCGGCTTATATGTGAGTCAGTGGAGCAGGATGGATGGTGGAGCAGGCTTTGTTACTGGCAGAGGAGCGTAAGGATTGTGCACTAGTAATCCTGCTCTTACCAGCTGGCTCCCTGCTGTGTCCGTGCCCCCCCCCCCCCCCCCCATATCCCCTGCACCATGGTGTGCAGAGTGTGCTGCTCAGGACTGCCTGTGTCCCCTGACTCCCTGCTGTGTCCCCCCATCCCCTGCAACATGGTGTGCAGAGTGCGCTGCTCAAGTCTACCTGTGTCCCCTGACTCCCTGCTGTGTCCCCTATCCCCTGCAACATGGTGTGCAGAGTGCGCTGCTCAAGTCTACCTGTGTCCCCTGACTCCCTGCTGTGTCCCCCCATCCCCTGCAACATGGTGTGCAGAGTGCGCTGCTCAACACTACCTGTGTCCCCTGACTCCCTGCTGTGTCCCCTATCCCCGCAACATGGTGTGCAGAGTGCGCTGCTCAACACTACCTGTGTCCCCTGACTCCCTGCTGTGTCCCCCTATCCCCGCAACATGGTGTGCAGAGTGCGCTGCTCAACACTACCTGTGTCCCCTGACTCCCTGCTGTGTCCCCTATCCCCGCAACATGGTGTGCAGAGTGCGCTGCTCAACACTACCTGTGTCCCCTGACTCCCTGCTGTGTCCCCCTATCCCCGCAACATGGTGTGCAGAGTGCGCTGCTCAACACTACCTGTGTCCCCTGACTCCCTGCTGTGTCCCCTATCCCCGCAACATGGTGTGCAGAGTGCGCTGCTCAACACTACCTGTGTCCCCTGACTCCCTGCTGTGTCCCCCCATCCCCTGCAGCATGGTGTGCAGAGTGCGCTGCTCAACACTACCTGTGTCCCCTGACTCCCTGCTGTGTCCCCTATCCCCGCAACATGGTGTGCAGAGTGCGCTGCTCAACACTACCTGTGTCCCCTGACTCCCTGCTGTGTCCCCCCATCCCCTGCAACATGGTGTGCAGAGTGCGCTGCTCAACACTACCTGTGTCCCCTGACTCCCTGCTGTGTCCCCTATCCCCGCAACATGGTGTGCAGAGTGCGCTGCTCAACACTACCTGTGTCCCCTGACTCCCTGCTGTGTCCCCCTATCCCCGCAACATGGTGTGCAGAGTGCGCTGCTCAAGTCTACCTGTGTCCCCTGACTTGTGGAGAGGAACGTGCAAGCAACGTGTCAGTAGGGTAGCCAGTATAGTTGCCCCAGTATATTGGCTACCTATATATATATATATAGGTAGCCAATATTGTTCCCCCACTATAGGGTAGTATAGTTTTTTCAGCATAGGTAGCTAGTATACAGTGGGATGCGAAAGTTTGAGCAACCTTGTTAATTGTCCTCATTTTCTTGTATAAATTGTTGGTTGTTACAATAAAAAATGTCAGTTAAATATATCATATAGGAGACACACACAGTGATATATTTGAGAAGTGAAATGAAGTTTATTGGATTTACAGAAAGTGCACAATAATTGTTTAAACAAAATTAGGCAGGTGCATAAATTTGGGCACCACAAAAAAGAAATGAAATCAATATTTAGTAAATGCTCCTTTTGCAGAAATTACAGCCTCTAAACGCTTCCTGTAGGTTCCAGTGAGAGTCTGGATTCTGGATGAAGGTATTTTGGACCATTCCTCTTTACAAAACATCTCTAGTCCATTCAGGTTTGATGACTTCGGAGCATGGACAGCTCTCTAACTCACACCACAGATTTTCAATTATATTCAGGTCTGGGGACTGAGATGGCCATTCCAGAACGTTGTACTTGTTCCTCTGCATGAATGCCTTAGTGGATTTTGAGCAGTGTTTAGGGCCGTTGTCTTGTTGAAAGATCCAGCCCCGGCGCAGCTTCAGCTTTGTCACTGATTCCTGGACATTGGTCTCCAGAATCTGCTGATACTGAGTGAAATCCTTGCTGTCAGGAACCGGCCCGCGGCACGCCTGCGTATACGGTTCCCGACTGCGGGTTTGACCAGACTGAGAGGGGAGGCAGCCTTAGTCAAGCTAAAACAAGGCTGGGACCCCTCAGAATACCTCTCACTGCCACCACTAGCGGTTCGCTAGACACTTCCACTCTGCTGTCGAGTCCTCAGCGCGCACTCCGCGTTTTCGTATTTGGGTCAGCTTTGCGCTTAGGCCAAATACGGGAACGCCACGCACCCACACACACACACAGTTGCAATCTTATACTGTCGTGAAGCAAAGACCCACTAACAGTCGTTCCGAACGATACTGTTAGCCACTCTGCTGTCGCTACTCGCACTGGCGTTGTTCGTACGTTGGGTCAGCTGCGCGCTTAGGCCAACGTATGACAAACGCCCCCACACACAATGCAATTACAATTTCATACGGTAGTGTTGCTCAAGCGTACAATTAGGCATGAACTTATACACGGTTACACTTCAGTCCCTTCTAAGCTATGAGTGTTAGTTTAGTACAGCAGAAGTCAGCTTATTAAATAATGATTTAATATTCCATAAAAACATAGAACAATGCAGAACTTAATATATATACAAAAAGATTACAAAAAACAAAGTAAAAGTAGTTACAAGATAAAAGTTACAAAGATAACACACACGGATATTTGCGTAAAAATAAACGGGGGAAAAAAGAACGTTACCAGCTTAGGTTAGAACGTTGTTTGACAGGAGGACGCCGTTTCGACCAGGAGTCGCGATCATCCCTAGCTATTCTCTACCTCCGAGAGAAGATACCGGTGGCTGTCCTGGGCCAGCTTAAATAGTCCGAAGTGTCCCCTGGGGCATTTAATGTCCTGCCCCCAGGAACTAATGCAGTTTCCCCGTTTGTGACATCACCGAACGCTTGTCATAATCTTTCTTGTGATATGCAAACTTCAAAGGGGTTCCTGTTTTAGCTTCTTGAAGTTTGCAGAATTCAATAGGTGAGATTGTATCCTATCAGACATCAAAAAGCTTCCTCCACATTATTTCCTTGGTTAAAGTGTATTTTCGCACATACATGAAAAGATGGCCTTTTGGTTAGAGGTAGCAGTTTGCCTGTATTTGCCTGTAGACAGACGCAGACAATCACACCTGGGACAGTAGATCAAAAGTGACTGCTAGTGGCTTAATGAGCTGCTTCCTTGCCTATTGAAGGTGACTGGTCGTATTCACTGAAGACCTCTTTAGATGCAAATGTAGGTCTAGTGACCCACCCACACAAATACAGTCCATGAATCTAGCCTGCATCTCTACACCTTTGACATACCACAGCAGATATAAAAATGGGAAAATGAAAATATATTACTGTATTATCCTTAACAGCATCAGCACCCCAATATATCGCCACACTTGCGTCCCTCAACTTTGACAAGATTCCCAGTCCCTGCACTGGCCACACAGCCCCACAGCATGATGGAACCACCACCATATTTTACTGTAGGTATCAGGTTTTTTTCTTGGAATGCTGTGTTATTTTTCCTCCATGCATAACGTCCCTTGTTATGCCCTAATAACTCAATTTTAGTTTCATCAGCCCACAGCACCTTATTCCAAAATGAAGCTGGCTTGTCCAAATGTGCTTTAGCATACCTCAGGCGGCTCTGTTTGTGCTGTGAGCGGAGAAAAGGCTTCCTCTGCATCACTCTTGCATACAGCATCTCCTTGTGTAAAGTGCACCGAATGGTTGAACGATGCACAGTGACTCCATCTGCAGCAAGATGATGTTGTAGGTCTTTGGTGCTGGTCTGTGAGTTGACTCTGACTGTCCTCACCATTCGTCACTTCTGTTTATCCGAGATTTTTCTTGGTCTGCCACTTCAAGCCTTAACTTGAACTGAGCCTGTGGTCTTCCATTTCCTCAATATGTTCCTAACTGTGGAAACAGACAGCTGAAATCTCTGAGACAGCTTTCTGTATCCTTCCCCTAAACCATGATGGTGAAAAATCTTTGTCTTCAGGTCATTTGAGAGTTGTTTTGAGACCACCATGTTGCTACTCTTCAGAGAAAATTAAAAGAGGAGGGAAATGTAATGATCCGCTCAGCTGTCTGCACAGGCAGACAGCTGTTTGACCTTTCCTTAAGTCTGAAGGCTGCAGGTCTCTGGAAAAGAGACCTGTCTTTACTTTGCAAGTTTCAGACTAGCTCTGTCACTGAGGAATTTGCATACACTTGTCATGCAAATTGCCTAGCTGCCTCCTTTGAAGGCTTGCAGTATAAATACCATGTTCTCCCACGATCCTTTGCTGGTCATGATGGTTTGTTACTGCTAAAAAGCTCCTGGAGTGTCAGCCTTGCTATTGTTTGCTAAAGATCATCTTAGAGTATTCCTGGGGACTGCACTAGGCATTCCTTTTAGTGCAGTCAGGTTGTATTATCTGTATTGCCTTGTTCTGTTTCTCTGCTTCGATTGTCTTGTCGCCAGCGGTGGTCGACAGGAAATCGTTCTGTCTGTCTGGGAGTGTAGGCCAGAGCTGTGGTTGCTGTTGGCTGCTCCATCTGTCTGGATTGCATTCGCCCTAGTGGTAGTGGCAGTGCTTCCTTCTGTATTCTGCCTTAGGGGTGCTAGCCAGAGCAGCGGTTGCTACTGGTAGCCCCATCTGTCTGTCTGTCACGAACGCTTGCTGTAGGCTCGGTGAGGTATCCGTTTAGCAAGCGTTCGCGTTCTCTATTTCGTGTTTGTGTATGTTGGTTAGTTTGGGTGGCACGCTTATCACTGGGCGCCTAACGCGCGGTGATCGTGTTTAAAAGCGTTCCCTGTTGTGAATGAGTGCAGTGTTCGCGTTTAGCTAGCGTTTGTTATTTTCCTTGATGTTCTTATTGTTGTTGCTTGCTGTGCCTTTTGCTACTCTCGTGCTCTGTCCTGCTCAGACTTGTGTCTGTTGGCAATCGCCAGTCTGGCGATTGCATTCATACTTTGTTTCTGCTGATGCGTGTTCACCGTCGCTGGGTGGCGACTAGATTGGTGGACACACATACATTCTATCTCTGTGCTTACTCAGTCTTGTTTCCCTGTTGGCAATCGTTATCTCTTGCGATTGCGTTCTCACTTGGTTCTGCTGTTGTTTGTTCGCCGTCACTGGGTGGCGACTAGATTGGTGGACATACATACATTCCTTCTCTGTGCTTACTCAGTCTTGTTTCCCTGTTGGCAATCGTTATCTCTTGCGATTGCGTTCTCACTTGGTTCTGCTGTTGTTTGTTCGCCGTCACTGGGTGGCGACTAGATTGGTGGACATACATACATTCCTTCTCTGTGCTTACTCAGTCTTGTTTCGCTGTTGGCAATCGCCATCTCTTGCGATTGCGTTGTCACTTGGTTTCCGCTGTTGTGTGTTCGTCGTCGCTGGGTGGTGACTAGATTGGTGGACACACATACATTCCTCCTCTGTGCTCTCTCTCTTTAGGGCTATCTTGCCCTGCATTGCGTCCCCTCGTACAATTCCTATCTGGCATCTGTGGCAGTACAGAGGGGTTGTTCCTCTGTTCTCCACAGCTCCATCTGCCGGCAGGAATTCCCCTCTACAGGTGCATAGCACCATTGCTGGGTTCTCTCCGAATATACGCTTGTGGAGAATTTCTGCAGTGTCAGCGCGCATCCTGTGCGCTGACCACGGGAATAATTACACAATCGTTACAGGAAACTTACAATTGACCCCTTAAATACTCTTTCTCATAATTGTATTCACCCGTGTATGTAGGTCAGGGGTCACTGAGCTTACCAAGCCAATTTGAGTTCCAATAATTAGTCCTAAATGCTTTGGAATCAATAAAATGACAACAGTGCCCAAATGTATGCACCTGCCTAATTTTATTTAAACAATTATTGCACCCTTTCTGTAAATCCAATAAACTTCATTTTACTTCTCAAATATTCCTGTGTGTGTCTCCTATATGATATATTTAACTGACATTTTTTATTGTAACCAACGATTTATACAGGAAGATCATGACGATTAACAAGGTTGCCCAAACTTTTGCATCCCACTGTAGCTGTCCCCAGTATAGGTAGTATAGTTGCCTCAGTATAGGTAGTACTGTATAGTTGTTACAGTATAGGTAGCTAGTATAGTAGTCCCCAGTATAGGTAGCATAGTTGTCCCCAGTATAGGTAGCTAGTATTGTTGTCCCCAGTACAGGTAGCTAGTATAGTTGTCCCCAGTATAGGTAGCTAGTATAGTAACCCCCAGTATAGGTAGCATAGTTGTCCCCAGTATAGGTAGCTAGTATAGTTGTCCCCAGTATAGGTAGCTAGTATTGTTGTCCCCAGTATAGGTAGCTAGTATTGTTGTCCCCAGTATAGGTAGCTAGTATAGTTCTCCGCAGTATAGGTAGCTAGTATAGTTGTCCTCAGTATAGGTAGCTAGTATAGTTGCCCCCAGTATGGGTAGTACAGTTGCCCCAGGAAGGAGGAGCAGTGGGCACACAGCGGTGGTGATGGGGGCCAGACCCCCCCTCCTTCCACTGGGGCCCCCCTTTCTGTGCTCCCCCCGCAGATATTAGCCGGTGTGTCAGCCATGGTGGGCGGGGAATCAATGACTCCTCCCCTCCTTCCACATTCCAGGCCTCGGACGCTGCGGTCCACACGTCTTCTCCTTCTTCAACACTGCCCACAGTGCTTGCGGAAGTACAGTGGGTGGTGTTGAAGACGGAGAAGACATGTGGACCGCAGCGTCCGAGGCCTGGAATGTGGAAGGGGGGAGGAGTCATTCATTCCCCGCCGACACACTGGCTAATATCGGGGGGGGGGGGGGGAGTTGTCGGCAGAAAGGGGGCCCCAAGTAAGGGGGGGGGTCTGGCCCCCTCACCATCGCTGTGTGTCTGCTGCTCCTCCCTCCTGCACAGCTACCCCCTCCTGCTCACGGCCCCGGCTCCGCCCCCACACTTTCGCCTCCTGAGGAAGACGCCTCACTCAGGGTCATGTGGGCTGGGCCGGACCAATACGAAATGACTTCTACCGACCAACAACACTACTAGTTGGTTATTTGGTCAGCTGTTACAGTTAAAACTAATAACCCAAAAGTAAAATTCCTGAAAAAAGTATATGAGATCTTGTAAAATAGATAACACCACACCGGACATGTTTAATAAACAGAGCTGTGTTATCTGATTGTAAGATGCATGTATGATGGCGAGATACAGCCGGGATCAGCAGAGCAGAAATACCCAATGGGAGGAGGTCTGCGGAAGGGAACAGGACACGGGTTCAGGCAGCAGCAGCTCACCAGTCAGGAAGCAAAGGGCCTCATTCACATCCCAGCACTTCAAAATGTATACAGCTTAAGTTGTACATTATATATGCATTTTACAAGGAAAACAATGGTTCATGCACTTTATGTGCTGCTGATATAACCATGGTGCTGGGTGGCAGCAATGGGCTCCATGGGAAGGGACAGATGCAGGCATATTGGATGAAAAGGCAACAGGAGGGGAAGAATTAGGGAGGGACCAGAGCCGGATCATGCACAAGGCAATTCTAGGCAGCTACCTAGGGCAGGGGTAGGGAACCTATGGCTCGGGAGCCAGATGTGGCTCTTTTGATGGTAGGCACGTTACTGCTGTAGCATGCACCACTAACTTACTTGCGCTCCACCCAAAACTAACAGCTGCTCCAATTGTCTCACTCTGGGCCCTGCCAGGTCCAGTGACTTTGTAGGACGAGATCCCTGCACTTTGATTGGCCCAATAGGCTGCTTGTCACTTGACAGGCAGCCTATTGGGCCAAAGTGCGGGGATCTAGTCCTATCTTTCAAAAAACATGTGGCAATTGACAGCTTTGGATGAACGATTTGCGATGATTGCCGGGTGTTTTGCACGATTGTCATGATGGATCACAGCGGCATATAATCGTTTATTGTCAGCAGTGTGTAAAGATCTTTAAACCACCCTGGCGTTCTATTAAATGTGCCAGGGTGGCTGCTGCGCAGTACTTTTTTTTTTTTTTTTAATCTTGTATCTAGCCTAGTGCTAGCTACATGATGCCTCCCTCCCTGCGGCGTCCCCCCACCCCTCGGATCGCCGCCGCCGTGTATGCCCATAAGGAAATCTCGTTCTGAATGGGATTTCCTTTAGGGCTTCCCCGGCAAAATGGCGACGAACGGAATGACGTCATTGACGTCACAGGGAGTCCCGATCCACCCCACAGTGCTGCCTGGCACTGATTGGCCAGGCTGCGTACGGGGTCTCGGGGGGGGGGGGGTGGTGGTGTCTGAAACGCGGTGGGTAGCGGCGCATCGGCGGTGATCGTCATCAACACGCATCTAGCAAAGTGCTAGCTGCTGTTTTTGAAAAAAAAAAAATTAATAAAATCAGCCCAGCAGGGCCTGAGCAGTGCCCTCCGGCGGTTATGGACGAGCTGAGCTGAGATGGCCACCCGCTGGCGACCCCTGCACCTTCCTGCAGCTCCACTTCCCTCCCCTCTACATTGTGAGGGGGCGCATTGCTGGACTTTGCCCACCTTGCCATCATCTGTGCAGTTCTCACACGCTGCCCTGTATCCTCCACATTGGAGCCACGCCGATCCCTCTGGCAGAGCTGCTACCGGTCCCCCAGGTGCTAACCTTGTCAACTGGGATACAGACCGCTACACTTCTTTGGGACTCAATATACTGAGTATTTGGCAGCAACAACATTTGAGGAACATCTGAGGACTGGGTGAGATCACCATACTTTATTGAATCACTCTATGCTTTGCACTTTCCACGCTTATTACTGGATGCCTGCTACTTCCCGGCTTACTGCAGATACCTGCTTCTGCTGCATGCACGCCTATGCTCTGGGAAATAGATGTACATTGCTAACTGCTGTGGATATATTCAACTATTCTGATTACAGCCAGTCATATCATTTTTTATGAACTAATGGTGGGCTAACCATCATCTTACGGAGCATCAGTGCACCTTTTTGAATCCATCCATTCTGGCCAGTTTAGCTAGCGCATGCTTGGAGTAGTATGTGAGATGTGGTTGGTTGTCTGCTGGGATGGCTGTCCCATACATATGTTTTTTTTTAAGCATGTTTTATTACGATTATTAATAAACTGATTTTGATATTTTTTGAATATTCCGGATATTTTGATTTATTGGGATTACCTATAGTCCTTTATTACCTCTCCATTTATCGAGTATATGCTCCAATTGACGTACTCACTGCCGCGCACCTATGAAATTGCCGCCGGGAGACTTGGGCGCAGAATACAGCTGATATATGGCTTATCCTGCTGCTGCACAAGTCCCGGCCGTGCTAAATACTATTCCCCCTCCAGGTCCGCGTGGATGGTGGAGAATGATGTAATTCTGCTTCTAGCTATTGCTGGCGGCCGAATTACAGTGTTTTATGTGTAACTTCAGCTCCATCTTCTGACGGCGGCGACGTTACTCCATGTGCCTGCTATAGCTGTAACTCCTATTACCGCCTATGGTGGCGCCGGCTGCGCCCAAATATCTGAGCTGTTTTAACAGCGCTCAGGGCTTGTTCACACCTAGGGGATTTTGCCTTTTTTTAAGCGCAGCAGTTTTCCAATCCGCTCAGCAAAGCGCTGCCTGTACGATTTTTAGGGCTACAATGTAAGGTATAGGAAAAACACAAAACACTTACAAAATCGCTTTGTTTGCGTTCGTGCTTTTAAGAATAAATACATTGTATTCTTTTCTGGGAATTTATTTATATTCAAAAACACTTAGTGAATGGCAGTTGCTCTGTCCAACTGCCAAAACACTGTGTAGATAGCAGGGAAGCCGGACAGCATCTTTGTATAATTCCTTTTTAGTGGATATCTTTATACAGAATAAAGGCCATGCTCAGTATCCCCTATGAAGAGATGGACTAGTCCAAAACCTGTCACTTCTGTCACATTTCTACTACCTACTGTAAGTGACATCAACATAGGAGAAATGTAATTTATGGCTCATTTTTCTCTGGAAAAAATTTACTTTTTTTTTGTCTATGTTTGCAAATATTTTAAATATTATTTTTCGCAATAGTGCTACTATAAAATACCTGATCTCTGGCTCCAGGTAGGTGAAGTGCTGAACAGATCACTTAGAAGAACTGTAAGGAAAATAATGCAACAAATAGAACTGCTTATTTTTTAAACACTATTCAGTCAGTGTTTGGCCAGTGTAATTTCTTTCTTCACCCTGAATTTACATTCTTAAAGGGATTCTGTGTTTTTTCTAAAAAAAAGCTAAAACTGACACTTACCCGGGGCTTCCATCAGCCGACTGCAGCTGTCATGTCCCGCTCCGTCCTCCTCTGATGCTCCGCCCCCCCGCCGCCGGTAACCTGCTAATTATAACTAGACGAATAGAACTGCAGCTGCGTGGCCGTGCACGTGCTCACTCCGGCGTGCGTCATCGGGAGCTTACTGCACAGGCGCAGTACAAGAAAACTTCATACTGCGGCGAGGGAGCGGAGGATTGGTTTGGTATGCCGCAGCAGGGGGCTGGTAGAAGCCCCAGGTAAGTGAAACTCTTTTTCCTCTGTTCAGTTTAGGTTCACATTAACTTTTTGCAAAAAAGCTTGATCACTCATTTGGTTTCTGTAGTGTCTGAGTCAAAGGCCTGGAACAAGCATGCAGACAGTAAAAATAGGCCACTGAACCTGCATACTTGTTCTGGGTTAGTGACTCAGGGAATCAGCACAGCAGTCTGACTCCCATAGGAGAGTTCAATAAGGCCACCTCCAATTCCTTCTCAGGGCCGGCTCACACTCGGCACTTCTGGGGAGCTTTTCAGCACTTTGCTGATCACTGGCGATCAGCAAAGAGCTGTGATGAATGTATCCCAGTGGGATCATTGTCATTGCAAAGTTTGCATAAATCACAACCGTGCTGCATGCAGTATTTTACCGGCGATCACAATGCGATCCTCCTTCCCTTGAACGACAATCCTAAATCGTGCCAAAATAATTACATTGTATGCCGCAGAAATGATGGACGATTACGTTTTGTGCTTCATTAACCAGCCCTCACTACAAGTTACCTTCAAAACACGGAAATAAAGAAGGCAAATTCTCACAGCGATCAAGATAAGTTAATGTAGATAGGAAGACTGTCCTTTGCTTCTGTACACTGTTTCTTGGGTCAGATGTGTCTATCACTGCAATACATCTCGCTTCCTCTCCCATGTGGATTCAGCTTGCGGAGCAATCAGGAGACACACAAAGTAGGAGGAGCACCAGATGACAGATTGCATTTTCCAGCATCCCTTCTGCATAGAAGAAACCATTAGGAATCCTACCTAATAAAAGGCAAGTGTCTCTGCATCCCATGTCCGTCCGTCAGTGCTTTTTGTGCACTACGCATGTGCAGGGACGCAGAGACACTGCCGAGAGCCGGAGGAGGACGGGGTCAGAAGGGGCGGGCGTGTGTGTGTCACTCGCGACACATTGGGGACAGACCTAGCCCGTTTTTATACGGGTTAAAGCCCAATCTTCGCGATAAGATTCTTTGTGCGATTCGATTACGATTCTGTCACTAGTAGACAATAAGATGCAAACAATTGCGAATAAATGCTAAATGTTGCGCATGCCCCTAGAAGTCCTGTGGCCCAGATGCAATTCACGTTATATCCTGTTTCCTCCTAGGTGATATGTTCCCACCTAGTCACTATAAACGCCCTTTAACCTCCCTGGCGTTCTGGGTAATGCGTACATAAGTACACATTACCGTTTTTGTAAAAAAAAATGTTTTCCTTGCTGTAGCTAGCGTATTGCTAGCTACAGCAGTACGCCATGCCATCCGCATCCACCCTCCCAATCCCCGCCGGCCATATTTACACGTCCGAGATCCCGCGAGAAGCGTGACTTCCTATCGTCGCTTCTCCCGTCGGACATGACATCATGGGGAGCTCCGATCCTTCCCATTGCGCAGCCTGGCGGTGATTCACTAGGCTGCGCTAGGTGTTTCGGGGGGGGGGGGGGGGGGGGGGGCAGCGCATTGACGGGTAGCGGCAGCGATCGGACAGAACATGTAGCTAGCAAAGTGCTAGCTGCATGTTCTGAAAAAAAAAGTAAGTAAAAAGACCCTCCAGGGGCTGAGCAATCCTCCTTGGCATACATGGACAAGCTGAGCTCATCCATACCGCCAAGGAGCTTAAACCACCAGCAAGTAAAAAAATACTCAAGATAATTTTGATAGTACTTTTTCACCAACGTTTAGGTACTTTTCAATTGTAAAATGCTTTAAAGTTATTTTAAAGAGATTTAGAAAATCATCTCCCAGGAGATATCTCAGGAGCCAAAAGTGAATTGCATATTGTCCCGTGTGTCCCTCGCCACAGGTCCGCTGTCCTCTAGGGACCCGCTGTCAGCACATAGTGGCTCGCCGACCCGCAAGGTGCAGAATGCTACCGTTAGCGGAAGGTCCACTGTGTAGCTGACAGCAGGACTCTGCGTCACGGGACAGAAAGACTCCCAGGGGCTGGAAGAAGCGCCAGGTAGGGAAAGCTGTATAGAATTTCATTAGACACTGAAGTCTCGCAAAAAGTATCTTTTTATTTAAAAAATGTGTTTACCGAGATTGTCCTACCGAAACCGCCACATCCCTGCGGCTGTAATCTATCTAAATCCCCCCAAACAACCCCCTACCTCCCCCCTGCAAAATCCATGACTTTCTTGGTGGTGGATTTTGCTGCCCGCATTAGCTTCCGTGTGAGGCAGAGATATGAGCTGCAGCTCTGCCTCACGCGTCTGTCAGCGGCGGATCTCCGCCTCTCTCAGTGAAGGAAGACTGAGGGGGCACGGGAGAGGCGGCGATACTCCACTGACAGACGCGTGTGAGGCAGAGCTGCGGAAGCACTGCCCGGAGTGCCCCCTGGGGAGTTTGGGGGGGATTTAGATAATTACAGCGACGGGGATGCAGCGGTTTAGTTACGACAATCAAGTTAAACACATTTTTTAAAATAAAAAGATGTTTTTTTACAAGACTTCAGAGTCTCTTTAAAGCAGATGTCCTTTGTCCTTTCAGCAGCCATGAAGGAGTTATCTTGTGTACAATAACTTGAGACAGGGCTGATGCACAGCAGAGCGGTTCTGGAGCGTTTTTTTTTATTTTTTAAACACTTGTGGGGGGAAACCGCTTGGCTAATGAAAGTGAATGGGATGGTGCACACCAGAGCGGCTCAGTTCTTCCACAAACTCGGGGGCTGCAGCATTTTTTAGATTTCTGAGGCGTTTCAGCCTCAATGTAAAGTACAGGAAAAGCTGAAACCGCTCTGAAAACACTACATCAGAGCGGTATTCCAGGCGTTTTTGTTACAGAAGCTGTTCAGTAACAGCTTTACTGTAACAATATATGACATCTGCTACACAAAAACTCCAGGCATGTTTAGAAAACCTCTCTATACATGACTAGAATCAAAAGCCTGTAGCGTTTTGCAGATCTGCTGGAGGTTTTTGGTGTGCACTGGCCTGAGAGTTGCTGCAGCCGGCTATATCAGGCTAATAGTAGGTGTACATATGTAGTCAGCACCGGGAGACTTGGGCACAGGACACAGCAGGTATATGGCTTACCCTGCTGCTGCACAAGTCCTGGCGGCGTTCATTACTATTCCCCCTACAGGTCACCGTGGATAGTGGGGGAATGATATCATTCAGCTTCCAGCTATTGCTGGCAGACGAATTATAGTGTTTTAAAATGTAACTTCTGCTCTGTCTTCTGATGGCACCGATGTTACGCTCTGTGCGCCCAAATCTCCTGTGCTGTGATCACAGCTCTCAAATGGTAGAGCCAATCCTGCGTCCAGAGCAGGTAATTATCAAGCGTCCCTGGGCAATTCTGCATAGACTTGCAGGACGTGATGCAAGACAGATGGAACAGCACCTTGGCAATCCTGTGTGGGTGTGCGGGAACCGACCTCTTGTACCAGCAGGGTGCAGATCCGTCTTGTTTGCAGATAATGGTCCGCACCACATCCAAGTATAAACCAGCTTGATTGAAGATCCATAAAATGCTGTGCAGCAGCCACAGCCCGCTGTCTCGGGTTACATGCCTTTAGATTTGTGCTAACCGGCTTGTAAAGGGTCGTGTAACCCGAAACAGCGGTCTGTCGCTGCTACACAGCATTTTACGGATCTTCAATATAGGGGATTTATACTTCCACTCACAGGAAGCACACTGGGGAAGCACACAAGAATGTAGTACCGAAAATAAAAATGGCTGGAAAGAGGTTAAAGGGAACTTGAGGTGAGGATATGGAAGCTGACATTTATTTCCTTGTAAACAATGCTAGTTCCCTGGCAGCCCTGATGCTCATCTGGCATAAGTAGTATCTGAACCAAAACCCTGGAATAAGCATATGGCTACTCCAGAAGAATCTGAGCCAGAGTACCTGATCGGCTGCATGCTTGTTCAGGGTCTTTGGCTAATAAAAAGTACTAGACACACAGGATCAGCAGGACTGCCAGGCAACTGGTATTGTTTAAAAGGAAATAAATATGGTAGCCTCCATATGCCGCTCACCTCAGTTCCCTTTAGAGACAGACCCATAGAACCCCACCTTGGATTCCTTTGATTGTTCCATCTTCCAAGCTACATAAATTTGCATATTAAAGAGTTGCATAATCAACTATAATCAAATTATTTGCATCTGACGGACCATCCCTGGAAACCATGAATCTGAATGACAAGGTGGGACTCGGTAGGTCACAGGAGGTGGGACTTCCTAGGTCACAGGAGGAGGGACTCGCTAGGTCACAGGAGGAGGGACTCGCTAGGTCACAGGAGGTGGGACTCGCTAGGTCACAGGAGGTGGGACTCGCTAGGTCACAGGAGGTGGGACTCGCTAGGTCACAGGAGGTGGGACTCGCTAGGTCACAGGAGGTGGGACTCGCTAGGTCACAGGAGGTGGGACTCGCTAGGTCACAGGAGGTGGGACTCGCTAGGTCACAGGAGGTGGGACTCGCTAGGTCACAGGAGGTGGGACTCGCTAGGTCACAGGAGGTGGGACTCGCTAGGTCACAGAAAGTAGGAGTGAACAATTGTAAGACTTCAGTCCTGCTAAGGGGAAGAGACCAGTCAAGCAAGAGAGGTTTTAAAGGACACCTGAGGCGAAAATAAACTAATGAAAAACAATTGTATCTATCTTCCTTCTCCTAAAAATTACTTAAGATATTCCACAGTTTTAGGTTTAAAATCTATTTTTAAGTTTTAACTGTTTTATTGTTTTTGCTCAATGACACATTAATTGACGTATGCCAGAGCTAAAATCTATGACCTATTGACCCTTCTTATCTATCTCTCTCAGAAGCCATTTTCTGCTTGGAAAGTGTTTTATAGTTGGAATTTCTTATCTTACACTGTAGTCCCTTCCTCTCTGAGTCAGGACTGAGTCAGCCACTTACATACCTGATATTTAACTCTTTCAGGCAGAGAAAGAAAAAAAGGAACACAGCCTAGTTATTTGTGTGCTAGGCACTGTACATACACACGTCTATCATCATGTCACATCGGGCATCCTTTAAGCCTGTTTGGATAGGTGCACTGCTAAATCATTTTTATATTTTTTTTATTTGAAAAGTTCAGTTCCAAAAGATACTTAACATTTACACTAAATAATTGAGAATTTACGGTTTAACTTTAGCTGTCCAGATGATCCTCTGCCTCTGAAGGTGCATACACATCTCTCGGCTCCTAGGCTCTGCTTCCCCGGTGAGATCGCCGTCTGTCCTCATGATGACAGCCGGAGATCTCACTATAGGGTTACAGTGCCATCCGGAGCTCACTATAGGGTTACAGTGCCACCTGGCGGACAGAGGGAAAACTGCAGCGCTGGATCCCAGAGTGAGTGCTGGGCTGCTGCACATCTCCCTAGCAACATGATTTGTTCCAGGTTTTAGGATCTAAAAGCATGCAAAAAAATTGCACCGCTCAGACCGTAAAATCCAAAAAGAATCATAACGGCAAGAGGGTTCAGGGTTATAGTAATTTAGCATGGGAAAGTGTTTAGTACAACCCTGCCAGAAATCTCCTATACGGCTCATCTCCCATATTAGTTAGCTAGTACTTGCTGTGTCACAGTCATTAACCACCCTGGCGTTCTGATTAAATCGCCAGGGTGGCTGCGGGAGGGTTTTTTTTAAATAAAAAAAAAACTATTTCATGCAGCCAACTGAAAGTTGGCTGCATGAAAGCCCACTAGAGGGCGCTCCGGAGGCGATCTTCCGATCGCCTCCGGCGCCCAGAATAAACAAGGAAGGCCGCAATGAGCGGCCTTCCTTGTTTTGCTTATATCGTCGCCATAGCGACGAGCGGAGTGACGTCATCGACGTCAGCCGACGTCCTGACGTCAGCCGCCTCCGATCCAGCCCTTAGCGCTGGCCGGAACTTTTTGTTCCGGCTGCGCAGGGCTCAGGCGGCTAGGGGGGCCCTCTTTCGCCGCTGCTCGCGGCGAATCGCCGCAGAGCGGCGGCGATCAGGCAGCACACGCGGCTGGCAAAGTGCCGGCTGCGTGTGCTGCACTTTATTTGGTGGAAATCGGCCCAGCAGGGCCTGAGCGGCAGCCTCCGGCGGTGATGGACGAGCTGAGCTCGTCCAGACCGCTCAGGAGGTTAATGTCTGTCCACGCCTACATGTTAGAGATTTTGGATTAAGTTACATTTTAGCTCTAGCTTCCACAATGGTTAGATTTAGTGTGTTCATTTCAGGTTAGGCCTGAACAATTTTAGGGAAAAAAAATGAATTCAGTGATTTCTGTCCGAAATCACGATTGATTCGATTCTCGATTTCCTTCAAATCAAGTTTTGTTTCCCCTCTGTCTCCCCCTCTGGGTCTCTCTCTGTGCCCCCCTCTGGGTCTCTCTCTGTGCCCCTCTCTGGGTCTCTCTCTCTCTCTGTGCCCCTCTCTCTCTCTCTCTGTGCCCCCCTCTGGGTCTCTCTCTCTCTGTGCCCCCCTCTGGGTCTCTCTCTGTGCCCCCTCTCTGGGTCTCTCTCTCTGTGCCCCCCTCTGGGTCTCTCTCTCTCTGTGCCCCCCTCTGGGTCTCTCTCTCTCTCTGTGCCCCCCTCTGGGTCTCTCTCTCTCTCTCTGTGCCCCTCTCTGGGTCTCTCTCTCTCTCTGTGCCCCCCTCTGGGTCTCTCTCTCTGTGCCCCCCTCTGGGGGTCTTTCTCTCTCTGTGCCCCCCTCTGGGGGTCTCTCTCTGTGTGCCCCTCTCTGGGTCTCTTTCTCTGTGCCCCCCTCTGGGTCTTTCTCTCTGTGCCCCCCTCTGGGGCTTTCTCTCTCTGTGCCCCCCTCTGGGGCTCTCTCTCTCTGCCCCCGAGTCTCTCTCTGTGCCCCCCTCTGGGTCTCTCTCTCTGTGCCCCCCTCTGGGTCTTTCTCTCTCTGTGCCCCCCTCTGGGTTTCTCTCTCTGTGCCCCCCTCTGGGTTTCTCTCTCTGTGCCCCCCTCTGGGTTTCTCTCTGTGCCCCCCTCTGGGTCTCTCTCTCTCTGTGCCTTCCTCTGAGTCTCTCTCTCTGTGCCCCCCTCTGAGTCTCTCTCTCTGTGCCCCCCTCTGAGTCTCTCTCTCTGTGCCCCCTCTCTGAGTCTCTCTCTCTCTGTGCCCCCTCTGGGGGGGATCTTTCTCTGTGCCCCCCTCTGGTAGGGTCTTTCTCTGTGCCACCCTCTGGGAGGAGGGGGGTCTTTCTCTGTGCCCCCCTCTGGGGAGGGGGGGGCTTTCTCTGTGCCCCCCTCTGTACCCACTCTGTCACCCCAGGTTGCAGCGGTGTTGGATATACCATCCAGCACAAGTCCAACAATGCCCATCTATCCACTTCGCCTCCTGCAGGCTCTAATACACGGCATACTTCCTGTATGTCATGTGACCTACAGGAACCAGGAAGTATGCCGTGCACCAGAGCCGGGTAATGTCTGATTGCGCTGCCCGAAAGCTTCCCTCCACGCAGCCTACACTCCCAAACTACCTCTATGCCAAATTGAAGCCCCAGCCGGGGGGGGGGAGGGGGGTGGGAGTGTAGGCTGCGAGGAAGCAGAGATATTGAGTATTTTATCACCAGCAGCACAATTAAATAGGAACTGTGGCCGCAGTCTCCTACTGCACATGCGGGGCAGCGCAAATCCACAGGCAGCGTAATCAGACAACACCGGCAGACAGCGTTAGAGGCTGGACAGTGTTAGACTCGTGCGGAAGGTATGTCCAACACTGCCGATGCTGCAGGCCGCACTCGCCGGGACTTGGGGGAAGTGATGAAGCTGCTTCTTCAAACTTCCCCTATGCGGAAATGACATTGCGATACTCGCCGCTTTGACGATTCCGAAATTGAGAGCTTGGTGATTTGGATTTAAATTCGATGTATTGTTCAGGCCTATTTCAGGTTACTGTACTGAGTTTTGGGCTGCTAAAAGCTCACCTGCTCTCCGTTAAACACTGTGATGCATTCTGGACCATCCAACCAAAGGCGTATCTCTTGAATCCTTTATTACTTTTTTTTTCTCTACCAAATACTTTTGGTGGAAGCAAGCCTTTGTGACTTATGTACATAACCCAAAGTGCTAATTTAAACTGCCCACCCCCCCAAAAAAAGTTATTTACAAATAAAGTTTAAAATTTACACAATTCAAACAAAAACGAAAAAAAAAATTGGACACGGCAAGTTGGCATTTCAGACTACGGAGGCCAAGCTGTCCAGGAATCTGAACCTTCATCCTCCTTCCTAAATAATAAGAATAAAATGGAAAACTCAAGTCTCTTTTATCCAAACGAGGACAAAATGGAGTATGTAACATTTAGCAGGCCAGTGGTATCTGACAGACAACAGATTGGGGAGGCCTCTGTATTTATGGAGAAGTGTTAGGCTGTAATAATGGCGGCTTAAGACGTCTAGAGTCTGTTGTTGGAGAGCGATGGGCTGGTTGGCAGGTCAGGACGAGGGGCACCCTCGCTGCTGTAGACTGGCAAAGTGAGCTTCTTTCAGGATTTGGTTGATGATCACGTAGGGTCCCTGATTGAGAGCGGACTGCTCGGGGGTGGAGACTGGCTGCGGAGTGGCGGGGCCTGAGCTGGCCAATGTCTGGGGGTTCTCTGAGCCGCTACTTCTGTCCAGGCTGAAGTTGCTGTTGCTGCTGTCGCTCCCTGAAGACTGCGGAGGAAACAAATCATTTGTACGGGGATTTCAGGTACATATGAAAGAAAAGACTTAGAGGGGGATTATACTCCCAAAACTAACATCTCAGTAATGAAGGAGAGTGAGGTGCCGGAACACTCAAAAAGAAACACAAAGACAACGGGAGCCCAAATAACGGAATATCTAAAGGATGTGTGGAAGTGAAAGGGCAAAAAAAAATGATACTCGCAAAGGTGGGTCGCAGTTGGGCAACCAACCCAGTACAGCAGGGAGCCACAAACCCGTCTCCAGGCATTCCCAGATGATCGGGGGGTGTGGTCGCTCTCTAGTAGAAGGCCTGGCTCTGTGTAAGGACCACAGTATACAAAGTGGACCCCCCACCAAAAGGGGGAGGTTAACTAACTGATCAAAGGGGGAAGAGGTACCCAGAGGCATAGTAAAACCTAGCTAAAATAAAAATAAAGAAGTGGCTTGCCTCTAGATGAAGTTAGCGTCTTTCTGATTTAAAAAAAAAAAAATCCCGTCCTTATGCTTCCTGGAAGAGATCGTTCGCTTCCAGGACTAAAAAAAAAACAATTTTTTTTTTGGACTGTGGCCAAATAGTGAAACCACATCTACATACATTTTTAATGAACTAAACCCACATTATTACATTTAAATTTAATTGTTTACCTCCCACACCAAAAATTACCCAAATTTTTTTCAAAACAAACACAAATCATTATCTAAGTGTCTGAACTTTTTTTTAGTATGCATGAGAAGAGGGTATATTACAAACATTTTTTTAAATTATAAGCTTGTAAATAGTGATGGTAAAACTGAAAAAATGCACCTTTATTTCCAAATAAAATATTGGTGCCATACATTATGATAGGGACATAATTTAAATGGTGTAATAACCGGGACAAATAAAATACATAGATTTTAATTATGGTAGAATGTATTATTTTAAAGCTATAAAGGCCAAAAACTGAGAAATGATTTTTTTTTCTTAATATTCCTGTTAAAATGCATTTAGAAAAAATTCTTGCAAAATGTACTACCCAAAGGAAGCCTAATTGGTGGCGGAAAAAACATGGGGCTTAATTCACAAAAGGTGCTAACTCAGTTAGCACGCCCAAAGCCTTCATTAATCGCGCGCAGTTTAGCACTGTGCGCGAAACGTCGCACTGGGTGCGATCAAACTGTAGCAACGGGTGTGCCTAAACCGCTTTGATCGCACCCGGTGCGACGTTTCACACGCACCGCGAAGCTTTGCACGTGCTAACTTAGCGTGCAAAACTTTGCACATCTTAAAGGGCTTTAGGCGTTCTAATTAAGTTGGCACCCTTTTGTGAATCAAGCCCAAGATCTATATCTGAAGGTGGGTACACACGTCAGATAAGTCTTTGGAAAATGAAAGATCACAGACCAATTTTACCCCCCCCTCCATGTAGTATGAGAGCCATACTCTACAGTCTATTCTATGGAGCTGAACTCCCCATCAGACAGAAATCTTACCCCCTTCCATGTAGTATGAGAGCCACACCTACACAGTCTATTCTATGGAGCTGCACTCCCCATCAGACAGAAATCTCACCCCCTTCCATGTAGTATGAGAGCCACACCTACACAGTCTATTCTATGGAGCTGCACTCCCCATCAGACAGAAATCTTACCCCCTTCCATGTAGTATGAGAGCCACACCTACACAGTCTATTCTATGGAGCTGCACTCCCCATCAGACAGAAATCTTACCCCCTTCCATGTAGTATGGGAGCCACACCTACACAGTCTATTCTATGGAGCTGAACTCCCCATCAGACAGAAATCTTACCCCCTTCCATGTAGTATGAGAGCCATACTCTACACAGTCTATTCTATGGAGCTGATCTCCCCATCAGATAGAAATCTTTGCAAGATGCTGCACACAAAGATGCTGTACACATTCAACAGATCAGTATCTGCAAAAGATCTGTTCCTGCCAAAGAGCCGTTCCTGCAAATTGCATTCATATTCTATGAGGTCTGCAGATCATCATACACACCTTGTTTAACTGACATTCATCTGCAGATCAGACAATCATCTGCAGATCTGAAAATCCATCCTGGTGGATCTGATCTGCAGATGAATGTCAGTTAAACAAGGTGTGTATGATGATCTGCAGATCTCATAGACTATGAATGCAATTTGCAGGAACAGATCTTTGGCAGGAACAGATCTTTTGCAGATACTGATCTGTTGCATGTGTACAGCATCTGTGTGTGCAGCATCTTGCAAAGATCTCTGTCTGATGGGGAGTTCAGCTCCATAGAATAGACTGTGTAGGTATGGCTCTCATACTACATGGAAGGGGGTAAGATCTCTGTCTGATGGGGAGTGCAGCTCCATAGAATACACTGTGTAGGTATGGCTTTCATACTACATGGAAGGGGGTAACATTGGTCTGTGATCTTTCATTTTCCAAAGACTTATCTGACGTGTGTACCCACCTTTAATGTGTAACTGTGCATTTATTGTGATAAGTAGTGATAAAGTTATTGGTGAATGAATGGGAGGTGAGAATTGCTCTGATGCATAAGGTGAAAAATACCCACAGGCTGAAATGGTTAACTAGAGGTATGAAAAAACCCTAAATACCTTCATTTTATTGTCCCCAGCAACATACCCATTATTGGCACAATGAAAGGGACAGCGTTCAGATTTTGTCCCACCTCAGCTGGCCATAACCCCACTCCCCCCTTCATGGTAGTGTTCAAACCCTCTCCCTCTGCAGCTGGCCACATCTCAATTCCCCCCTCCAGGAAGTGTCTAAACCTTCTCCTCCCTCCACAGCTGGCCACACCCCCAATCCACCCCTCCATGGACTGTGTAAACTCTCTCCTCCCTCTGCTGCTGGCTGCACCCCCATTCCCCCTTCATGGTAGTATCTAAACACCCTCCTGCCTATGGCAGCACCCCTATTGAAGGACCATCTCATTTGTAGACCCTGCATGTCATTTTTGGCCAGAGTCCTGTCTTACCTCTGTCTCCGCCTCCCAGTCCTGGAATGTGGCATTCATGCTACTCCTCTTGCTCTGGGGGAGCTGGGAGACATCATTGTTCCTCCGCCTCTTCCTGCAGGGAGATAGAAATCAGTCAGTTAGGCTATTAGAGGAGGGAAGGCTGGTTAGTTATAGGTTAAAGACCAAGTACACCCAAAAATGATCAGGGCGGATTCTGACAGCAGTGGGGGTGATAACTGAACTGTAAGGAAGCAAAGAGGTTCCTCTCCTCTCTGGATTCAGCTGGTGGGTTAGGCAATTAAGTCTGACCATGTGACACCCAAAGTAGGAAGAACAATACATGCAATGCAAATGTAATGGAAATGCAGACCGCACATGCACGGGGCGCGGTCATGCCAGGGGAGCAGTGTGGCCCCTATTAGCTGGAGGGTCCAGGAGTAGCAATGGTGCTATGCACATGACCCTAGCATGTAACCGTCAATTCATATGACCTGTGGCAGGGTGCACTAAGTTTTTGGGGAGCATTGCACCCCCAAACGCAATGGCCAGATGTAAAACCGGCCTTAAAGGGACCCCGAGGTAAGAGGGATATGAAGGTAGACGTTTATTTCTATTTAAATAATGCAGATTGACTGGCTGCTGATCCTCTGCCTCTAATACAACGTGCAGTAAATCTACGTCCTGCAGGACTTCATCTGAAGTCCCAGGATGTAGATATTAGTCTGCCGCTGTGCGCATTCTTATCGCTGCCTGTTAGTTCCCATTCATTGATCTAAATCTCCGTGGCAATGATTGCTGGCGTCAATGAGATGCCTGCAGGCATTGTAACAATCTAAGTAACACATACTTGCGTTACTTCCTGTTAGCATACTAATAGTATACACAGCAAGAAAAAGGGCGAGCACGTCATGTGACCACATAGTAAAATTATACCGACCGTGCGATTGGGTGCGCGGCGGTAACGGCGAGCGATATCGGGATGAGCGACTACTGTTTAATGTCTCTCCTCCCCCAGTGCAAGCTATACATTCCCTGTCCGCGGCCTCCACTTGCTCCCGGCTTCCACCGTTGTCCATACACGCGCGCCACGTGGTAACATGGACACGTGTGTGACCTCTGACGGGTCCAACAATCAAAAGGACAGACCCTGCTTCACATTCAGTAGAAAAAGTTTATTAAAGCATGAAAAACATCACTGCATAAGCACCATATACTTCACTGCTGGTGTAAACAAGCGCAGCCGGCTGGGCTCACACATGCACCTTCCACTTGTATCACATCAGTCACACCCGGGATCCCTTCACTCATCCACTGTATAGCAGGGGACTATCCATAAGTACAGCAAGCCAGAGTTCAGCAAAATTCCAAGCAAGGAGATGTAACAAACCCTGCATAGGGCTTAGCAAAGCCAGTAGAAGCACATGCAGGTCACAGAGGGCGAGGGTAAAGCATGGATTCATAAAGCCTGAAGCATGGAATTGCAATAAACCAGCTTGAATCTGCCTCACTGAGGCTCTCACCACTCAGGAACAGTTTCTGGTCATCTCCCATCTACTGTATCAGGAACATGGCAGTCTCTTAGCAGGCAGCTTTTACTCCCCTGGGCAGTCCACATGCTCAGCAGGGCAGCCAGGGTCCTGGGTTGTAATATATGCCAAGCCTACCACGGAGCCTGGCGCCGGCTGACCGTGTGGGAGGACATACAAGAGAAGGTCTGTGTGGCTGGAGAGATCACTGGCTGGCAAAACACGTGTGCACACGCTTTCCATCAGCTGCATGAATCCATGCTTTACCCTCGCCCTCTGTGACCTGCATGTGCTTCTACTGGCTTTGCTAAGCCCTATGCAGGGTTTGTTACATCTCCTTGCTTGGAATTTTGCTGAACTCTGGCTTGCTGTACTTATGGATAGTCCCCTGCTATACAGTGGATGAGTGAAGGGATCCCGGGTGTGACTGATGTGATACAAGTGGAAGGTGCATGTGTGAGCCCAGCCGGCTGCGCTTGTTTACACCAGCAGTGAAGTATGATTTTAAAGTAACACTATGGTGCTTATGCAGTGATGTTTTTCATGCTTTAATAAACTTTTTCTACTGAATGTGAAGCAGGGTCTGTCCTTTTGATTGTTGTTTCTGGTTTAGCTATTGCCAGCCCCATGCTCCCACGATATTGTGGTATTCATAGTTCAATACCTGTGAGTTCCAGGAACTAGTTTTTTCTTGTTGTGTACCTCTGACGGGTCGGCGAGGCATCCGGATGCGGCATCAGAAGGCCAATTCCTGAGAGATTTCAGCACGAAGCATCAATTTTCAGCCTTCATAGGTCTAACATCTCAGGTTTCTTTTAAAGAGAACCCGAGGCGGTTCCATGGGGGGGGGGGGGGGGGGAGGGCAGATGGAACATAGAGTCATGTTCTCTGCCTCATGACATGCCTGTGCCCCCCCCCCCCCCCCCCCGAGATTAGCTACAAGAGTTGTCACCATCTCGGGGGTAAACATAAGGGAGAGGGATTTCCTGCTCAAAATGCTCATTAGGGGCGTTCCTGCAGGGTTTCCTGAGCTGCCATTGGGCAGCTCTCTGCCCTTGGCCACGCCCCCGCTTCCCTGCACACTGTGGATGAGAGAATGTCTTGCATTCCAGCGACGTGACCCAGAGGTCATGAAAGTGGGCCAGTGCAGCCCACAGGGGTGGCAGTTTTTGCGGCTATCTGATCCGCTCAACCCCCCGGGTGAGGTAGCCTACATTTTTTTTTTTTTTTTTCATGAGCCCACCTCGGGTGACAAGCAGATGCCCCCTGCAGCTTGCAGCTGGAACTACAACCATGATTGGCCAAGTATGATCTCACATAGCAGGTCACTGAAGGCCAGGCTGCAGACTCTGCAGGATACCTCTACTCGCAGGATTTTTTTTATTTTTTTACCAGAAACAAGGAAGGACTGTTTCAGGTGCCCTAAATCTAATGCAAGTACATAGCTTGTCCTGGAAGCACACCTCCTCAATGGTACACCCACAGCTGGGAGAATTTTTCGCTTGCGCAGAGTAGTGTGTTTGAAGAAGCAAATGTCCATGACCATGCAGTAGCTCGCCACTACCGGCTGGGAGACGCACTACATCTCCCAACTTGCATCTTGGCAGTCGGAGGTACGGGACACTGCTGAAAGATTCAAAATGCAGCGGCTGTGGTCTCTCCCAGTGGAAGATGGCAAATCCCATAGAGGTGAGGAATGGAAACTGTAGCAGGGCTGTGGAGTTGGAATTGAGAATTCGGAGCAATTTTGGGTACCTGGAGTTTGAGTTGGTGATTTCATAAACTGAGGAGTCGGAGTAGAATGGTTTGTGTACAAAATCCACAGCCCTGGTAAGTATTACACTAAGGAGTCAGAGACATTTTGGGTACCCGGAGTTGGTGGTGTCATAAACTGAGGAGTCGGAGTTGGAGTCAGAAGATCTTTGTACCGACTCCACAGCCTTGCCCTGTAGGTAAGTATTGCTGATCCCCCCCCCCCCCACACACAAACACGCTATTACAAGATACATTTTATCCATTTCCATACTTAGGTGTTTGAGTGTCAGTTGCAGACACCTAATTCAGACTAAAGCAGCACGGACAGCCATACTATCCCAGGGAAAGAAAATACAGATACATAAGCAGATACATATTTGTTCTACTTACATAACACATGTATTGTACTGTCCCCATTTTGATTTCAGTTACTTTTATAATAGTAAATGAAGAGAAAACTGTTCCTGGCATTCTCCATTTTTACTACTTTTGACTGAAGTCAATCCTGATGTCATTTCCTCCCTCACTGTTTTTTTCTCATAGAAACTGCAATGTCGCATCTAGATTGCTTTGTAAACACGTGTGAGCACAGCCTAGATCATATTTCAGCAGCTTCTCCCTTCTTAGCCTCCTGTCACACTGAACTGCCCTCAGCCAATCAGTGAGGAGCAGAAATGTGGGAGGTGAGTTGACAAGCTTCCCTCTCCCCGGCAATGTACCAAATAGAGCCCGTCTGACTGAGATGAGATTACAGCAGAAACATTTCTGATTAAATTTAAATGCTTGTAAGTCTGCAGGCTGCATAATAAACAGAGCAGCGGGAAAATTGAATTGGATCTTGTGGCTGACACTCCCGCTTTAACACATCTGCTAGTGCTCCTATAGATGTAGGATTTACACCAGTTCTGTGAGATCTCTGGCTGAGAGGACATCAGGACCCCCTTCTCCAGTCCTCTCAGCACGTATCATCACAGCAGAGATTTGGCTGACATGGAGGACATTAGCATGACTTCTGTACGGGCAGCACAGATCCAGCCTCATTGCAGACAGAGCCTCCGCCATTCACATCTGTGGAGAGGCTGAATAGATATTTCAGCACCAGGGACACTGCACAGCATCTAATAACAGCACTAACTGTCTCCGGGGATCCTCAGGCCTGGAAACAACCTGCCTGCAGTTCTCAGTACACTGAGTGGTCGCCAGTTACCTGCACCCCTTCCTCCAGCCTCTCTGGGGACAAAGAACCCTGCACCAAGCACTTCTAACGCCCGCGCATGCACGGAGCCAATCACAGAGGAGTAACTACACTCCTTACTCTGCACCAGCACTCCTCACACCCGCGCATGCACGGAGCCAATCACTACATTCTCACTCTGCACCAGGCACGCCTCACACCCGCGCATGCAGGGAGCCAATCACAGAGGAGTAACTACACTCCTTACTCTGCACCAGGCACTCCTCACACCCGCGCATGCACGGAGCCAATCACAGAGGAATAGCTACACTGCTCACTCTGCACCAGCACTCCTCACACCCGCGCATGCACGGAGCCAATCACTACATTCTCACTCTGCACCAGGCACGCCTCACACCCGCGCATGCAGGGAGCCAATCACAGAGGAATAACTACACTGCTCACTCTGCACCAGCACTCCTCACACCCGCGCATGCACGGAGCCAATCACTACATTCTCACTCTGCACCAGGCACGCCTCACACCCGCGCATGCAGGGAGCCAATCACAGAGGAATAACTACACTGCTCAATCTGCACCAGCACTCCTCACACCCGCGCATGCACGGAGCCAATCACAGAGGGGTAACTACACTCCTTACTCTGCACCAGCACTCCTCACACCTGCGCATGCACGGAGCCAATCACAGAGGAATAACTACACTGCTCACTCTGCACCAGGCACGCCTCACACCCGCGCATGCACGGAGCCAATCACTACATTCTCACTCTGCACCAGGCACGCCTCACACCCGCGCATGCAGGGAGCCAATCACTACACTGCTTACTCTGCACCAGCACTCCTCACACCCGCGCATGCACGGAGCCAATCACAGAGGAATAACTACACTGCTCAATCTGCACCAGCACTCCTCACACCCGCGCATGCACGGAGCCAATCACAGAGGAATAACTACACTCCTTACTCTGCACCAGCACTCCTCACACCTGCGCATGCACGGAGCCAATCACTACACTGCTCACTCTGCACCAGCACTCCTCACACCCGCGCATGCACGGAGCCAATCACAGAGGAATAACTACACTCCTTACTCTGCACCAGCACTCCTCACACCTGCGCATGCACGGAGCCAATCACTACACTGCTCACTCTGCACCAGCACTCCTCACACCCGCGCATGCACGGAGCCAATCACAGAGGAATAACTACACTCCTTACTCTGCACCAGCACTCCTCACACCTGCGCATGCACGGAGCCAATCACTACACTGCTCACTCTGCACCAGCACTCCTCACACCCGCGCATGCACGGAGCCAATCACAGAGGAATAGCTACACTCCTTACTCTGCACCAGGCACTCCTCACACCTGCGCATGCACGGAGCCAATCACAGAGGAATAACTACACTCCTTACACCTGCGCATGCACGGAGCCAATCACTACACTGCTCACTCTGCACCAGGCACTCCTCACACCCGCGCATGCACGGAGCCAATCACTACACTGCTCACTCTGCACCAGGCACTCCTCACACCTGCGCATGCACGGAGCCAATCACTACACTGCTCACTCTGCACCAGGCACTCCTCACACCTGCGCATGCACGGAGCCAATCACTACACTGCTCACTCTGCACCAGGCACTCCTCACACCTGCGCATGCACGAAGCCAATCACAGAGGAGTAACTACACTGCTCAATCTGCACCACAGCATTACAGCAAACCCAAGCCTCGGCCAAATACAAGCTGACTGCAGGTGCAGATAGAATGGGCCATATATGCTGTATTCTTATCTGAAGTGAGGAAACAGGAAGTCTGTGGCCATCTGCTTGCCTCAATACATGTGAGGATAGCTGACACACAAGTGTGATTGGCTGGTATGAGCAACAAGTACAAATATAGCTAGTCCCCAGCAAACAAACCAGACAGGGATTGGAGGTTTCCTCTAAAGCACAATTGTAACAAGAGGGATATGGAGGCTGCCATATTTACTTCCTTTTAAGCAATACCAGTTGCCTGGCTGCCCTGCTGATCCTCTGCCTCTAATGGTTTCAGCCATAGCCCCTGAACAAGCATGCAGCAGATCAGATGCTTCTGATATTGTCAGATCTGACTAGATTAGCTGCATGCTTGTTTCTGGTGTGATTCAGACACTACTGCAGCCAAATAGATCATCCAGGCAACTGGTGTTACTTAAGAGGAAATAAATATGGCAGCCTCCATATCCCTCTCACTACAGTTGTCCTTTTAGTTGAATTGTCTTCATGTCCTAACACTGTCCATGCCTGTGCCTCCAGTGTCCCATTCTATCCCCCTGTGCTTTCAGTGACCCCCTGAGCCTCCAGAATCCCCCCTCCCCTTAACCTCCAGACTTCTTCCCGTCTCCCTGAAAATCATGAGTCCCATTCTGTCCCCTCTGAGCCTTCAGAGCTCCCAGAACCCCCCCTTTCCGGGGCCTCCAGCGTACCGCCCCCCGCGTCTCCAGTGTCCCACCCCCCGCACCTTCAGTGTCCCGCCCCCGCAGTGTCCCGCCCCCCGCGCCTCCAGTGTCCCGCCCCCCCCGCGCCTCCAGCGCCCCGGGCCTCCAGCGTCCCTTGTTTGTCCGCTGTGCACCACCACTGCCCCATCTGACTCCTCCAGCCACAACTGACCCCCCCCCCCCTCTTATCCAGCACTGCAATACCAGGATCTTCCTCTACATTAACACACTGCCGAAAAGACTCAGACGGTTCTGAGCCCTCTGCACTCAGTCTTGTTCTCCATATGGAGGAGAGGGACATCATAGCAACGGGCATGTGGTTCTTATCGGTGAGATGTATAAACCTCAGGACCTATGCAGCCCTGGTACTACCTGCACTTCCCACACGAGGCCCTGGCCTGCTGCACGCTCATCTCTCTCATAGGAACAGGTGTCATAAGCTAAAATAAGACTGGTGGTAACTAAACCTGCCCCCAGTGACACGATCAGAGACCAGGCACATGGGAGAACCTGTCATTATGACTCAGCACTGAAGTCACACTCCATACACAAGGGAAAGCCTGAACAGTGGAGACACTCGGAGCAGTCATAACATGGCAGCCTGCGTAATGTTTCCACAGAGTTACTGTACAGAATTACTGGTGCAAAACGCCCACATTAAGTACAGGTTTAATCCACGCGCTGCGTCAGGCTACGCGGTTGCAAGACGCACGGCAGCACTTCCTGGTCTGCGGTTACGCACATGAATCCCACAAGCCGTGCGCTATAGAATTTGCTGCCTCGCGCACGGAAACGGATGGCAATGTCGGCGATGGCATTATTTCCTATGGCAGAGTTTCCCCGCACAATTTGATTTGCCTGCGGATTCAGCCCGGTTTCCGTGCTATTGGAAATGAGCCCTTAAGTATTTTCCAAATGCATTACACTCACTTTATAGTAAACACCCAGCCGGGGCACTATCTGCAAGGAGTTTGTATGTTCTCCCAGTGTCTTGCGTGGGTTTCCTCCGGGCACTCCGGTTTCCTCTCACATCCCAAAAACATAGATCAGTTAATTGGCTTCCCCCTAAATTGGCCCCAGTCTATGATACACACACTACACCTATGACTATGGTAGGGATTAGATTGCGAGCTCCTCCAAGGGACAGTTAAGAGACAAGATAATATATACTCTGTACAGCGCTGCGTAATATGCCAGTGCTATATAAATACTATAAATAAACAAGGGACCTGGCCACGTAGGTTACCATTTCAGAAGTTTACTATACCAGGACTGGTCATACAGTAAAGTCTCTGATATCTGGAACTCGACAACCAGAAGTCTCAACTAACGGAGAGTTTGTTTTGGGCTTGTTTGCAGGCTTGAAAAGTACTTACCGAGCCTCCAGCGACGTCTAGCAGCCTTCCTGCAGCACCTAGCGAGCTCCTAGTGCTCCGAGCGTGTCACGTGATCAGATGCAGGCCATGTGACGTCTAGCAGCCTTCCTGCAGCACCTAGCGAGCTCCTAGCATGTCACGCGCTCAGATGCAGGCCATGCGACGTCTAGCAGCCTTCCTGCAGCACCTAGCGAGCTCCTAGCGCGTCACGTAATCAGATGCAGGCCATGCGACGTCTAGCAGCCTTCCTGCAGCACCTAGCGAGCTCCTAGCATGTCACGCGATCAGATGCAGGCCATGCGACGTCTAGCAGCCTTCCTGCAGCACCTAGCGAGCTCCTAGCGCGTCACGTGATCAGATGCAGGCCATGCGACGTCTAGCAGCCTTCCTGCAGCACCTAGTGGCTCCTAGCGCGTCACGTAATCAGATGCAGGCCATGCGACGTCTAGCAGCCTTCCTGCAGCACCTAGCGAGCTCCTAGCGCGTCACGTGATCAGATGCAGGCCATGTGACGTCTAGCAGCCTTCCTGCAGCACCTAGCGAGCTCCTAGCATGTCACGCGCTCAGATGCAGGCCATGCGACGTCTAGCAGCCTTCCTGCAGCACCTAGCGAGCTCCTAGCGTGTCACGTGATCAGATGCAGGCCATGCGACGTCTAGCAGCCTTCCTGCAGCACCTAGCGAGCTCCTAGCGCGTCACGTGATCAGATGCAGGCCATGTGACGTCTAGCAGCCTTCCTGCAGCACCTAGCGAGCTCCTAGCATGTCACGTAATCAGATGCAGACCATGCGACGTCTAGCAGCCTTCCTGCAGCTCCTAGTGGCTCCTAGCGCGTCACGTAATCAGATGCAGGCCATGCGACGTCTAGCAGCCTTCCTGCAGCACCTAGCGAGCTCCTAGCGCGTCACGTGATCAGATGCAGGCCATGTGACGTCTAGCAGCCTTCCTGCAGCACCAAGCGAGCTTCTAGCGCGTCACGTGATCAGATGCAGGCCATGTGACGTCTAGCAGCCTTCCTGCAGCACCTAGCGAGCTCCTAGCGCGTCACGTGATCAGATGCAGGCCATGTGACGTCTAGCAGCCTTCCTGCAGCACCTAGCGAGCTCCTAGCATGTCACGTAATCAGATGCAGACCATGCGACGTCTAGCAGCCTTCCTGCAGCTCCTAGTGGCTCCTAGCGCGTCACGTGATCAGATGCAGGCCATGTGACGTCTAGCAGCCTTCCTGCAGCACCTAGCGAGCTCCTAGCGCGTCACGTGATCAGATGCAGGCCATGTGACGTCTAGCAGCCTTCCTGCAGCACCTAGCGAGCTCCTAGTGGCTCCTAGCGGGTCACGTGATCAGATGCAGGCCATGTGACGTCTAGCAGCCTTCCTGCAGCACCTAGCGAGCTCCTAGCGTGTCACGTGATCAGATGCAGGCCATGTGACGTCTAGTAGCCTTCCTGCAGCACCAAGCGAGCTTCTAGCGCGTCACGTGATCAGATGCAGGCCATGTGACGTCTAGCAGCCTTCCTGCAGCTCCTAGTGGCTCCTAGCGTGTCACGTGATCAGATGCAGGCCATGTGACGTCTAGCAGCCTTCCTGCAGCACCTAGCGAGCTCCTAGCGTGTCATGTGATCAGATGCAGGCCATGTGACGTCTAGCAGCCTTCCTGCAACACCTAGCGAGCTCCTAGCGTGTCATGTGATCAGATGCAGGCCATGTGACGTCTAGCAGCCTTCCTGCAGCACCTAGCGAGCTCCTAGCGTGTCACGTGATCAGATGCAGGCCATGCGACGTCTAGCAGCCTTCCTGCAGCACCTAGCGAGCTCCTAGCGCGTCACGTGATCAGATGCAGGCCATGTGACGTCTAGCAGCCTTCCTGCAGCACCTAGCGAGCTCCTAGCGCGTCACGTAATCAGATGCAGGCCATGCGACGTCTAGCAGCCTTCCTGCAGCACCTAGCGAGCTCCTAGCGCGTCACGTGATCAGATGCAGGCCATGCGACGTCTAGCAGCCTTCCTGCAGCTCCTAGTGGCTCCTAGCGCATCACGTGATCAGATGCAGGCCATGTGACGTCTAGCAGCCTTCCTGCAGCACCTAGCGAGCTCCTAGCGCGTCACGTGATCAGATGCAGGCCATGTGACGTCTAGCAGCCTTCCTGCAGCTCCTAGTGGCTCCTAGCGCATCACGTGATCAGATGCAGGCCATGTGACGTCTAGCAGCCTTCCTGCAGCACCTAGCGAGCTCCTAGTGGCTCCTAGCGCGTCACGTAATCAGATGCAGGCCATGTGACGTCTAGCAGCCTTCCTGCAGCACCTAGCGAGCTCCTAGTGGCTCCGAGCGTGTCACGTGATCAGATGCAGGCCATGCGACGTCTAGCAGCCTTCCTGCAGCACCTAGCGAGCTCCTAGTGCGTCACGTGATCAGATGCAGGCCATGTGACGTCTAGCAGCCTTCCTGCAGCACCTAGCGAGCTCCTAGTGGCTCCTAGTGCGTCACGTGATCAGATGCAGGCCACGTGACGTCTAGCAGCCTTCCTGCAGCACCTAGCGAGCTCCTAGTGGCTCCTAGCGTGTCATGTGATCAGATGCAGGCCATGTGACGTCTAGCAGCCTTCCTGCAGCACCTAGCGAGCTCCTAGTGGCTCCTAGCGCGTCACGTGATCAGATGCAGGCCATGCGACGTCTAGCAGCCTTCCTGCAGCTCCTAGTGGCTCCTAGTGCGTCACGCGATCAGATGCAGGCCATGTGACATCTAGCAGCCTTCCTGCAGCACCTAGCGAGCTCCTAGCGTGTCACGTGATCAGATGCAGGCCATGTGACGTCTAGCAGCCTTCCTGCAGCACCTAGCGAGCTCCTAGTGGCTCCTAGTGCGTCACGTGATCAGATGCAGGCCATGTGACGTCTAGCAGCCTTCCTGCAGCACCTAGCGAGCTCCTAGTGGCTCCTAGCGTGTCACGTGATCAGATGCAGGCCATGCGACGTCTAGCAGCCTTCCTGCAGCACCTAGCGAGCTCCTAGCGCGTCACGTGATCAGATGCAGGCCATGTGACGTCTAGCAGCCTTCCTGCAGCACCTAGCGAGCTCCTAGTGGCTCCTAGCGCGTCACGTGATCAGATGCAGGCCATGTGACGTCTAGCAGCCTTCCTGCAGCACCTAGCGAGCTCCTAGCACGTCACGTGATCAGATGCAGGCCATGCGACGTCTAGCAGCCTTCCTGCAGCTCCTAGTGGCTCCTAGTGCGTCACGCGATCAGATGCAGGCCATGTGACGTCTAGCAGCCTTCCTGCAGCACCTAGCGAGCTCCTAGTGGCTCCTAGCGCGTCACGTGATCAGATGCAGGCCATGTGACGTCTAGCAGCCTTCCTGCAGCACCTAGCGAGCTCCTAGCGTGTCACGTGATCAGATGCAGGCCATGTGACGTCTAGCAGCCTTCCTGCAGCACCTAGCAAGCTCCTAGCGTGTCACGTGATCAGATGCAGGCCATGTGACGTCTAGCAGCCTTCCTGCAGCACCTAGCGAGCTCCTAGCGTGTCACGTAATCAGATGCAGGCCATGTGACGTCTAGCAGCCTTCCTGCAGCACCTAGCGAGCTCCTAGCGCGTCACGTGATCAGATGCAGGCCATGTGACGTCTAGCAGCCTTCCTGCAGCACCTAGCGAGCTCCTAGCGTGTCACGTGATCAGATGCAGGCCATGTGACGTCTAGCAGCCTTCCTGCAGCACCTAGCGAGCTTCTAGCGCGTCACGTGATCAGATGCAGGCCATGTGACGTCTAGCAGCCTTCCTGCAGCACCTAGCGAGCTCCTAGCGTGTCACGTGATCAGATGCAGGCCATGCGACGTCTAGCAGCCTTCCTGCAGCACCTAGCGAGCTCCTAGCGCGTCACGTGATCAGATGCAGGCCATGTGACGTCTAGCAGCCTTCCTGCAGCACCTAGCGAGCTCCTAGCGCGTCACGTGATCAGATGCAGGCCATGTGATGTCTAGCAGCCTTCCTGCAGCACCTAGCGAGCTCCTAGCGTGTCACGTGATCAGATGCAGGCCATGTAACGTCTAGCAGCCTTCCTGCAGCACCTAGCGAGCTCCTAGCGGGTCACGTGATCAGATGCAGGCCATGTGACGTCTAGCAGCCTTCCTGCAGCACCTAGCGAGCTCCTAGTGGCTCCTAGCGTGTCACGTAATCAGATGCAGGCCATGTGACGTCTAGCAGCCTTCCTGCAGCACCTAGCGAGCTCCTAGCGCGTCACGTGATCAGATGCAGGCCATGTGACGTCTAGCAGCCTTCCTGCAGCACCTAGCGAGCTCCTAGCGTGTCACGTGATCAGATGCAGGCCATGCGACGTCTAGCAGCCTTCCTGCAGCACCTAGCAAGCTCCTAGTGGCTCCTAGCGTGTCACGTGATCAGATGCAGGCCATGTGACGTCTAGCAGCCTTCCTGCAGCACCTAGCGAGCTCCTAGCGGGTCACGTGATCAGATGCAGGCCATGTGATGTCTAGCAGCCTTCCTGCAGCACCTAGCGAGCTCCTAGAGCGTCACGTGATCAGATGCAGGCCATGTGACGTCTAGCAGCCTTCCTGCAGCACCTAGCGAGCTCCTAGCGTGTCATGTGATCAGATGCAGGCCATGTGACGTCTAGCAGCCTTCCTGCAGCACCTAGCGAGCTCCTAGCGCGTCACGTGATCAGATGCAGGCCATGTGACGTCTAGCAGCCTTCCTGCAGCACCTAGCGAGCTCCTAGCATGTCACGTGATCAGATGCAGGCCATGCGACGTCTAGCAGCCTTCCTGCAGCACCTAGCGAGCTCCTAGTGGCTCCTAGCGTGTCACGTGATCAGATGCAGGCCATGCGACGTCTAGCAGCCTTCCTGCAGCACCTAGCGAGCTCCTAGCATGTCACGTGATCAGATGCAGGCCATGTGACGTCTAGCAGCCTTCCTGCAGCACCAAGCGAGCTTCTAGTGGCTCCTAGCGTGTCACGTGATCAGATGCAGGCCATGCGACGTCTAGCAGCCTTCCTGCAGCACCTAGCGAGCTCCTAGTGGCTCCTAGCGTGTCACGTGATCAGATGCAGGCCATGCGACGTCTAGCAGCCTTCCTGCAGCACCTAGCGAGCTCCTAGCGTGTCACGTGATCAGATGCAGGCCATGCGACGTCTAGCAGCCTTCCTGCAGCACCTAGCGAGCTCCTAGTGGCTCCTAGCGTGTCACGTGATCAGATGCAGGCCATGTGACGTCTAGCAGCCTTCCTGCAGCACCTAGCGAGCTCCTAGCGTGTCACGTGATCAGATGCAGGCCATGTGACGTCTAGCAGCCTTCCTGCAGCACCTAGCGAGCTTCTAGCGCGTCACGTGATCAGATGCAGGCCATGTGACGTCTAGCAGCCTTCCTGCAGCACCTAGCGAGCTCCTAGTGGCTCCTAGCGCGTCACGTGATCAGATGCAGGCCATGTGATGTCTAGCAGCCTTCCTGCAGCACCTAGCGAGCTCCTAGCGTGTCACGTGATCAGATGCAGGCCATGTGACGTCTAGCAGCCTTCCTGCAGCACCTAGCGAGCTCCTAGCGTGTCACGTGATCAGATGCAGGCCATGTGACGTCTAGCAGCCTTCCTGCAGCACCTAGCGAGCTCCTAGCGTGTCACGTGATCAGATGCAGGCCATGTGATGTCTAGCAGCCTTCCTGCAGCACCAAGCGAGCTCCTAGCGCGTCACGTGATCAGATGCAGGCCATGCGACGTCTAGCAGCCTTCCTGCAGCACCTAGCGAGCTCCTAGCGCGTCACGTGATCAGATGCAGGCCATGTGACGTCTAGCAGCCTTCCTGCAGCACCTAGCGAGCTCCTAGCGCGTCACGTGATCAGATGCAGGCCATGTGACGTCTAGCAGCCTTCCTGCAGCACCTAGCGAGCTCCTAGCGTGTCACGTGATCAGATGCAGGCCATGTGACGTCTAGCAGCCTTCCTGCAGCACCTAGCGAGCTCCTAGCGTTTCACGTGATCAGATGCAGGCCATGTGACGTCTAGCAGCCTTCCTGCAGCACCTAGCGAGCTCCTAGCGGGTCACGTGATCAGATGCAGGCCATGTGATGTCTAGCAGCCTTCCTGCAGCACCTAGCGAGCTCCTAGTGGCTCCTAGCGCGTCACGTGATCAGATGCAGGCCATGTGATGTCTAGCAGCCTTCCTGCAGCACCTAGCGAGCTCCTAGTGGCTCCTAGCGTGTCACGTGATCAGATGCAGGCCATGTGACATCTAGCAGCCTTCCTGCAGCACCTAGCGAGCTCCTAGTGGCTCCTAGCGTGTCACGTGATCAGATGCAGGCCATGTGATGTCTAGCAGCCTTCCTGCAGCACCTAGCGAGCTCCTAGTGGCTCCTAGCGGGTCACGTGATCAGATGCAGGCCATGTGACATCTAGCAGCCTTCCTGCAGCACCTAGCGAGCTCCTAGCGTGTCACGTGATCAGATGCAGGCCATGTGATGTCTAGCAGCCTTCCTGCAGCACCTAGCGAGCTCGTAGCGTGTCACGTGATCAGATGCAGGCCATGTGACGTCTAGCAGCCTTCCTGCAGCACCTAGCGAGCTCCTAGCGTGTCACGTGATCAGATGCAGGCCATGTGACGTCTAGCAGCCTTCCTGCAGCACCTAGCGAGCTCCTAGCGTGTCACGTGATCAGATGCAGGCCATGTGACGTCTAGCAGCCTTCCTGCAGCACCTAGCGAGCTCCTAGCGTGTCACGTGATCAGATGCAGGCCATGTGACGTCTAGCAGCCTTCCTGCAGCACCTAGCGAGCTCCTAGCGCGTCACGTGATCAGATGCAGGCCATGTGACGTCTAGCAGCCTTCCTGCAGCACCTAGCGAGCTCCTAGTGGCTCCTAGCGCGTCACGTGATCAGATGCAGGCCATGTGACGTCTAGCAGCCTTCCTGCAGCTCCTAGTGGCTCCTAGCGCATCACGTGATCAGATGCAGGCCATGTGACGTCTAGCAGCCTTCCTGCAGCACCTAGCGAGCTCCTAGCGTGTCACGTGATCAGATGCAGGCCATGTGACGTCTAGCAGCCTTCCTGCAGCACCTAGCGAGCTCCTAGCGCGTCACGTGATCAGATGCAGGCCATGTGACGTCTAGCAGCCTTCCTGCAGCACCTAGCGAGCTCCTAGCGTGTCACGTGATCAGATGCAGGCCATGTGATGTCTAGCAGCCTTCCTGCAGCACCTAGCGAGCTCCTAGCGTGTCACGTGATCAGATGCAGGCCATGTGATGTCTAGCAGCCTTCCTGCAGCACCTAGCGAGCTCCTAGCGTGTCACGTGATCAGATGCAGGCCATGTGATGTCTAGCAGCCTTCCTGCAGCACCTAGCGAGCTCCTAGCGTGTCACGTGATCAGATGCAGGCCATGTGACGTCTAGCAGCCTTCCTGCAGCACCTAGCGAGCTCCTAGCGTGTCACGTGATCAGATGCAGGCCATGCGACGTCTAGCAGCCTTCCTGCAGCACCTAGCGAGCTCCTAGTGGCTCCTAGCGTGTCACGTGATCAGATGCAGGCCATGTGACGTCTAGCAGCCTTCCTGCAGCACCTAGCGAGCTCCTAGCGTGTCACGTGATCAGATGCAGGCCATGTGACGTCTAGCAGCCTTCCTGCAGCACCAAGCGAGCTCCTAGCGCGTCACGTGATCAGATGCAGGCCATGTGACATCTAGCAGCCTTCCTGCAGCACCTAGCGAGCTCCTAGCGGGTCACGTGATCAGATGCAGGCCATGTGACGTCTAGCAGCCTTCCTGCAGCACCTAGCGAGCTCCTAGCGTGTCACGTGATCAGATGCAGGCCATGTGACGTCTAGCAGCCTTCCTGCAGCACCTAGCAAGCTCCTAGCGTGTCACGTGATCAGATGCAGGCCATGTGACGTCTAGCAGCCTTCCTGCAGCTCCTAGTGGCTCCTAGCGCGTCACGTAATCAGATGCAGGCCATGTGACGTCTAGCAGCCTTCCTGCAGCACCTAGCGAGCTCCTAGCGTGTCACGTGATCAGATGCAGGCCATGTGACGTCTAGCAGCCTTCCTGCAGCACCAAGCGAGCTCCTAGCGCGTCACGTGATCAGATGCAGGCCATGTGACGTCTAGCAGCCTTCCTGCAGCTCCTAGTGGCTCCTAGCGCATCACGTGATCAGATGCAGGCCATGTGACGTCTAGCAGCCTTCCTGCAGCACCTAGCGAGCTCCTAGCGTGTCACGTGATCAGATGCAGGCCATGTGACGTCTAGCAGCCTTCCTGCAGCACCTAGCGAGCTCCTAGCGTGTCACGTGATCAGATGCAGGCCATGTGATGTCTAGCAGCCTTCCTGCAGCACCAAGCGAGCTTCTAGCACGTCACGTGATCAGATGCAGGCCATGTGATGTCTAGCAGCCTTCCTGCAGCACCTAGCGAGCTCCTAGCGGGTCACGTGATCAGATGCAGGCCATGTGACGTCTAGCAGCCTTCCTGCAGCACCTAGCGAGCTCCTAGTGGCTCCTAGCGTGTCATGTGATCAGATGCAGGCCATGTGAGGTCTAGCAGCCTTCCTGCAGCACCTAGCGAGCTCCTAGCGGGTCACGTGATCAGATGCAGGCCATGTGACGTCTAGCAGCCTTCCTGCAGCACCTAGCGAGCTCCTAGTGGCTCCAAGCGCGTCACGTGATCAGATGCAGGCCATGTGATGTCTAGCAGCCTTCCTGCAGCACCTAGCGAGCTCCTAGCGTGTCACGTGATCAGATGCAGGCCATGTGACGTCTAGCAGCCTTCCTGCAGCACCTAGCGAGCTCCTAGCATGTCACGTGATCAGATGCAGGCCATGTGACGTCTAGCAGCCTTCCTGCAGCACCTAGCGAGCTCCTAGCGCGTCACGTAATCAGATGCAGGCCATGTGACGTCTAGCAGCCTTCCTGCAGCACCTAGCGAGCTCCTAGCGTGTCACGTGATCAGATGCAGGCCATGTGACGTCTAGCAGCCTTCCTGCAGCACCTAGCGAGCTCCTAGCGTGTCATGTGATCAGATGCAGGCCATGTGACGTCTAGCAGCCTTCCTGCAGCACCTAGCGAGCTCCTAGTGGCTCCTAGCGCGTCACGTGATCAGATGCAGGCCATGCGACGTCTAGCAGCCTTCCTGCAGCACCTAGCGAGCTCCTAGCGCGTCACGTGATCAGATGCAGGCCATGTGACGTCTAGCAGCCTTCCTGCAGCACCTAGCGAGCTCCTAGCGCGTCACGTGATCAGATGCAGGCCATGTGACGTCTAGCAGCCTTCCTGCAGCACCTAGCGAGCTCCTAGCGTGTCACGTGATCAGATGCAGGCCATGTGACGTCTAGCAGCCTTCCTGCAGCACCTAGCGAGCTCCTAGCGTGTCACGTGATCAGATGCAGGCCATGTGACGTCTAGCAGCCTTCCTGCAGCACCTAGCGAGCTCCTAGCGGGTCACGTGATCAGATGCAGGCCATGTGATGTCTAGCAGCCTTCCTGCAGCACCTAGCGAGCTCCTAGTGGCTCCTAGCGTGTCACGTGATCAGATGCAGGCCATGTGACATCTAGCAGCCTTCCTGCAGCACCTAGCGAGCTCCTAGTGGCTCCTAGCGTGTCACGTGATCAGATGCAGGCCATGTGATGTCTAGCAGCCTTCCTGCAGCACCTAGTGAGCTCCTAGTGGCTCCTAGCGGGTCACGTGATCAGATGCAGGCCATGTGACATCTAGCAGCCTTCCTGCAGCACCTAGCGAGCTCCTAGCGTGTCACGTGATCAGATGCAGGCCATGTGATGTCTAGCAGCCTTCCTGCAGCACCAAGCGAGCTTCTAGCACGTCACGTGATCAGATGCAGGCCATGTGATGTCTAGCAGCCTTCCTGCAGCACCTAGCGAGCTCCTAGCGGGTCACGTGATCAGATGCAGGCCATGTGACGTCTAGCAGCCTTCCTGCAGCACCTAGCGAGCTCCTAGTGGCTCCTAGCGCGTCACGTGATCAGATGCAGGCCATGTGATGTCTAGCAGCCTTCCTGCAGCACCTAGCGAGCTCCTAGCGTGTCACGTGATCAGATGCAGGCCATGTGACGTCTAGCAGCCTTCCTGCAGCACCTAGCGAGCTCCTAGCATGTCACGTGATCAGATGCAGGCCATGTGACGTCTAGCAGCCTTCCTGCAGCACCTAGCGAGCTCCTAGCGCGTCACGTAATCAGATGCAGGCCATGTGACGTCTAGCAGCCTTCCTGCAGCACCTAGCGAGCTCCTAGCGTGTCACGTGATCAGATGCAGGCCATGTGACGTCTAGCAGCCTTCCTGCAGCACCTAGCGAGCTCCTAGCGTGTCATGTGATCAGATGCAGGCCATGTGACGTCTAGCAGCCTTCCTGCAGCACCTAGCGAGCTCCTAGTGGCTCCTAGCGCGTCACGTGATCAGATGCAGGCCATGCGACGTCTAGCAGCCTTCCTGCAGCACCTAGCGAGCTCCTAGCGCGTCACGTGATCAGATGCAGGCCATGTGACGTCTAGCAGCCTTCCTGCAGCACCTAGCGAGCTCCTAGCGCGTCACGTGATCAGATGCAGGCCATGTGACGTCTAGCAGCCTTCCTGCAGCACCTAGCGAGCTCCTAGCGTGTTACGTGATCAGATGCAGGCCATGTGACGTCTAGCAGCCTTCCTGCAGCACCTAGCGAGCTCCTAGCGTGTCACGTGATCAGATGCAGGCCATGTGACGTCTAGCAGCCTTCCTGCAGCACCTAGCGAGCTCCTAGCGGGTCACGTGATCAGATGCAGGCCATGTGATGTCTAGCAGCCTTCCTGCAGCACCTAGCGAGCTCCTAGTGGCTCCTAGCGTGTCACGTGATCAGATGCAGGCCATGTGACATCTAGCAGCCTTCCTGCAGCACCTAGCGAGCTCCTAGTGGCTCCTAGCGTGTCACGTGATCAGATGCAGGCCATGTGATGTCTAGCAGCCTTCCTGCAGCACCTAGTGAGCTCCTAGTGGCTCCTAGCGGGTCACGTGATCAGATGCAGGCCATGTGACATCTAGCAGCCTTCCTGCAGCACCTAGCGAGCTCCTAGCGTGTCACGTGATCAGATGCAGGCCATGTGATGTCTAGCAGCCTTCCTGCAGCACCTAGCGAGCTCCTAGCGTGTCACGTGATCAGATGCAGGCCATGTGATGTCTAGCAGCCTTCCTGCAGCACCTAGCGAGCTCCTAGCGTGTCACGTGATCAGATGCAGGCCATGTGACGTCTAGCAGCCTTCCTGCAGCACCTAGCGAGCTCCTAGCGTGTCACGTGATCAGATGCAGGCCATGCGACGTCTAGCAGCCTTCCTGCAGCACCTAGAGAGCTCCTAGTGGCTCCTAGCGTGTCACGTGATCAGATGCAGGCCATGTGACGTCTAGCAGCCTTCCTGCAGCACCTAGCGAGCTCCTAGCGTGTCACGTGATCAGATGCAGGCCATGTGACGTCTAGCAGCCTTCCTGCAGCACCAAGCGAGCTCCTAGCGCGTCACGTGATCAGATGCAGGCCATGTGACATCTAGCAGCCTTCCTGCAGCACCTAGCGAGCTCCTAGCGGGTCACGTGATCAGATGCAGGCCATGTGACGTCTAGCAGCCTTCCTGCAGCACCTAGCGAGCTCCTAGCGTGTCACGTGATCAGATGCAGGCCATGTGACGTCTAGCAGCCTTCCTGCAGCACCTAGCAAGCTCCTAGCGTGTCACGTGATCAGATGCAGGCCATGTGACGTCTAGCAGCCTTCCTGCAGCTCCTAGTGGCTCCTAGCGCGTCACGTAATCAGATGCAGGCCATGTGACGTCTAGCAGCCTTCCTGCAGCACCTAGCGAGCTCCTAGCATGTCACGTGATCAGATGCAGGCCATGTGACGTCTAGCAGCCTTCCTGCAGCACCTAGCGAGCTCCTAGCGTGTCACGTGATCAGATGCAGGCCATGTGATGTCTAGCAGCCTTCCTGCAGCACCAAGCGAGCTTCTAGCACGTCACGTGATCAGATGCAGGCCATGTGATGTCTAGCAGCCTTCCTGCAGCACCTAGCGAGCTCCTAGCGGGTCACGTGATCAGATGCAGGCCATGTGACGTCTAGCAGCCTTCCTGCAGCACCTAGCGAGCTCCTAGTGGCTCCTAGCGTGTCATGTGATCAGATGCAGGCCATGTGATGTCTAGCAGCCTTCCTGCAGCACCTAGCGAGCTCCTAGCGGGTCACGTGATCAGATGCAGGCCATGTGACGTCTAGCAGCCTTCCTGCAGCACCTAGCGAGCTCCTAGTGGCTCCTAGCGTGTCACGTGATCAGATGCAGGCCATGTGATGTCTAGCAGCCTTCCTGCAGCACCTAGCGAGCTCCTAGCGTGTCACGTGATCAGATGCAGGCCATGTGACGTCTAGCAGCCTTCCTGCAGCACCTAGCGAGCTCCTAGCATGTCACGTGATCAGATGCAGGCCATGTGACGTCTAGCAGCCTTCCTGCAGCACCTAGCGAGCTCCTAGCGCGTCACGTAATCAGATGCAGGCCATGTGACGTCTAGCAGCCTTCCTGCAGCACCTAGCGAGCTCCTAGCGCGTCACGTGATCAGATGCAGGCCATGTGACATCTAGCAGCCTTCCTGCAGCACCTAGCGAGCTCCTAGCGGGTCACGTGATCAGATGCAGGCCATGTGACGTCTAGCAGCCTTCCTGCAGCACCTAGCGAGCTCCTAGCGTGTCACGTGATCAGATGCAGGCCATGCGACGTCTAGCAGCCTTCCTGCAGCTCCTAGTGGCTCCTAGCGTGTCACGTGATCAGATGCAGGCCATGTGACGTCTAGCAGCCTTCCTGCAGCACCTAGCGAGCTCCTAGCGTGTCATGTGATCAGATGCAGGCCATGTGACGTCTAGCAGCCTTCCTGCAGCACCTAGCGAGCTCCTAGTGGCTCCTAGCGTGTCACGTGATCAGATGCAGGCCATGCGACGTCTAGCAGCCTTCCTGCAGCACCTAGCGAGCTCCTAGCGTGTCACGTGATCAGATGCAGGCCATGCGACGTCTAGCAGCCTTCCTGCAGCACCAAGCGAGCTCCTAGCGCGTCACGTGATCAGATGCAGGCCATGTGACATCTAGCAGCCTTCCTGCAGCACCTAGCGAGCTCCTAGTGGCTCCTAGCGTGTCACGTGATCAGATGCAGGCCATGCGACGTCTAGCAGCCTTCCTGCAGCACCTAGCGAGCTCCTAGTGGCTCCTAGCGTGTCATGTGATCAGATGCAGGCCATGTGACATCTAGCAGCCTTCCTGCAGCACCTAGCGAGCTCCTAGTGGCTCCTAGCGTGTCACGCGATCAGATGCAGGCCATGCGACGTCTAGCAGCCTTCCTGCAGCACCAAGCGAGCTCCTAGCGCGTCACGTGATCAGATGCAGGCCATGTGACATCTAGCAGCCTTCCTGCAGCACCTAGCGAGCTCCTAGTGGCTCCTAGCGTGTCACGTGATCAGATGCAGGCCATGTGACGTCTAGCAGCCTTCCTGCAGCACCTAGCGAGCTCCTAGTGGCTCCTAGCGTGTCACGTGATCAGATGCAGGCCATGCGACGTCTAGCAGCCTTCCTGCAGCACCTAGCGAGCTCCTAGTGGCTCCTAGCGTGTCACGCGATCAGATGCAGGCCATGCGACGTCTAGCAGCCTTCCTGCAGCACCAAGCGAGCTCCTAGCGCGTCACGTGATCAGATGCAGGCCATGCGACGTCTAGCAGCCTTCCTGCAGCACCTAGCGAGCTCCTAGCATGTCACGTGATCAGATGCAGGCCATGTGACGTCTAGCAGCCTTCCTGCAGCACCTAGCGAGCTCCTAGTGGCTCCTAGCGTGTCACGTGATCAGATGCAGGCCATGTGACGTCTAGCAGCCTTCCTGCAGCACCTAGCGAGCTCCTAGTGGCTCCTAGCGTGTCACGTGATCAGATGCAGGCCATGTGACGTCTAGCAGCCTTCCTGCAGCACCTAGCGAGCTCCTAGTGGCTCCTAGCGTGTCACGTGATCAGATGCAGGCCATGCGACGTCTAGCAGCCTTCCTGCAGCACCTAGCGAGCTCCTAGCGTGTCACGTGATCAGATGCAGGCCATGCAACGTCTAGCAGCCTTCCTGCAGCACCTAGCGAGCTCCTAGTGGCTCCTAGCGTGTCACGTGATCAGATGCAGGCCATGTGACGTCTAGCAGCCTTCCTGCAGCACCTAGCGAGCTCCTAGCGTGTCACGTGATCAGATGCAGGCCATGTGACGTCTAGTAGCCTTCCTGCAGCACCTAGCGAGCTCCTAGCGTGTCACGTGATCAGATGCAGACCATGTGACGTCTAGCAGCCTTCCTGCAGCACCTAGCGAGCTCCTAGCGTGTCACGTAATCAGATGCAGGCCATGCGACGTCTAGCAGCCTTCCTGCAGCACCTAGCGAGCTCCTAGCGTGTCACGTGATCAGATGCAGGCCATGCGACGTCTAGCAGCCTTCCTGCAGCACCTAGCGAGCTCCTAGTGGCTCAAAGCGTGTCACGTGATCAGATGCAGGCCATGTGACGTCTAGCAGCCTTCCTGCAGCACCTAGCGAGCTCCAAGCGTGTCATGTGATCAGATGCAGGCCATGTGACGTCTAGTAGCCTTCCTGCAGCACCTAGCGAGCTCCTAGCGTGTCACGTTATCAGATGCAGACCATGTGACGTCTAGCAGCCTTCCTGCAGCACCTAGCGAGCTCCTAGCGTGTCACGTAATCAGATGCAGGCCATGTGACGTCTAGCAGCCTTCCTGCAGCACCAAGCGAGCTTCTAGCGCGTCACGTGATCAGATGCAGGCCATGTGACGTCTAGCAGCCTTCCTGCAGCACCTAGCGAGCTCCTAGCGTGTCATGTGATCAGATGCAGGCCATGTGACGTCAAGCAGCCTTCCTGCAGCACCTAGCGAGCTCCTAGCGTGTCATGTGATCAGATGCAGGCCATGCGACGTCTAGCAGCCTTCCTGCAGCACCTAGCGAGCTCCTAGCGTGTCACGTGATCAGATGCAGGCCATGTGACGTCTAGCAGCCTTCCTGCAGCACCAAGCGAGCTTCTAGCGCGTCACGTGATCAGATGCAGGCCATGTGACGTCTAGTAGCCTTCCTGCAGCACCTAGCGAGCTCCTAGCGCGTCACGTGATCAGATGCAGGCCATGTGACGTCTAGCAGCCTTCCTGCAGCACCTAGCGAGCTCCTAGCGTGTCACGTGATCAGATGCAGGCCATGTGACGTCTAGCAGCCTTCCTGCAGCACCTAGCGAGCTCCTAGTGGCTCCTAGCGCGTCACGTGATCAGATGCAGGCCATGTGACGTCTAGCAGCCTTCCTGCAGCACCTAGCGAGCTCCTAGCGGGTCACGTGATCAGATGCAGGCCATGTGACGTCTAGCAGCCTTCCTGCAGCACCAAGCGAGCTTCTAGCGCGTCACGTGATCAGATGCAGGCCATGTGACGTCTAGCAGCCTTCCTGCAGCACCTAGCGAGCTCCTAGCGTGTCACGTGATCAAATGCAGGCCACGTGACGTCTAGCAGCCTTCCTGCAGCACCAAGCGAGCTTCTAGCGCGTCACGTGATCAGATGCAGGCCATGTGACGTCTAGCAGCCTTCCTGCAGCTCCTAGTGGCTCCTAGCGTGTCACGTGATCAGATGCAGGCCATGTGACGTCTAGCAGCCTTCCTGCAGCACCTAGCGAGCTCCTAGCGTGTCATGTGATCAGATGCAGGCCATGTGACGTCTAGCAGCCTTCCTGCAGCACCTAGCGAGCTCCTAGCGTGTCACGTGATCAGATGCAGGCCATGTGACGTCTAGCAGCCTTCCTGCAGCACCTAGCGAGCTCCTAGCGTGTCACGTGATCAGATGCAGGCCATGTGACGTCTAGCAGCCTTCCTGCAGCACCTAGCGAGCTCCTAGCGCGTCACGTGATCAGATGCAGGCCATGTGACGTCTAGCAGCCTTCCTGCAGCACCTAGCGAGCTCCTAGTGGCTCCTAGCGCGTCACGTGATCAGATGCAGGCCATGTGACGTCTAGCAGCCTTCCTGCAGCTCCTAGTGGCTCCTAGCGCGTCACGTGATCAGATGCAGGCCATGTGACGTCTAGCAGCCTTCCTGCAGCACCAAGCGAGCTTCTAGCGCGTCACGTGATCAGATGCAGGCCATGTGACGTCTAGTAGCCTTCCTGCAGCACCTAGCGAGCTCCTAGCGTGTCACGTGATCAGATGCAGGCCATGTGACGTCTAGCAGCCTTCCTGCAGCTCCTAGTGGCTCCTAGCGTGTCACGTGATCAGATGCAGGCCATGTGACGTCTAGCAGCCTTCCTGCAGCACCTAGCGAGCTCCTAGCGTGTCATGTGATCAGATGCAGGCCATGCGACGTCTAGCAGCCTTCCTGCAGCACCTAGCGAGCTCCTAGCGTGTCACGTGATCAGATGCAGGCCATGTGACGTCTAGCAGCCTTCCTGCAGCACCTAGCGAGCTCCTAGCGTGTCACGTGATCAGATGCAGGCCATGTGACGTCTAGCAGCCTTCCTGCAGCACCTAGCGAGCTCCTAGCGCGTCACGTGATCAGATGAAGGCCATGTGACGTCTAGCAGCCTTCCTGCAGCACCTAGCGAGCTCCTAGTGGCTCCTAGCGCGTCACGTGATCAGATGCAGGCCATGTGACGTCTAGCAGCCTTCCTGCAGCTCCTAGTGGCTCCTAGCGTGTCATGTGATCAGATGCAGGCCATGCGACGTCTAGCAGCCTTCCTGCAGCACCAAGCGAGCTTCTAGCGCGTCACGTGATCAGATGCAGGCCATGTGACGTCTAGTAGCCTTCCTGCAGCACCTAGCGAGCTCCTAGCGCGTCACGTGATCAGATGCAGGCCATGTGACGTCAAGCAGCCTTCCTGCAGCACCTAGCGAGCTCCTAGTGGCTCCTAACGCGTCACATGATCAGATGCAGGCCATGTGACTCCTATCTTCCGTGCACGGAGGAAGCCAGAAAGCCACCAAGTGCTGCAGGAAGGCTGCTAGAGGTCACTGGAGGCTGGGTAAGTATTTAGAGGGAGGCTGTTTGTGCCTGATACTACATGTATCCGGCATCAATGATAATTTAGATAGTTCCCTTATATTACATAGAAATGGTAAGATTGGATGAAAATAATTGTACCATGTATGGCCACCATTAGACACTGTCTGTGCTCGCTTGCTGAAGCATTGAAAATAAGAAATCTCTCACAATGATTGACTGAATTAGGATCCAGCACTGTAGTATAGTTTATATGCTTGTATATGACCATTTCTGATGTAGGAAATCACTTTTCCGGTTCCTTTGGAGTTACCATAAAGTGATTCTACTATGGAAACCATGTTATATTAGCTCTGGTTATATGGCTGACTAGCACAGGACTGCCTGTCCCTCCGGGTGATCTAATCCCGAGATAACCATCCTTCTGATACTCCAGTGACTCAGCGGATGAGGCGCTCTGCTGGGGACGTGCCGTGCGTCTGACATAAACCTTTTTCAGAGAACATTGATCTATATATTCCCCTACCTGATGCTTTACTAGTCATACCAGGCTTTCTTACCCTCCCTGGCAGTAATCCTGAGCTATGCTGGGGCCAGCGGGAGCTTTTACTCACCTCCTGGGGGAGCCAGACGTCGGTAGCCATTCTCCTTCCTGTCCTCTGAGGCTCTGAATCACTCTGGTGAGATCACCGTCATAGATCTCATCAAAGTGTTACAGCGCCATCCGGAGGATGGAGGTAAAGTACGCTGCAGCCCAGGGAGGAGCGAGAGCAGGGGCTGCTGCTGGCGTTATTTCCCAATTTTAGGGTCTGAAACTTTTTAACCCTCTGGGGGATAATCCCGAGCTGAGCTCGGGGTAAGCCGCCACAGAGGATTTCTCAGGCCCTGGTGGGCCGATTTGCATAATTTTTTTTTTGTTGCACGCAGCTAGCACTTTGCTAGCTGCGTGTATATACCGATCGCCGCCGCTCCGCACTGATTCGCCGCTACCCGCCGTGCTGCTCCCCCCCCCCCCCCCCCAAGACCCCGTGCGCAGCCTGGCCAATTAGTGCCAGGCAGCGCTGAGGAGTGGATCGGGACTCCCTCTGACGTCACGACGTCGTTGACGTCATCCCGATCGTCGCCATGGCGATCGTCGCCCGGGTTCTGAACGGGATTTCCTGTTTGCTCTGATTGCCGGAGGCGATCGGAGGGGGTGGGGGGATGCCGCTGCTGAGCGGCTATCATGTAGCTAGCGCTAGGCTAGCTACATGATTAAAAAAAAAAGAATTTAAAAAAAATGTGCTGCGCCGCCCCCTGGCGATATTATTGTATCGTCCAGGAGGTTAAAAAGACCCCAAAGTCCAGAAATAATCATAACGGCAGGAGGGTTAAAGAGGAAGTCCAGTGAAAATAACTTCAGCCTTTGAAAACGTTATTTTCACTATTTTAAGCTTCTAATGAAAAAAGTGCTCAATTTTTACCATAATCATGTATAAAATGATTTAGTCAGTGTTCGCCCATTGTAAAATCTTTCCTCTCCCTGATTTACATTCTGATATTTATCACATGGTGACATTTTTACTGCTGGCAGGTGATGTCAGCGGAAGGAGATGCTGCTTGCTTTTTTTGGCAGTTGGAAACAGCTGTAAACAGCTATTTTAGAGAAGCTCATTCTGGAGAAATCCCCAGGTGAGTAAAGCTCATTTTAGCGATTTTCCCTGATAACTCGACTTCGGAAGTCTTCGGGAGCAGAGTCCTCCCGAAGACAGGCGGCTCCACACTGCGCATCATAGAGGGCGCTCACGCATCAATCACTCACCCGTCTCCATGAGCTTTCTGCGCATGCATGGTTCATTCTTTAGAGAACCGCACAGTGCGCTAATGGTGTACTGGCACGTGATCAAGCCGGGGGCTCGGATGGCTGTGCATGGGTAGCTGTGCATGACTCCCAGCACGGTCACGCAGCTAATGGAGCCTCCAGCAGGAGAACGGAGGGGTCCCAGAGGACAAAGAGACCTCACAGGCTGGAGGAAGCAACAGGTAAGGTCAGCATTTTATTTTTAGGTCTGTTCAGGGTCGCTAACTACTAGAGACAGACTGCCGTGATACGCTGGCAAGCAAGGAGGTGTGGCTTCAACTGACAACAATTCTCCACCCTCCTTCAAAAAGGAAGATATTAGGATGTATCAGTGGATAGATCCAGTATTATCACCTGCTTTGAAGGCCACCTAAACAGAGTGATATGGTTGCTCCGCATTCTGCGCTTGTGCAGTACTACTCCCAGGGATGAGAGCGTGACAAGGGAGCCCGACAGGGGAGCATGCCTGGCCGCGCATGTCTGATGAAGCGGGACTAGGCTAAGCTTTCGGATAGTATTGCGGGTGACAGGAGCCACCTGGGAAGACTGAGGGACGAGCGGCCTCAAGAAAGCCCAAGGGAAGTATGGTACCTTCTCGTCTCTGGTACACTTTACATTTTAAGAAAGCTACAATTTTTTAATACATATTTAACATGCTAATAAACACCACATGAAATAAAATGTTCTTAAAGGAAACCAGAGGTAAAATAAAAGTTTTATATATACCTGGGGCTTCCTCCAGCCCCATGCGCACCGATCGCTCCCACGCCACCATCCTCAGCCTTCTCCCTCAATACCGGGTCCGGTAACTTCCTCCAGTCGCAGCCAGGCCACGCAAGAGAAGTGCGCCCTCTGCGTATCTCTCCGGTGGCTAATAAAGATATAGGCAGAGAGCGCACTGCTTCTGCGCAGACTGGCCGCGTCCAGCGGAAGTGACGGGACCCGGTACCGGCGATAGAGGCAGCGGCGGACGTCGGCGTGGGAGCGATCCAAGCGCATAGGGCTGGAGGATAAAACTTATTTTAGCTCAGCTCTGGTACACTTAAGCTAGGCTACAATCTCTATACGAAGCCACCTTTGCATTGCACGCTCTTACCTGCTGTCAGGCAACATCTGGCCTTGCTCTGCCGGCTGCACCGGGTATTCCACCTCACACACACAAAAAAATAAGTCCACCAGGGGAGCAAAAAATATAAAAACGAAAAGACGGTTGGTGGGTTGTCCAGTTAGAAGTCTTTGCTGATTATCTCAAGCTAGGAATAAAACAAACAAATAAATTACACCAGAAATAAAGCACCAGTGCAACAAACTACATCAGAGCAGACTCTACACTTCAAGCTGATAAACAGGTGGACCAGGCGCAGTGATGGCAGGCTCCTGGCACCCCCCCTGGGACTCAGGAGACTCTACACTATATGCTGATAAACAGGTGGACCAGGCGCAGTGATAGCAGGCTCCTGGCACCCCCCCTGGGACTCAGGAGACTCTACACTACAAGCTGATAAACAGGTGGACCATGCGCAGTGATAGCAGGCTCCTGGCACCCCCGGGACTCACAATTCCCCAGCAGATGTAAAGGCATTAAAGAGAATCCCTAACAAAACAAAAAACACAAACAGCCCTTGCAGGATTCTTACCTCTGGACTCTAATAAGGCTTCTCCTGTCCTCTTCAGCCTCCAGCACTGGCAGCCTCTGAAGAATCAGCTGACCAGCTTGTCCATTGTGGAGCAGTAGCGACTAAATATTTACCTTTTGCGTTCCTGCGTAGTAGCAGCTGCCCGATGGGCTTCCGCCAGAAATAGATGGACACAATCGGGTGAACTCTACTGCATTGACGACTTGCGCCTCCGCAGAAGAGCGGACCTGATGGGGCTCAGCTATTTCTGCCAGAGTCCACTGGATAGCCGCTACTGCGCAGGAGTGTGGAAGGTACATATTTACAGGGTCACTGTTCAGGTGCTGCCAGCGCTGGGTCCCGGAGGGTGAAGAGGACGGGGGAAGCCTTCCTCCCTTATACAGTGCCCTGGTGTATAGTGGTCCCCTCCCCTATACAGTTCCCTGGTGTCTAGTGGTCCCCTCCCCTATACAGTTCCCTGGTGTCTAGTGGTCCCCTCCCCTATACAGTTCCCTGGTGTCAAGTGGTCCCCTCCCCTATACAGTTCCCTGGTGTCTAGTGGTCCCCTCCCCTATACAGTTCCCTGGTGTCTAGTGGTGTTCTCTCTCCCCATACAATTCCCTGGTGTCTAGTGGTCCCCTCCCTCCACTATACAGTTCTCTGGTGTCTAGTGGTCCCCTCCCTCCCATATTCAGTTCCCTGGTGTCTAGTGGTGGTCCTATCTCCCCATACAGTTCCCTGGTGTCTAGTGGTCCTCTCCCTCTACTATACAGTTCTCTGGTGTCTAGTGGCCTCCTCTCTCCCCATTCAGTTCCCTGGTGTCTAGTGGCACCCTCCCTGCCCTATACAGTTCCCTGGTGTCTAGTGGCCTCCTCTCACCCCATACAGTTCCCTGTTGTCTAGTGGCTTCTCTTCAGCAGGGACAGGGAAGCTGGTCAGAGTTGATGGGAAGATGGATGGAGCCAAATACAGGGCAATCTTGGAAGAAAACCTCTTGGAGTCTGCAAAAGACTTGAGACTGGGGCGGAGGTTCACCTTCCAGCAGGACAATCACCCTAAACATAAAGCCAGGGCAACAATGGAATGGTTTAAAACAAAACATATCTATGTGTTAGAATGGACCAGTCAAAGTCCAGATCTAAATCCAATCGAGAATCTGTAGCAAGATCTGAAAACTGCTGTTCACAAACGCTGTCCATCTAATCTGACTGAGCTGGAGCTGTTTTGCAAAGAATAATGGGCAAGGATTTCCGTCTCTAGATGTGCAAAGCTGGTAGAGACATACCCTAAAAGACTGGCAGCTGTAATTGCAGCAAAAGGTGGTTCTACAAAGTATTGACTCAGGGGGCCGAATAATTACGCACACCCCACTTTGCAGTTATTTGTGAAAAATGTTTGGAATCAAGTATGATTTTCGTTCCACTTCTCACATGTACACCACTTTGTATTGGTCTTTCACGTGGAATTCCAATAAAATTGATGCAGGTTTGTGGCAGTAATGTGACAAAATGTGGAAAACTTCAAGGGGGCCGAAATACTTTTGCAAACCACTGTATGTATAAATTATTTATGATGACTATTATCTGAGAAATAGAACATTTTATTTTCTATTTTAATTACAGTTTAAATTCATTAGGAGTCAGAGTCGGTGCATTTTTCCCCCGACTCCCGGTACCCAAAATTTGCTCCAACTCCACAGCCCTGCTCTCCCCTATACAGTTCCCTGGTGTCTAGTGACTCCTTCCCTCCCCTATACAGTTCCCTGGTGTCTAGTGACTCCTTCCCTCCCCTATACAGTTCCCTGGTGTCTAGTGGTCCTTCCTTCCATATTCAGTAGATATGCTGCATGGGTGAGACACTAGGGAACTGTATAGGGGAGGGAGAGCTCACTAGACACCAGGGAACTATAGGGGAGGGAGAGCTCACTAGACACCAGGGAACTATATGAGGAGGGAGGACCACTAGACACCAGGGAACTGTATAGGGGAGGGAGAGAACCAACAGACATCAGGGACCTGTATAGAGGAGGGAGGACCACTAGACACCAGGGAACTGTATAGGGGAGGGAGAGAACCAACAGACATCAGGGACCTGTATAGAGGAGGGAGGACCACTAGACACCAGGGAACTGTATAGGGGAGGGAGGACCACTAGACACCAGGGAACTGTATAGGGGAGGGAGGACCACTAGAGACCAGGGAAGTGTATAGGGGAGGGAGGGGACCACTAGAGACCAGGGAACTGTATAGGGGAGGGAGGACCACTAGAGACCAGGGAACTGTATAGGGGAGGAAGGACCACTAGAGACCAGGGAACTGTATAGGGGAGGGAGGGGGGCCACTAGACACCAGGGAACTGTATAGGGGAGGGAGGGGGGCCACTAGACACCAGGGAACTGTATAGGGGAGGGAGAGAACCAACAGACACTAGGGAACTGTATAGGGGAGGGAGGACCACTAGACACCAGGGAACTGTATAGGGGAGGGAGAGAACCACTAGACACCAGGGAACTGTATAGGCGTGCATGCCACATTGCGAGACACTGTGCCGGCACAGCTGTGATGCGTCTCGCAGCTGAATCGCTCTGGCCATGCACAGCCATGAGATTGGGATGGGTGACGTGAGATTATGCAGCATGCCATCGGATATTTCGTGGCACACTAATTCTGATGCTCCCTATAGACTACTACAATATGCTGCCAATCCGAAGTCATGTCCGGGGAATTGGACGGTAATCGCAGCAGACCTAGCCAAGGGCCACAGGGAGCCATGAAAGGATCAGGCCCCTGTGCTGCTGGGACATGTAGTGCAGCCGATTACGGAGGATGGAGCTTTCTGTACTGCTGGGACATGTAGTGCAGCTGTCTGATTACAGAGGAGGATGATGATGATCCCTGTGCTGCTGGGACATGTAGTGCAGCTGTCTGATTACAGAGGAGGATGATGGGGATCCCTGTGCTGCTGGGACATGTAGTGCAGCTGTCTGATTACAGAGGAGGAGGATGGAGATCCCTGTGCTGCTGGGACATGTAGTGCAGCTGTCTGATTACAGAGGAGGAGGATGATGAGGATCCCTGTGCTGCTGGGACATGTAGTGCAGCTCTGTGATTACAGAGGAGGAGGAGGATGGGGATCCCTGTGCTGCTGGGACATGTAGTGCAGCTGTCTGATTACAGAGGAGGAGGAGGATGGGGATCCCTGTGCTGCTGGGACATGTAGTGCAGCTCTGTGATTACAGAGGAGGAGGATGATGATCCCTGTGCTGCTGGGACATGTAGTGCAGCTGTGTGATTACAGAGGAGGAGGAGGATGATCCCTGTGCTGCTGGGACATGTAGTGCAGCTGTCTGATTACAGAGGATGATGATGATGTTCCCTGTGCTGCTGGGACATGTAGTGCAGCTCTGTGATTACAGAGGAGGAGGATGATGATGATGGGGATCTCTGTGCTGCTGGGACATGTAGTGCAGCTCTGTGATTACAGAGGAGGAGGAGGATGGGGATCCCTGTGCTGCTGGGACATGTAGTGCAGCTCTGTGATTACAGAGGAGGAGGATGATGATCCCTGTGCTGCTGGGACATGTAGTGCAGCTGTCTGATTACAGAGGATGATGATGATGGGGATCTCTGTGCTGCTGGGACATGTAGTGCAGCCGATTACAGAGGATGGAGCTTTCTGTACTGCTGGGACATGTAGTGCAGCTGTCTGATTACAGAGGAGGATGATGATGATGTTCCCTGTGCTGCTGGGACATGTAGTGCAGCTCTGTGATTACAGAGGAGGAGGATGATGATGATGGGGATCCCTGTGCTGCTGGGACATGTAGTGCAGCTCTGTGATTACAGAGGAGGAGGAGGAGGATGGGGATCCCTGTGCTGCTGGGACATGTAGTGCAGCTCTGTGATTACAGAGGATGATGATGATGGGGATCTCTGTGCTGCTGGGACATGTAGTGCAGCCGATTACGGAGGATGGAGCTTTCTGTACTGCTGGGACATGTAGTGCAGCTGTCTGATTACAGAGGAGGATGATGATGATGTTCCCTGTGCTGCTGGGACATGTAGTGCAGCTCTGTGATTACAGAGGAGGAGGATGATGATGATGGGGATCCCTGTGCTGCTGGGACATGTAGTGCAGCTCTGTGATTACAGAGGAGGAGGAGGAGGATGGGGATCCCTGTGCTGCTGGGACATGTAGTGCAGCTCTGTGATTACAGAGGAGGAGGATGATGATGGAGATCTCTGTGCTGCTGGGACATGTAGTGCAGCTCTGTGATTACAGAGGAGGAGGATGGGGATCCCTGTGCTGCTGGGACATGTAGTGCAGCTCTGTGATTACAGAGGAGGAGGATGATGATGATGGAGATCTCTGTGCTGCTGGGACATGTAGTGCAGCTCTGTGATTACAGAGGAGGAGGAGGATGGGGATCCCTGTGCTGCTGGGACATGTAGTGCAGCTCTGTGATTACAGAGGAGGAGGATGATGATCCCTGTGCTGCTGGGACATGTAGTGCAGCTGTCTGATTACAGAGGATGATGATGATGGGGATCTCTGTGCTGCTGGGACATGTAGTGCAGCCGATTACAGAGGATGGAGCTTTCTGTACTGCTGGGACATGTAGTGCAGCTGTCTGATTACAGAGGAGGATGATGATGATGTTCCCTGTGCTGCTGGGACATGTAGTGCAGCTCTGTGATTACAGAGGAGGAGGATGATGATGATGGGGATCCCTGTGCTGCTGGGACATGTAGTGCAGCTCTGTGATTACAGAGGAGGAGGAGGAGGATGGGGATCCCTGTGCTGCTGGGACATGTAGTGCAGCTCTGTGATTACAGAGGAGGAGGATGATGATGGAGATCTCTGTGCTGCTGGGACATGTAGTGCAGCCGATTACAGAGGATGGAGCTTTCTGTACTGCTGGGACATGTAGTGCAGCTGTCTGATTACAGAGGAGGATGATGATGATGTTCCCTGTGCTGCTGGGACATGTAGTGCAGCTCTGTGATTACAGAGGAGGAGGATGATGATGATGGGGATCCCTGTGCTGCTGGGACATGTAGTGCAGCTCTGTGATTACAGAGGAGGAGGAGGAGGATGGGGATCCCTGTGCTGCTGGGACATGTAGTGCAGCTCTGTGATTACAGAGGAGGAGGATGATGATGGAGATCTCTGTGCTGCTGGGACATGTAGTGCAGCCGATTACAGAGGATGGAGCTTTCTGTACTGCTGGGACATGTAGTGCAGCTGTCTGATTACAGAGGAGGATGATGATGATGTTCCCTGTGCTGCTGGGACATGTAGTGCAGCTCTGTGATTACAGAGGAGGATGATGGGGATCCCTGTGCTGCTGGGACATGTAGTGCAGCTGTCTGATTACAGAGGAGGATGATGACGGAGCTCTGTGTGCCGCTGGGCCTTGTAGTGCCCCTGTGTACAGAAAGCAGTGAGCAGGCTCTTGTAGTGCCACATGAAGCCCCTCCCCCCGGCACTCACCTGCTGACTGTCCCCGAGGCTGCGGCCCCGACCTGTCATCCCACAGACCCTCCAGCCCTGCCGGGCCTCATCCTGCTCCACAGCCTGCCTGCCGCCGGATACAAGGCCCGCTGACGCTGCGGCGTTACTCTCTCAGCGCCGGAGGGGGCGGGGCAGCCAATAGCAGCGCCGCGTCACCAGTGTCACGGGGGCGGGGCAGCCAATAGCAGCGCCGCGTCACAACTGTCGCCGGGGCGGGGTTCTCCTCACACAGCCGCCATTTTGTTGGTTGGGTGACACTTTTCATGCATCACAAACCCGCTAATCTCTATGTGTTCCATCTTTGTCCCGGCTGACGCGGCTCCGCGGTTCTGTTATAATAAAGCTTTGCGCAGAGTTTACCTCACGGCCGCCATTTTGTTGGTTGGATATGAGAATCTCGGGGGCGACATATCAATGAAAACACGGCTTGAAGCAGCGCGTTGTACCCATTATCATTATTTATATTTTTATGATATTTTAAAAATAAAAACATTGGAAACACACATTTTTTGCTCCATATTTAGAGTTTGGGGTTTGTGTGAGACTTTGAGCACGCGCCTTTATGTATTATGATGACGTTTAGCGCATTTTTCGTGCCTCCACCAAGATGGCGGACATCTGAGTGACGCAGCGTCCCGTCAGCGCGCGGAGGCAGCCAATGGCGGCGCGCGGGGGCGTGTCTCCTGCGCGTGACGTCACGGGAGGAGCATGGCTGCAGGCTGCACGTGGTGCTGTCAGGTGAGGAGGAGGCAGGACTGAGGAGCTCTGTTTATAGTAATGTTGGGACATCTCATGCTCTGTCTGAGCTGAAGCTGGCCCACTAATAACACGTGCTGATGGGAATGAGTGGGATGGGCAGGGAGTTATTGTATCTGCTGCCATGTAAGCCTCTATATCATAGCTCCCAACTGTCCCTCTGTCCTTCTCATCTGTCCCTCTTTCAGGACTTTGTCCCTCTTTATATGTAAATATATATATATTTCTATACTAACAATGTGTTTGACTCTAAACTTTATTCCCATCCTTTAAATTGATATATTATTATTATTATTATTAAATGTTACTATGAAGGAAAATGAACCAGGATAGAAAATACCAGTGTGGTTTGAATTATAAAACAACATATTTTTTCTTATGAAAACTTTATGGTATGCATGGCTAGGGGTGTGACGGGGTGTGGCAGGGGCGTGGCTTAATTGTCCCTCTTTCTCATCTCAAAAGGTTGGGAGGTATGCTCTCTAGCCACACATGTATGCCCAGTAATGTGGAGGCAGGCAGCCTGAGGGCTTCTTTTCTGTCTTGATGAGATGATAAAGGGCTCTATTCATAAAACGTTACCGCAAGTTTTCCGCTCAAAACAGCGGATTTTCCCGACCATTTAGCAAAGTGGGCATTCATAAAAGCTGTTCCCGCATGAAAATCTACAATCCCCCAGCAGAGCGAGAAATTTCCGCCTTCTCCAGTGTTTTTCTAGATTTATCTAGAAAAAAGTAACAAAATGTCCATTCATAAAGATTAGAGGAAGCGGTATGTGGACGGGAAATGCCGCTTCCTCGAAGCCTGCAGATTACATACAAGTGAATGGGACAGACCTCCCAGAGAGAGCAGCGCACGGAGGGAGTCTGCCGGCGTAAGTGTTTCCGCATGTCTTTCGACAGCTTACCGCCAGCCTTCAGCGGGAGATCTCCGCTCTGCGATCGCAGCTGTATGCGGATGGGAAATACCGCTTCCTCGGATGTAGCGAGAAGCCTGCGGATTACATACAAGTGAATGGGACAGACCTCCCAGAGAGAGCAGTGCACGGAGGGACTGCCGGCTGAAGTGTTTCCGCATGCCTTCCGACAGCTTACCGCCAGCCTTCAGCGGGAGATCTCCGCTCTGCGATCGCAGCTGTATGCGGATGGGAAATACCGCTTCCTCGGATGTAGCGAGAAGCCTGCGGATTACATACAAGTGAATGGGACAGACCTCCCAGAGAGAGCAGTGCACGGAGGGACTCTGCCGGCTGAAGTGTTTCCGCATGCCTTCCGACAGATTACCGCCAGCTTTCAGCGGGAGATCTCCGCTCTGCGATCGCAGCTGCCAACATTTTTATGAATGACCACCCAGAAGTCTAAAATACCACTGCGGTATTTTCCCTCCAGGAGTTTTTCCGCCACAAATTTTTTATGAATAGAGCCCATTGTGGTCAGGAGCCCCTTGTCCAGCCACTCCCTGCAGTGCAAGCTCCAACTGTCTCCGAGAACTTTGTGGCCCTCCCACCTACCAGTGTGAACAGCAGAGTTTGTTATCGATGTATGTATAGCAGTGGTGCACAAAGCCAGCGATGGGCTCCTGTGCAGAATAAATGAAGCAGGCCCGTGTGAGTGGGTGTGGTCACAACAGATCATGGTTGGATCTAAACAATGACGATAAGGTAAAAGTACATGAGACTAGGTCACATTCTGTAGGGGCCTGTACACACTGCTGCGCTTTTAAATCGCAAGCCTTCATGAGAATAGGAAAAGTGCATCGCACCAGTGTGTACAGGTCGTCACGAGTTTCATTATTTTTCAAAAAACCTTGCGATTAAAAAGCGCAGCGCAGCAGTGTGTACAGGCCCTAACTGGTGCAATTGTATGGTCCCCAGCGGACATGGGGCCCAGTGCGGCTGCACGGCCTGCACAGGCCTATGTCAGCCTCTGATGTATAGTATAAATAAGCTACGTCAACCCTTGGTCAGTATTACTATTCAATAAGACATACCAGTAATTCAAACTGCAGATCGGCGGTAAACTGCAGTGAAGGCAGCTAGTTATACTGTAATAGCGCTTCCATGCACAGGAAGTAAACAGAGATGTCACTTCCTGTACACGGAAGCGCTGTTACAGTGTAACTAGCTGCCTTCACCGCAGTTTACCGCTGATCTGCGGTGTGAATTATGCTTGCAGGCAATGGAGAATGGGGCCAGTAGAAGATAAAGCAGCGGTGCGGGAATCATCAGTTTCCCACTGACCTGCGCTTGAATTACCGGAATGTCGGGCAGTAGAGAGCAGGGATGCGTCTTTCTGTAGGAGGGGGTCACCAGGAGGTAAAGTAGTGGTGAGGGGAGGGCAGACAGACGGGACTTCCACAGCCACTACGGCTTATTTTACGGGTAGGGCTTATATTTCCAGCATGCTCAAAATAGGGGATAGGTCTTACTTTAAGGGGATGTCCTACTTTCAGGGAAACACGGTGTATATATATATATATTTTGCTGACATCTTCTGCAGCACATAACAGAGTACATAGCCATGTCACTGACTGTCCCCAGAGGAGCTCACAATCTAATCCTACCATAGTCATAGTCTAATGTCCTCCCATATTATTATTATGTATTTATATAGCACTGACATCTCCTGCAGCACATTACAGAGTACATAGTAATGTCACTGACTGTCCTCAGAGGAGCTCACACTCTAATCCTACCATAGTCATAGTCTAATGTCCTACCATATTACTATTATGTATTTATATAGCACTGACATCTCCTGCAGCACATTACAGAGTACATAGTCATGTCACTGACTGTCCTCAGAGGAGCTCACACTCTAATCCTACCATAGTCATAGCCTAATGTCCTACCATATTATAATTATGTATTTATATAGCACTGACATCTTCTGCAGCACATTACAGAGTACATAGTAATGGCACTGACTGTCCTCAGAGGAGCTCACACTCTAATACTACCATAGTCATAGTCTAATGTCCTCCCATATTATTATTATTATGTATTTATATAGCACTGACATCTTCTGCAGCACATAACAGAGTACATAGCCATGTCACTGACTGTCCCCAGAGGAGCTCACAATCTAATCCTTACCATAGGAGGAGGACGTGTGTTGGGAGAGCTCCTGGACTTCCAGGGGAGGTCTTTGATCTGTATTGCAGGATCCAGCTTTGGAGTGCTTTTCTGGGCATACTTTCCACCTGAAGTCCCTGTTCCGGGCCTTGCCGGACAGGGGCTTGCCTAAGCTAACTGGCCGCTCCAGCCATGGAGCGGCCAGCTCATACCCCCCCTACGACTTCACCAACTTACCTGGGGGACGTTGGAAATTCCTCGGATGAAGATATCGCCAACAACGCGATTGCATGGGTGAAGGCAGCGAAAGCCTGCATGGAAACCCTGGAAAAGTTGAGATACAGCTTTGCAAAAGCCCGCTTCCGCTATGGAATCAAATGGAAACCAGAGATGCTGTGGCAGGATGAGGCGATACTAGACCTGAGGATGCAAATTATACAGCAAAAATCAAGGTTAGCAGAGCTTGAGAAGATTGGTGGTCCCTTTTCCGAACAGTTGGGATATAAGAAGAGGTTCAAAAAAATGTTGATGCCTGAACAGTATGTGGACGACAGCGACACAGAAGATGATTGTGTCATGCTTGAAGATGAGTGCACCCCCCCGGAGAGACCACCGTGGATGAAAGTGGAGGTGTCCCAGTCTCCCATCCCGCCCGGGCAAGGTGTGTGTGCAGAAGACCCCATGATGGGTGGAAGCAAGGTGCAAGTACCGGGCCCTGTGGCGAGTGTCCAGGTGAGTGCCGATGATGCTGGTGCTGCTGCCCCTGCTACTGGGGGTCCTGGCGGTGTACGTGCTGCTGGGGTCCTCAGCGAGGCGGTAGGTGACGGTGCTGGTGTTGTCCCTGTTGTGGCTTCGGCTGGCATGCCCCCCTCTGACTTACCTGGAGGTGGTGGTGTGGCTGCGGCTGCACAGGCCTCCCTGGACACTCGCATGGTCCCTGCTCCCGGTGGACTCCTGGCCCTCGCATCGGAGTCACCTATGGTGGCTGGTGTGGGGTCTGGGGTGAAGTTGGGAGCGGGGCCATGCGCCCAGAGTCATTGGGAAAGCTCTCCGCCGTGTACAGCGGTAAAACAAGATGGCGCTGGCCTCCCGAGCGATGCTCCGACCACGCCAACTCAATTTCCGGTCGGCGGGGCGGAAGTGACGTCGGCGGCTCTCATTCCGCCTGAACACGGAAATGCCATAGTGACCAATGCGGCCGAAGACGGAAATGCAGTTCCTATTGATGTGGCGGTAATTCCGCGTCAAGACGGAGTTTCTGACGCGGCTAAAGCGTCCAAAGATCCGCATGAAGACGGAATTACTATTAAAATTGATGAAGGTGAATGCGGAATCCATTCTGATATTGCTGCTGACGGAAATGCCATTGATATGGATAGAGAGGAAGGCGGAATTTGTTATGATGATGCAAGGGGTGCATCCCCACTACTGTTGGAGGCAAGGGATGCGGAAAATCAATCGGCAAGTACAGAACTTCAGAGCAAAGTGGCGGTTGAAGGTGATAATAATGAGGCAAGTGGAGAAGAAGATGAAATAAGATTCCAAAGAAGAAAGTCTGGAAATAAAAGAGTCATGCTTGCAACCACATCTGCGATGCTGCAGGAGGATCCACAAGGGAGCGGGGCAGCGTTCCTGGGACTTGTGGATTCTACACTTAATGAAGAGCAAAGCAAGGAGATATTGCGTTTGGCTGCGCAACCCAAGTTGGATATGGACTTATCCGTTGAGGAGTTTGTAGAGGAGGATACCTTTCTAGAAGATGGATCGGAACAGGCTGACTCCTCCGATATGGATATTATTGAAAGTGACGCTGAACAACTGGCCCAGGAGTTCTTTCCATCCTCTGGTGAGGAGGAGGGTACGAGTTCTCCTGAGGACCAGGGAGGGGAAGAGGACGCTGAACAACGGATGGGTGAGGTGCAAATGTCTTTTCCTGATAAGTTGTCAAAAAAAAGAATTTAAAAAAAAAGGGAGAAACAAAATAAGCAAGTCAAAAAAATTAAACATTGATGTTGGTAGGAAAAAGGGGGAAAGTAGAAGGGTCTCTGTGTCAGAGGTGGAGGAAACCGATGAGTCCTCCCAAGGTGCCCAGGGTGGGGCGGGTGTCCCTGCATTTGTACAAGAAAGTGAGGGTGGGGAGATTTTGATGGTTCAAAAGGGGAAGAGGGGTACCCCGGTAAGGAAAGAGAAAGGGGACAAGAATCTTGACCTGTTTTTTGGGAGGAACCTCCTCTCAGATTTCATATCTGAAGACAGGGAGGGATACCAAAAAGGGGGTAAGAAAAAGAAAAAAAAAGAGAGGCACCCAGAACCGCCCCCTTTGGTGATAAGTAACATTGTCACAGAATTCAAAACAATGGATCTGACATACAGACTAGAAAAAACCAGGCTCGTGGTTATTGACGAACATTCTGGCGAGGCTGTGGTTTTGGCGGTGGAGCCAGGGGGATATTATGGGGGCCTGCACCTGGTGGGCATGGGCGACCCCGGGTGTGGCCTCCAGCTCGAGTTCCGTGCAGACGGAAAGAAGTTTACTGTACGCAATGACACTATTTCCAGATACTCTTTTTCAGGAGAGCAGGAGTGGATGGAGGCCATATTCGGGCTCGGGCCGAATGCCCCCAGGTATAGGCCCCCCCTGTCTCCACTGCAGGCAGCCTCGTTCAGACAGACGTTGCAACTCCTGCAGCCAATCCTGGCGCTGTCAGGAAAGGTGTTAGTACGGTTGTGAGCACTGTTACTAGTACTGGTGTTGTGATGGGGGCTGGTGGGGGTGCTGTGACTGGGCCGGAGCTGCCAGAACTGGAAAGCGTAATTAGAGTGGGCTTTCCTGAACTTGGTCCCGCCCAGAATCCTGGGGCTTTGGCTCCCCTGGCAGCTTCGGCCCAGGGCACCTCATCGGCTCGTCCGACTTCTTATTCGAGGGTTGTTAGGGGTGCTGCTCCTGGTAGGAGGGTTCTGGCTCCCCTGGAGACAGGATTGGAGGATGGCGTCCCAGGTCGAAGGAATGTCGTTCGCCTTAAATGGGATCATACCCTTCTACCTGTCCCGACTAAAAAGCAGTTTACTAAGTACCTCCTCGACCTGGGAATAAGGCCGGCAGACCTTTATGCGATCCTGGCTCCAGGGGATCCTCCGTCATATTATGATGTGTCCTTCCTCTCCCAGCATGGCATGGAGTCCTTTTTAGAGGAGCGTTTAAAGTTTTCAGAGAATGGTGAATGGCATGGTTTTAAGGTTATTCCATTGTCCAGACAGACGCTGGAGAGGAAGGCGCACATTGTAGTGCAGAATGAGAGCATTCCGGTGCGGGACCTGATGACTTGGGTCCAACATTACGCTGACATAGTGTCCCCGCCGCACAAGGTCCTGGACGAGCTCGGGATCTGGTGGGGGGAGTATGAGGTGGCGATCCGGCTCCATACAAAGGAGGGGGTTGTCACCCATATTCCCCGTTCCGCCCTCATAGGGCGGGACAAGATCATCACCTACTACCCGGGCCAACCCAGGACCTGCAACAGGTGTGGCAAGAGGGGACATTTGGCCAGCGGCTGCCCAGATCCGAGGTGCAGTCGCTGCCAGGAGTTCGGGCACTCTGCGTCATCCTGCAGAAGGATTAAATGTAATTTCTGTTTTGAGTTTGGCCATCCATATACGGAGTGCCCGATCTCCTGGGCGACGATGCCCTCGGATCTGAAGGTGGCCATGTTGGCAAGGATGGGAGAGAGCCAGGATGTCTCTGTGGTCAATCCCAATGTGTGTGTTGAGTCTGTCCCAGTCCCTAGCGTGTCTGCGTCCAGTGTGAATCAGTCCTCCGTAGTCCCTCCCCCCGGCTCTCTTCCAGCCGGCATGGCCTCTGATAGGCAGCCCGGGCCTGAGTCATCGGCTCCTGCCCAGAATGCTGCTCAGGGCGGAGGTGGCCCTCCTCCCAAGGAGCAGCGACCCAGACCTATGAGGAGCAGAGAAGGGGGTGGCCTTCGACCCCTCACTGCTGCTCCCATGGGTCCACCTTTAACGCCCATACCTCCTCCTCCTCCGAGGAGGAAAAAGGCTCCCCCTGCTGCTGCTCCAGATGCAGGTGGTTCTACCCTACCCCCTACCGTTCCTGATCCCTCAGTTCCCGCAGTGTCCCCTCCTCCTCCCACCCCCCCAGCACCTGCAGTGTCCCTCCCCCCTCCCACCCTCCTAGTTCCTGTAGTGTCCCTTCCCCCTCCTACCCCCCCAGTTCCTGCAGTTTCCCTCCCCCCTCCTGGCCCTGTTGTCCCAACCCCCTCTCTGGCCCCTCCTGTCATTGTCCCACTCCCTCCCCCCCCCCTTCCACCTGCCCCTCCGCCTTAGCCAGCGGTAGTGGGTTTGCTCTATCTAGTTCTGTCCCCGCAGGTTATGCCTTTTCGGCCCCTTGTCCCACAGACGCAGCCCTTGCCCCTTGGAAAAGGGAGCACCTTTCGCAGGAGGATAAGTCCTACCTAGAGGAACGTTTTAAAACAAAAAAGAAGAAAGGCGTTAAACCTTTGTGTAGGGGTCTCCCTGAGAATCCAAGGGCAGCAAACAGAGTAGCTGCCCACCAAAGGAGACAGAGGGAGAAGGAGATGAGCCTGTCTAACAGGTTTGACGTTCTGGCTGCCTCTCCTCTTGCCTCTGAGGAGGAGGAGATGGTGGTGTAGAGTCCTGCTTCCGTAGGGGAGGCATTGTGATTTGTGTCTATGTTTGTTTATTTTTTGTAAATGTTGTCTTTTGTTTTATTTTTTTGTCTTTGTTTAAAGAAAGATAAAGGGAAACCTTAAAATCACCCTGATGGCGGTTCCCCCACCACTCATATTGGCAACGATCAACGTTGCTGGTATTAAAATGACCAGAGCTCGAAAATTGGCTTTTTCGATTTTGGCTGCCCATGAGGCTGATGTTTTTTTCCTGCAGGAGACCAGGCTCACCTCTGTGGCTGACCTCTGGTTGGCTGAGAGGGACTGGGTGTCCGGTCCGAGTTTTTGGTCACTTGCGGGGGAGCCTGGTAGTGGTGTGGCGGTCCTTTTTAGGGCCGACATGGTAACTTGCCGGCGGGTTATTGAGGTAGAGATGGGGAGGTGTCTGGTCTTAGACGTCTGCGTGAGGGGGCAGGATCTCAGGCTTATTAACATCTATGCCAACCCCAGGTTTAAAGGGGAGAGAAAGCGCCTTCTTACACAGATCAGGCCATACCTTTTTTCAGCCTATCCAGTGATCCTGGGTGGTGATTTTAACACCATCACTAGGGCCATGGACAGGGCAAGGGCCCAGGTCCGGATAGGTGTAGATAGCAGGTTTCTAGTTAGACTAGTTAATGAGTCCGACCTGGTAGATGTGCACGTTCGTCACTCCCCAGGTCTCACGGGTTTCACTTTCCAGAGAGGTAGTAGTAGGTCCAGGATAGATAGATTTTTTGTTTCAGAGAGCCTCATCACTTCAACTCCTAAGTTGTTGGCGGTGGAGTTCTCGGATCACCTTATTCTGTCGGTGGGCTTAAATGCTTCGGATGCTCCTCCCAGAGGTCGGGGTATCTGGAGAATGAATTCGTCCCTGTTGCTGGAAGATGAGGTGAGACAATCCTTTGAGGAGTTTTTTCAGGCACAGGTATCCATCCTGGACTGCTTTGACAATAGGTCTGAGTGGTGGGAGGAAGTCAAAAAACGTGTTGTCAGATTTTTCAAGGGTCTAGCTACCCGTAGAGGTGTTAATAGAAACTTGGCTTACCAGGTTCTAAGGGAGAAGTTGACTATTCTTGTCTCCGAGGGCGGAGATCCGGGGGAGATCTCTGAGGTCAAACTTCGCCTTAAGCAGCAGCAGTATGACCGGCTGGCCTCTTTGGCTCTGGAGAGGGATCATGGTAAGTACCACTCGCCTGACCCTTACCAGAGTTTCAAACAAAGTTCAGCACTTAAGTCGGTCATAGGTCTCAGGGATGGCTCGGGGTCTCTGGCGAAGTCCAGGTCGGAGATCTTGACCATCGCTAGAGAGTTTTACGCTGATCTGCTTGGGGAGAAGCCACTTGACCAGACAGGGATGGAAGACTTCTTAGATTCCACACCAGGTCTGGGAGATATTGATATTTCTGCCATAGACTTGACAGCGGAGATTACCGCAGATGAAGTAGCGAGAGCCATTGGTGGCCTTGCGCCTAAAAAGACCCCGGGTCCGGATGGACTGACGGCTGAGTTTTACAAGGCTTTCGTGTCCATTCTAGCCCCCCAATTGGCTGGAGTTTTTAATGATTGCCTTGCTGAGGGTCAGTTACCACCCTCCATGAGGCAATCTGCGATAATCCTGCTGTCAAAAGGTCGTGATTCGGAGATGATTGAGAACTGGCGTCCCATCAGCCTTCTCAACGTCGACAGGAAGATCCTGGCGAAAATTTTGTTCTGGCGGTTGTCCCAGGTGACAGATGTACTTTCCTGCCATCAGCACTGCTCGGTTGTGGGAAGGAGCACGCTCTCAGCACTGTTAGCTGTCCGGGAGGTCCTGGAGCAGTGCAGGGCTGAAGGTTGGGGAAGGTACCTGCTGACATTGGATCAGTCCAAGGCTTTTGATCGGGTCAATCACAAGTATCTGTGGCGATTACTTACTGCGTACGGTTTGCAGGGGAGGTTTGTAGATTGGCTGCGAACTTTATACAAGGAGGCTGAGAGTTTTATGCTGATCAATGGATGGATAGGCCAGCCTTTTGAGGTGAGCTCAGGGGTCCGCCAGGGTTGTCCGCTGAGTTCCCTGCTGTACGTGTTCGCCATCGACCCCTTCGTGAGAAGGCTAGAGGGCGGCATGCTTGGTAGGGTTCCGATGGGCATCTCTGGGAGCTTATCTTTGAAGGTGGTGGCATATGCCGATGACGTCACTGTGGTGATCTCGGATGCAGAGGAGGCGTTGGTGGTTGCTGAGGAGATCACCCGGTACTCTTTGGCATCTGGTTCCAAGATCAATCCGGATAAGTGTGAAACTCTCTGGATAGGCAAAGATGGAGAGTCCTTTAGACTTCCCGGATCTTTTCCCGTGCCTCAGGATGAAATCAAGATTCTCGGCATCAAATTTGGCCCAGGCGATTATGGCCTGCGAAATTGGGTTAGCAAACTATCAGATGTCGACAGGAAAGTGGTCCGCTGGAAAGGTTGGAGTTTAACCTATAGAGAAAGGATTGACCTAATCAAAACTTACCTGATACCAATATTGTTGTATGTCAGTTACGTCAAGATTTTGCCAGCATCCCTGTATACCAGGGTCAATCGCTTGTTTTTCCAGATGTTATGGGGAAACAAGCTAAACCATGTGCGTAGAAATATTACCTATAAAAATAGGCGGGAGGGTGGCCTAGGCATGGTCAACCCAATTGTTTTTTTCTCCTTAATTTTTATCAAACACAATATTGGTAGTATGTTAATGGAGAACCCGCCTGTTTGGGTAGGGATCTTTCAGACTTGGTGTGAGCCTTACCTTGGGGAATGGAAGAGTGGTGGCCCAGTGAAAAATCTGAGGAGACGTCATGGCTACCTCCCGGCCTATGTCTTGCCGTGTTTGAAGAAACTGTTGCAGTGGGGATTGACAGTGGAGAATATCAAATCGGTCGACAGGAAAGCCCTGTCGGCATGGGTGGTGGACTCCTACTTTCCTGACTCACTGGCCTTGAGGGATTGCCCAGGCACAATTTTGGAGGAGGGATTGCGTTTATTGAACTCGCCGCGGATTCCGAACAAATTGTGGGACATCGCCTGGCTTACCTTCCAGGGCAAGCTATACGTTAGAGGGCTCATGAAGTATCGGGATGTGGAGGAACGTGGTTGTCCCCGACAGGGGTGTGCTGTTGAGGAGACCATGGACCACTTCTTGATGTCGTGTCCTTTTAATGTAGAAGTGTACAACCAGGTGGGGAGGGTCCTGAATATCCCGTTTCTGGCGCATCTTGGTTATGCCGAGTGGGCCTATGGAGCGTTTAATCAGCGCCAGGGTTATCATTTGTGCACTTTATATATAGTTAGTCTAGTGGTCAGGAGACACTTATGGTTAGCACGGTGTGATCTAGCTATTAGGAAGAAAGACTTGCCCGTCCAGGTGGTGGTGAGCACTATTCTCGGTGAGGTGGGAACCATTCGGTACTTGGAGAGGAAGAAACTGGGGAGAGGGGCTTGGATTCTGGCATGGCAGAATATCAGGCCTCCTTGACTTGGTGGAAGTCTCTCCTGGGTGCAGCTTACTGTCTCTTTCTTTTCACTCTAGATTTTGATTTTCTTGGGTTTTTTTTAAAGTATTGGCCGCAGGCACACAGGGAGCATCCCTTTGTGCTTCTCTTTATGTGTAGGTGAGGTGTTGTTTTGTCTTTGGGTATTATTTTTGTTACTGTCGTGTCTAGTGTCTTGTCCTCAGTCTTATGTTGCTGGGTATTTTAGGGCGTAAAAGTCCCATAGTATGTGTGAGGTGTGTATGATGTGTATTGGTGCTGTTTTTTCATTTTTTGTTTTTTTTGGTGGTGGTTTATGTTGTATGTATTTTTGTTCTTTTTTTCTGGTAGTCTCGTTTAGTATGGATGATAATGAATGGTGTCTCCCCTGATACGGTACAGTGTGGTTTTCTTGATGTAATGAAGTTGTTTTTGCTTATGATACAATACAAGTGTTTTGTTTCCTTTCTGTATATACATGAGATAAAGCTTGTCTCTGATTGTTGTGCTTATTGCATACCTTATTTTTTTGATGTTGAATGCATTGGAGTTATCTTTTCAGTCTTATGATGGCATACCTTTTAACCCTATTTATTATTTGTGTATGCTATCTTTTTTTTGATCTACTTTAATAAAAAAATCCACAATCTAATCCTACCATAGTCTTAGTTTAATGTCCTACCATATTATTATTATGTAATTATAGCACTGACATCTTCTGCAGCACATTACAGAGTACATAGTCATGTCACTGACTGTCCTCAGAGGAGCCCACACTCTAATCCTACCATAGTCATAGTCTAATGTCCTACCATATTATTATTATGCATTTATATAGCACTGACATCTTCTGCAGCACATTATAGAGTACATAGTCATGTCACTGACTGTCCTCAGAGGAGCTCACACTCTAATCCTACCATAGTCATAGTCTAATGTCCTACCATATTATTATTATGTATTTATATAGCACTGACATCTTCTGCAGCACATTACAGAGTACATAGTAATGTCACTGACTGTCCTCAGAGGAGCTCACACTCTAATCCTACCATAGTCATAGTCTAATGTCCTCCCATATTATTATTATGTATTTATATAGCACTGACATCTCCTGCAGCACATTACAGAGTACATAGTAATGTCACTGACTGTCCTCAGAGGAGCTCACACTCTAATCCTACCATAGTCATAGTCTTATGTCCTACCATATTACTATTATGTATTTATATAGCACTGACATCTCCTGCAGCACATTACAGAGTACATAGTCATGTCACTGACTGTCCTCAGAGGAGCTCACACTCTAATCCTACCATAGTCATAGCCTAATGTCCTACCATATTATAATTATGTATTTATATAGCACTGACATCTTCTGCAGCACATTACAGAGTACATAGTAATGGCACTGACTGTCCTCAGAGGAGCTCACACTCTAATCCTAACATAGTCATAGTCTAATGTCCTCCCATATTATTATTATTATGTATTTATATAGCACTGACATCTTCTGCAGCACATAACAGAGTACGTAGCCATGTCACTGACTGTCCTCAGAGGAGCTCACACTCTAATCCTACCATAGTCATAGTCTAATGTCCTCCCATATTATTATTATGTATTTATATAGCACTGACATCTCCTGCAGCACATTACAGAGTACATAGTAATGTCACTGACTGTCCTCAGAGGAGCTCACACTCTAATCCTACCATAGTCATAGTCTAATGTCCTACCATATTACTATTATGTATTTATATAGCTCTGACATCTCCTGCAGCACATTACAGAGTACATAGTCATGTCACTGACTGTCCTCAGGGGAGCTCACACTCTAATTCTACCATAGTCATAGTCTAATGTCCTACCATATTATTATTATGTATTTATATAGCACTGACATCTTCTGCAGCACTTTACAGAGTACATAGTCATGTCACTGACTGTCCTCAGAGGAGCTCACACTCTAATCCTACCATAGTCATAGTCTATTGTCCTACCATATTATTATTATGTATTTATATAGCACTGACATCTTCTGTAGCACATTACAGAGTACATAGTCATGTCACTGACTGTCCTCAGAGGAGCTCACACTCTAATCCTACCATAGTCATAGTCTAATGTCCTACCATATTACTATTATGTATTTATATAGCACTGACATCTTCTGCAGCACATTACAGAGTACATAGTCATGTCACTGACTGTCGTCAGAGGAACTCACACTCTAATCCTACCATAGTCATAGTCTAATGTCCTACCATATTATTATTATGTTATTTATATAGCACTGACATCTTCTGCAGCACATTACAGAGTACATAGTCATGTCACTGACTGTCCTCAGAGGAGCTCACACTCTAATCCTACCATAGTCATAGTCTAATGTCCTACCATATTATTATTATTATGTATTTACAGTGGGTTGCAAAAGTATTCGGCCCCCTTCCCTTGAAGTTTTCCACATTTTGTCATATTACTGCCACAAACATGCATCAATGTTATTGGAATTCCTCGTGAAAGACCAACACAAAGTGGTGTACACGTGAGAAGAGAAACGAAAATCATACATGATTCCAATCATTTTTTACAAATAAATAACTGCAAAGTGGTGTGTGCATAATTATTCGGCCCCCTTTCATCTGAGTGCAGTCAGTTGCCTATAGACATTGCCTAATGAGTGCTAATGACTAAATAGAGTGCACCTGTGTGTAATCTAATGTCAGTACAAATACAGCTGCTCTGTGAGGGCCTCAGAGGTTGTCTAAGAGAATACTGGGAGCAACAACACTGTGAAGTCCAAAGAACACACAAGACAGGTCAGGGATCAAGTTATTCAGAAATTTAAAGCAGGCTTAGGCTACAAAAAGATCTCCAAAGCCTTGAACATCCCCCGGAGCACTGTTCAAGCGATCATTCAGAAATGGAAGGAGTATGGCACAACTGTAAACCTACCAAGACAAGGCCATCCACCTAACCTCACAGGCCGAACAAGGAGAGCTCTGATCAGAAATGCAGTCAAGAGGCCCATGGTGACTCTGGACGAGCTGCAGAGATCTACAGCTCAGGTGGGAGAATCTGTCCATAGGACAACTATTAGTCATGCACTGTACAAAGTTGGCCTATGGAAGAGTGGCAAGAAGAAAGCCATTGTTAACAGAAAGCATAAGAAGTCTCGTTTGCAGTTTGCCACAAGCCATGTGGGGGACACAGCAACCATGTGGAAGAAGGTGCTCTGGTCAGATGAGACCAAAATGGAACTTTTTGTCCAAAATGCAAAACGCTATGTGTGGCGGAAAACTAACACTGCACATCACTCTGAACACACCATCCCCACTGTCAAATGTGGTGGCAGCATCATGCTCGGGGGGTGCTTCTCTTCAGCAGGGACAGGGAAGCTGGTCAGAGGTGATGGGAAGATGGATGGAGCCAAATACAGGGCAATCTAGGAAGAAAACCTCTTGGAGACTGCAAAAGACTTGAGACTGGGGCGGAGGTTCACCTTCCAGCAGGACAACGACCCTAAACATAAAGCCAGGGCAACAATGGAATGGTTTAAAACAAAACATATCTGTGTTAGAATGGCCCAGTCAAAGTCCAGATCTAAATCCAATCGAGAATCTGTGACAAGATCTGAAAACTGCTGTTCACAAACGCTGTCCATCTAATCTGACTGAGCTGGAGCTGTTTTGCAAAGAAGAATGGGCAAGGATTTCAGTCTCTAGATGTGCAAAGCTGGTAGAGACAGACCCTAAAAGACTGGCAGCTGTAATTGCAGCAAAAGGTGGTTGTACAAAGTATTGACTCAGGGGGACGAATAATTACGCACACCCCACTGTGCAATTATTTATTTGTAAGAAATGTTTGTAATTATGTATGATTTTCGTTCCACTTCTCACATGTACACCACTTTGTGTTGGTCTTTCATGTGGAATTCCAATAAAATTGATGCATGTTTGTGGCAGTAATGTGACAAAATGTGGAAAACTTCAAGGGGGCCAAATACTTTTGCAACCCACTGTATATAGCACTGACATCTTCTGCAGCACATTACAGAGTACATAGTCATGTCACTGACTGTCCTCTGAGCTCACAATCTAATTCTACCATAGTCATAGTCTAATGTCCTACCATATTATTATTATGTAATTATATAGCACTGACATCTCCCGCAGCACATTACAGAGTACATAGTCATGTCACTGACTGTCCTTAGAGGAGCTCACACTCTAATCCTACCATCGTCATAGTCTAATGTCCTACCATATTATTATTATGTATTTATATAGCACTGACATCTTCTGCAGCAGTGTACAGAGTACATAGTCATGTCACTGACTGTCCTCAGAGGAGCTCACAGTCTAATCCCTACCGTAGTCATAGTCTGATGTCCTACCATATTATTATTATGTATTTATATAGCACTGACATCTTCTGCAGCACATTACAGAGTACATAGTCATGTCACTGACTGTCCTCAGAGGAGCTCACACTCTAATCCTACCATAGTCATAGTCTAATGTCCTACCATATTATTATTATGTATTTATATAGCACTGACATCTTCTGCAGCACATTACAGAGTACATAGTCATGTCACTAACTGTCCCCAGAGGAACTCACACTCTAATCCTACCATAGTCATAGTCTAATGTCCTACCATATTATTATTATGTATTTATATAGCACGGACCTCTTCTGCAGCACATTACAGAGTACATAGTCATGTCACTGACTGTCCTTAGAGGAGCTCACAATCTAATACCTACTATAGTCATAGTCTAATGTCCTACCATATTATTATTATGTATTTATATAGCACTGACATCTCCTGCAGCACATTACAGAGTACATAGCCATGTCACTGACTGTCCCCAGAGGAGCTCACAATCTAATCCTACCATAGCCATAGTCTAATGTCCTACCATATTATTATTATGTATTTATATAGCACGGACCTCTTCTGCAGCACATTACAGAGTACATAGCCATGTCACTGACTGTCCTTAGAGGAGCTCACAATCTAATACCTACTATAGTCATAGTCTAATGTCCTACCATATTATTATTATGTATTTACAGTGCTGCCCATAATTATTCATACCCCTTGCAAATTTTGACTTAGTTACTTTTATTCAACCAGCAATTAATTTTTTGACAGTAAATGACATATATTTCTCCCGAAAGATAATAGGATGATGTACAAGAGGCACTATTGTGGAAAAAAATATTTATCCGTTTTTATTTAAATTTGAGCAAAAAGTGTCTAGTCCAAAATTATTCATACTCTTCACAAACTGTCACAGTCTGTAGGAAAATCCAAAGTTCTATACCATTCCAAATAATCCAAGCTGTTCTAAAGCATCCTAATTACCCTTTTTAATTGGGATCAGCTGTTTCAATCAACTCAACAGGTGAAAAACAGCAGCTCTCTGCAGTTGGTTTGTGGACAGTCATGGCTAAGACAAAGAAGCTTCGTGAGGACCTGCGGCTGCGCATTGTGGCTGCTCACAAGTCAGGAAAGGGCTACAACGCCATTTCTAAATGTTTTCCAGTTCCAGCGGCTACAGTGCAAAGTATTATTAAAAAATACAGGATGTTCGCACTGTGGAACATCTGTTTTTGCATATAGCACTGACATCTTCTGCAGCACTTTACAGAAAATGTAACACAGGCTGAGATTTTCTTTGGCACTGTATTTGGCCTGAGGAAGTGGGCAAAGACCCACGTAACGCGTTGCCTAGTGCTTCATAAAATGTGTGAATCTCATATATATACGAATGTCATCATTTGAGGTGAGCCACCTCAACCTTTTCCTTTTTTAGTTGTTTTTTATCACAGTTTTATCACCATTTGGGCACTTCTTTCCCCTCTTATTTTAGTAAGGAGTCGTTTTATCCCCTTCATCCCCTTACACACTCCTGGGAGTTGTGGTTCACCATGAGCTTGCTGGGCAATCTGTAACTATAAATAAGAGCGAATGGATTTTATTGTAAGATTTGGAGATCCGCAGTTGCCGGCGTATGAAGATAGCCTATTTTTAGTAGCAGTAAAGTAAATCTGATAGAAAAAAGTGTCCGGAACGGATACTCCCCTCAGGAGAGGGAAGGCTCCGGATCCTCCATAGGCTCCCCTTGTTCTCCTCTGCCGGGCCGTTCCAGCGCTGTCCTCACCGCTAAAGCCTTGTTAACGATTTGGTGGAAAAGTCGAGGCCGATTGGGTCCGTGCAGCCACGCTGCAGGAGTCTCACCGCTGGAACAGCCTGGCAGACGAGAGGCTTCCACCTTCGGAGGTAAGTATCTAAACATCGAACAAGAAAATCCAAATTTTGGTTTGATTAAAATCCAATTGGACGGCTATTTTTTTAAATGTTCAATTTATTGTGCCCATCAACGGAGATTGTTTACAACCAATCCGATCAGAATTTCTGATCACTTTGATTTTTCTCTAGTAATTGGATAGTTAGTGGCCACCTTACGTCTGTACTTTGTAAATATCACTGGTTTGTGCAGCACTGGTATAGCCATACAATAATGATATTTTTGTGGTACTATTTCTTAAAGGGGAACTCCAGCCTAAACAAACATACTGTCATTAAGTTACATTAGTTATGTTAATTAAAATAGATAGGTAATATAATCTCTTACCCTTTAAAAGAACAGGCAAATGTTTGATTTCATGTGGGCAGCCATCTTCTTGGTGGAAAGGAGGTGACGGGGAGCATGAGACACAGGTCCAACTGTCCTGTGTGCTGATCATCTCTCCGAGTTGCTAGGCAACATGAATAACAGCATAGGAAATCCCATCATGCTTTGCACAGCATCAGGGAAAAAAAGCCCAGGCAGTTTTCTTTGATGGGTGGAGCTTAGCTAAAAATGCAGCTAAAAATGATGCTTTGGTAAGAAAAACAAAGTTCTGATGCTGTGAAACTGTTCAAGAAACACCAAGACTTTTCAGTTCTGCTGAGTAGATTTTTAGTCTAAAGGTTCGCTTTAAGGATATCATCCTAAGCCAAAGCTTTCTGCTTGTTTTTTTTTTCTTTCTCAAAGTAGCAAGTGTTGCCTGTAGCATCTCGCGGATGGGAGACGCCTCCATAACGTTTCCCACAAGAGCATTTCATATTCGCTTGTCACATTTTTGGAATGTTCTGTGTCCTGCCAGTGTTGTAACTACAATTCATGCCCCCCCCCCCCCCAGCGAAACTTTGAGGGGGCTCCCAATATTTACACATCTTCCCTTGCCTCCCCCTGGTGCCCCTCCCAGCCTAGGGGCCCATCTCACAGGGGCCATAAAACAAATGTTGCCATCATGATCTTCACACCCATAACAAGCGTAGCCACAAAACCACCTGAGTATAGTCCCCTGTATCAGAGGAAGGTTAGTAGTTGCATCCCCCCCACAGCTCTGGACCGCCCTGCTCTGGCCCCCAGGGACTGCTACCTTCCAGTTATGCCCCTCTTATTCAGCTGAACGACTACCAGAAACTTTGCAGCCTGGGGAAGAGGGAGGAGAAGGGGTGGAGCTTATTTTAAGACCGCAGGAGTTGATTGGTTAATGGCAAAGGGCTCACTCGAGTGCACGGCTTTCCATGTCCCGATGAACGTCTGACCTCTGATCACTTTTTCAACAAGTCTATGTCCCCCCCCCCCCCCTTATGCTGGTGTGACTCCTGGCCTCCTTCTGTGTCCATTGTCTTTCTGATTTGACACTTCGGGCGCCTATACCATGTGACATAGCTGCATGTAGTAACGTCAGTACATGCGTCAGTGTCACATGGTACAGGTGCTCACAGTAGCAATTCAGAAAGATGCCAGACCCAGGTGGAGGCCAGGAGGCGTGACTGCATGACAATTGAGCCTGCAACCCTCATCGTGGTTGGGTGGGGTTTGGCAGGACACACCCTCTACACGGGGCGGGGGCAGCGGCCTAGGAGGTGGCGGAACTAGGAAAAATGTCAAGCTGAAATCTATTAGAAATTGATGTGCTGTGTGTGGGCAGGCAAAGGGATCCCTCTCTGATCACATCCGATCAGAGAGGGATCTATCGATCTGGTGGCAGATCATGAGATGTATGGGTACCTTCAGATGTAAAGAACATGGCAAATGAGATCATATAAGGGACATTTTGCCTCACACATATGTATTGCCAGCATATATAAATCGCGGTTCACTTTCCTGTCGAATATTGTAGCTAAAATTTACTTTTGCTCTTTCTAGATGTGAAAACTCCACCACCTACCAATGGATATCTGCCCGTTTTGCGGGAAAGCCTTCAAAAGGCTGAAATCCCATCTACCGCACTGCAAGATGGCCGCCGCCACGGACAAGTCACCAGCCGCTCATCACTCTAAGAAAACCCTGCCACTCAGAAAGACAAAGAAAACTTTATTGTCCACACCAGAACAACAATCTCCAGCAGGAGGAGGCAGTGCTGACATAAAAAAACAAGGACAGGATACTAAAAAGAAGCTTCAATTTAACTCAACCACATCTTTAGCTCGTAGAGCTCAAACATTGCTGCCTGAAGTCTTGTCAAGGGACAGAGTGATGGCATCAAAAAAGCAGAAAAAAGAAGACAATTGGCAGAGAAACGTCAACTATATTGATTCAGATCATTCTAATAACATAAGTCACTGCATCGATGAGGAAAATAGTGAGTCAGAACATTTTTCCTTGCAAGGCCAGACCGCTTCTTCCACTTCAGAAGGTCCCAAGTTAGTCCCGTTCCCTGTACAAGTCACAGATCTTCCAAATACAGGACTCAAAACCCTGATAGAAATACAAGATCCCTCAAGGAAATCTCCAAATACAGGCCTCCAAACCCTGACAGAAATACAAGATCCCTCAAGGAAATCTCCAAATACAGGCCTCCAAACCCTGACAGAAATACAAGATCCCTCAAGGAAATCTCCAAATACAGGCCTCCAAACCCTGACAGAAATACAAGATCCCTCAAGGAAATCTCCAAATACAGGCCTCCAAACCCTGATAGAAATACAAGATCCCTCAAGGAAATCTCCAAATACTGGACTCAAAACCCTGATAGAAATACAAGATCCCTCAAGGAAATCTCCAAATACAGGCCTCCAAACCCTGACAGAAATACTAGATTCCCCAAGGAAGCTTCCAAATACAGGCCTCCAAACCCTGACAGAAATACAAGATCCCTCAATTAAGCATCTAAATACAGGCCTCCAAACCCTGAAAGAAATACAAGATCCCTCAAAGAAGTTTTCAAATACAGACCTCAAAACCCTGACAGAGATACTAGATTCCTCAAGGAAGCTTCCAAATACAGGACTCCAAACCCTGACACAAATACTAGATTCCCCAAGGAAGCTTCCAGATGCAGGCCTCATAACCCTGCCAGAAATACAAGTTCCATCAAGGAAGTCTCCAAATACAGACCTCCAAACCATACAAGATTCCTCAAGGAAAACTCCAGTAGACAATGTGATCATTCACTGGCCTGGCCTCCAGGAGGCACCAAATCTAGTGACTACAGAAATACCAGGAACGGCTGGGGTAAATGTACCGATAAAGGAACAAGTCTCTGGAAAGGAACAACTAGATCAGTGTGGCATTTCAACCGGGGAACATTTCAAAAGGTCTAAGGATGGAAACCTTTCACCAAACCCTTCAAAACATCATTTAGAACTTGTCTCCAAGTCAAGTCCTCTCTTGTGTGTCCCCATCGAGGCTGCCACCTCTCCCTTGCGCATCGCCCTGGAAAATATTCGCGGACAGTTACCTGCCGTGTCTGATAAGTACTGCACTCGGGATGTTCCTCAAGTACAGACGCGTGGTGCTGAGGACATTGAGAGTATAGAGAAGTATTCAGGAGGCCACCTGGTCCACACAACTATACGGAGCTCTGGCCTACTGAATGGCAGAGATGTGGGACCAAGTAATGGATCTCTGGGACTGGAGTGGATGCCTGAACTGTACTCCAATTATACCCAGCTCTCCATTGTGCCCAATAGGTCGGGCTTAATGGGGTCACATAGAAGAATAAGCATTGGCACAACACCAGGAGGAGCAGATTCAGGTAAATTGCAACTAAAAAGTAAACAGTGAACTCTTCTGAGCTTTTCGGGAAATATGAACCACACGCTCATTTGGTCATGTGGTGGTGGGGGGGGGGGGATAGCTCTGTCAGCTTAAGCCACACCTTAAAGAGAACCTGAAGCAAGAGGTATATGGAGGCTGATTTATTTATTTCCTTTTAAGCAATTCCAGTTGCCTGGCTGCCCTGCTGATTCTCTGCCTCTAATACTTTTAGTCATAGCCCCTGAACAAGCATGCAGCAGATCAGGTGTTTCTGACATTATTGACAAGAATAGCTGCATGCTTGTTTCTGGTGTGATTCACACCCTACTGCAGCTAAAGAGATCAGCAGGACAGTCAGGCAGATGATATTGTTTGAAAGGAAATAAACATGGCATCCTCCATATACTTCTTGATTTATATTCCCTTTAAAGTGATCCCAAGCCGAAGCTCTGGTACAAAATGAGATACTTACCTAAAGAGAGGGAAGCGTCAGGATCCTATTGAAGCTTCCCTTGGTATTATGATGTCCCCCCGTCGCTGAGCGCGGCCCCATGGAAGAATAACGGCAATGCATTGTCGCTAACCATGTCGGGGTCGTACAGCTCCTCTTCCTGCAGCGCGGCCGTGCAGTAAGACTGAGTCGCTTGTGTACGAGCAGCGCATGCTCGTTACAGAGGAGGAGCGCGGCCCTGACCTGGAGGGACGCCGCGCTCAGGGACGGGGGACACCGGAGTTGCAATAGAAGCCTCAATAGGATCCTGACGCTTTCTTCTCTTCAGGTAATTACTGTATACACTCATAGTTACATAGTTATTTTGGTTGAAAAAAGACATACGTCCATCGAGTTCAACCAGTACAAAGTACAACACCAGCCTGCTCCCTCACATATCCCTGTTGATCCAGAGGAAGGCGAAAACACCCTTACAAGGCATGGTCCAATTAGCCCTAAGAGGGAAAAATTCCTTCCCGACTCCAGATGGCAATCAGATAAAATCCCTGGATCAACATCATTAGGCATTACCTAGTAATTGTAGCCATGGATGTCTTTCAATGCAAGGAAAGCATCTAAGCCCCCTTTAAATGCAGGTATAGAGTTTGTCATAACTACTTCCTGTGGCAATGCATTCCACATCTTAATCACTCTTACTGTAAAGAACCCTTTCCTAAATAAATGGCTAAAACGGTTTTCCTCCATGCGCAGATCATGTCCTCTAGTCCTTTGAGAAGGCCTAGGGACAAAAAGCTCATCCGCCAAGCTATTATATTGCCCTCTGATGTATTTATACATGTTAATTAGATCTCCTCTAAGGCGTCTTTTCTCTAGACTAAATAAACCCAGTTTATCTAACCTTTCTTGATAAGTGAGACCTTCCATCCCACGTATCAATTTTGTAGCTCGTCTCTGCACCTGCTCTAAAACTTCAATATCTTTCCTGTAATGTGGTGCCCAGAACTGAATTCCATATTCCAGATGTAGCCTTACTAGAGAGTTAAATAGGGGCAATATTCTGCTAGCATCTCGAGTTTTTATTTCCCTTTTAATGCATCCCAAAATTTTGTTAGCTTTAGCTGCAGCTGCTTGGCATTGAGTACGATTATTTAACTTGTTGTCAATGAGTACTCCTAAGTCCTTCTCCAAGTTTGATGTCCCCAACTGTATCCCATTTATTTTGTATGGTGCTAGACCATTAGTACGTCCAAAATGCATGACTTTACATTTGTCAACATTGAATTTCATCTGCCATGTATGTGCCCATATAGCCATCCTATCCAGATCCTGTTGCAATATGACACTATCTTCCTGAGAGTTGATGATTCTGCACAATTTTGTATCATCTGCAAAAATAGCAACATTGCTCACTACTGCATCTACTAGGTCATTAATAAATAAATTGAAGAGCACTGGACCCAGAACAGACCCCTGTGGGACCCCACTGCTAACAGTCTCCCATTTTGAGTACGATCCATTGACCACAACTCTTTGTTTTCTGTCCATTAGCCAGTTCCCTATCCATGCACACAGACTCTTCCCCAGTCCTTGCATCCTCAACTTTTGCACCAGACTTCTGTGGGGAACAGTGTCAAAGGCCTTTGCAAAGTCCAAGTATATCACATCTACAGCATTCCCAATATCTATATTAGCATTCACTACCTCATAAAAGCTGAGCATGTTAGTCAAACAGGACCTGTCTTTAGTAAACCCATGTTGATGCTGAGAAATAAGATTATTTTCTATTATGATTATGAAGTCATGTATAGTATCTCTTAGTAACCCCTCAAATAGTTTGCATACAACTGATGTTAAGCTTACAGGTCTATAATTTCCTGGATCTGATTTTTTGCCCTTCTTAAATAATGGGAAAACGTGGGCTGTACGCCAATCCACTTGGACTCTGCCAGTTGAAAGAGAGTCACAAAAGATAAGATAAAGGGGTTCATCTATAACTGAACTTAATTCCCTTAGGACCCGAGGATGCATGCCATCCGGGCCAGGTGCCTTGTCTATTTTTAATTTATTTAGTCTTGCCTTCACTTCTTCCTGCGTTAAGTATTTAATATTACAGTTAGAAGATTGAGACTCTTCCGCCTCTGTAATTTGCAACAGTGCTGCTCCCTTTGTGAAGACAGAAGCAAAGAAAGCATTTAATAACTCTGCCTTACCTTGGTCATCCACCATTGAGTTCCCACCCTCATCCTTTAGGAGTCCTATACAGTCAACCTTTCTTTTTTTAGAGTTAATGTACTTGTAACACTTTTTTGGGTTAGATTTGATATCCCTAGCGATTTTATTTTCAGCTTCAATCTTTGCCAGCCTAATTTCTTTTTTACAATTTTTATTGCACTCCTTATAATTGCTTAGTGCAGCCTCGGTCCCCTCCTGTTTTAGGACCTTATAGGCATTCATTTTCCTCTTCATTTTATCTTTAACCTTTCTATTCATCCATAGAGGCCTTTTTTTTATTCCTAGACATTTTGTTTCCATATGTGATATACATACTACAATATTGACTGAGAATAAGTTTAAAAGCTTGCCATTTCCCTTCAGTGTCTTCCCCTTGTAGCACATTATCCCAGTTCACCAAACTTAGTGCCTGCCTAATTTGAGTGAACTTTGCTTTTCTAAAATTCATAGTTTTAGTGGTCCTGCTGCCCCGTGGCCTATCAGTCACCAGCTCAAACGTTATCATGTTGTGATCACTATTTCCCAAATGTTCTTGAACCTGCACACTTGATACATTATCTCGTCTATTAGAAATTATCAGATCCAGTAACGCATCCCCCCTAGTTGGTTCAGTTACCATTTGAGTCAAGTAATTGTCCTGTAGTGCTGCCTGAAATCTGCTGCTTTTACTATAATGGGTAGCCTCAATACTCCAGTCAATGTCTGGAAAGTTGAAGTCGCCCATAATTATGACCTCATTTTTACTTGCAGCTTTTTCAATCTGCTGTAGTAATCGCAGTTCTGCAGCTTCATTAATAAGAGGTGGTCTGTAGCATACCCCAATATGCAATTGGCAACTTTTATTTCCACCATGAATATTTACCCAAACGGACGCCACATCTTCGCAATCTTCCTCCATCTCATCGTTGAGGACAGCTGTAAGAGAATTCTTAACAAAGAGACAAACCCCTCCACCTTTTTTCCCTGTTCTATCCCTCCTAAACACATTGTATCCTTTTAAATTAGCTATCCAGTCATGGCTTTCATCCATCCATGTCTCGGTTATTCCCACAATGTCATAGCCTTTGTCATTCAGAATGAACTCTAGTTCGTCTATTTTATTTGCAAGGCTCCGAGCATTGGTTACCATGCACTTTATATTTTTACCACCACATTTACCAATTGCCTATAAGCCTAATTTTTCAACACAAAAAATGTGCTGAAAAGTTACCCTCCGGCTTACATTTGAGTGAGTGGAGCAGAATGGATGGTGGAGCAGGTTTTGTTACTGGCAGAGGAGTGTAAGGATTGAGCACTAGTGATCCTGCTCTTGTCAGCTGGCTCCCTGCTGGGTCCGTGCCCCCATTCCCTGCAACATGGTGTGCAGAGTGCGCTGCTCAGGACTACCTGTGTCCCCTGGCTTGTGGAGCGGAGCGTGCAGCAATGTGTCGGCAGTGCAATGATCTGTGTGGCAATCGCTGTGTCTCATATCTATGTCGCCATCTAGTGGTAGCCTGAGACACAGTTGTATCATCCTTGGGGCACATCTGGCTATGGGGAGGGGGGCTGACTTGTACTGGGGACACATCTGGCAGTGGCTACTGTGGAGGGGGCTATACTGGGGAGGGGGCTTATATGCGAGTCAATCACTTTTTCCTGGTTTCTGAGGGAAAAGTGGGTACCTGCGATTATATGCGGGTCGGCTTACATGCAAATACATACGGGGTATCCCATTTTGATCCTGAGCTTTGATCTGCTGGTAGAGATTCGCACAAACTGCAGCTAGTTTACTATCAGTACAGACACAGAGTAACAGCCTATACTGTACACACTGGAGGTAACTTGGATCAGCACAAACTGCCGCTAGTTTATCATCAGTATGAGCACAGAGTAACAGCTTATATTGTATATACCTAACTGTACATATGTACATGTAGCAGGGATCAGCACATGCTGCAGCTAGTTTACTATCAGTACAGGCACAGAGTAACAGCTTATACTGTACACAGTGCAGATAGCAGAGATCAGCACACACTGCAGCTAGTTTATTATAAGTACAGGCACAGAGTAACAGCTTATACTGTACATACTGGAGGGAGCAGAGATCAGCACACACTGCAGCTAGTTTACTATCAGTACAGGCACAGAGTAACAGCTTATACTGTACATACTGAAGGTAGCAGAGATCAGCATACACTGCAGCTAGTTTACTATCAGTACAGGCACAGAGTAACAGATTATACTGTACATACTGAAGGTAGCAGAGATCAGCATACACTGCAGCTAGTTTACTATCAGTACAGGCACAGAGTAACAGCTTATACTGTACATACTGGAGGTAGCAGAGATCAGCACATACTGCAGCTAGTTTATTATCAGTACAGGCACAGAGTAACAGCTTATACTGTACATACTGGAGGCAGCAGAGATCAGCACACACTGCAGCTAGTTTACTATCAGTACAGGCACAGAGTAACAGCTTATACTGTACATACTGGAGGTAGCAGAGATCAGCCCATACTGCAGCTAGTTTACTATCAGTACAGGCACCTGCACAGCACGAACTGGGCACACACGGAACGCTCCCAGTCACAGGATTGCGAGGGGCGGGCGCGGCACGCATGCACGGTGAACCATGACTGGCCTTACTGGGAAATATATTGGGGGTGACAGCAGAGGAACAGAGGGGCCCAGGAATACGGTGATGGAGCCCCAAGGCCTGCATGGGGCTGAAGGAAGATCCAGGTTGGTACAGTACAGCAGTATAACAGTCCCTGTTATCGGAAACCCAGACAACCGGAAGTCTCAACTAACCAGCATGCCTGAGGGATAACGGGACTATAGTTTGCAGTGTTTGGGAGGGGAGGGGGGGGGGGTGGAGGCATTTAAATGACATTACAAGCCTCCAGTGATGTCTGGCAGTCTCCCGTACCTCCTCAGGTGCTCCTAGCGCAGTGCATGGAAGCCGGCATGTCACGTGATCTGATGCGGATCATGTGACTCACCGACTTGGATGCACGGAGAAAGCGGTTAGGAGCTGGCGGGGGGGTGTACAGGAGAACGCCAGACATCGCTGGAAGCTCTGGAAATATTTGCAGGGGAAGGTCTGTGCTGTTTTAGTATCTGGCATCAGGTGATCCCTGCCGGTGCCGGACACTGGGAACTGCTGTAAGTGCTGGATTCAATGTCTCAGGTACATTTTAAAGGATACGGCCAAGATAATTAAAAAACACCTGGGGCTTCCTCCAGCCCTTGGCAGCCGTCCTGTGCCCTCGCCGCAGCTCCGGTGGCTCCCATTGTCCTGCGCTGCAGAGGCCGACCTCGCCAGGTCAGCTTCCTCTGCGCGCCTCACGTGGTCACGATGAGGTCATCAGGACTGTACTGCGCAGTACAGTTCTGATGACAGCAGTGCGACCTGGTGAGGTCGGCAGTGGAGGAGACCGGGAGCCACGGCGAGGGCACAGGACGGCTGCCGAGGGCTGGAGAAAGCCCCAGGTAAGTGGATTTTTATTTTTTAATTACCTTGGACGTATCGTTTAAGCCCAGTACACACATCCAAATTTGATAGGCTAATTTTACCATTTTTATGTAGTACGAGAGCTAAAAGGTCAACTGACGTGAGAAGACGTGTGGAGGTTGCCATATTTGTTTCCTTTTACAATACCAGTTGCCTGGCAGCCCTGCTGGTCTATTTGGCTGCAGTAGTGTCTGAATAACACCAGAAACAAGCATGCAGCTAATCCAGTCAGATCTGACAATTATGTCAGACACACCTGATCAGCTGCATGCTTGTTCAGGGGCTATGGCTAGAGGCAGAGGATCAGCAGGACAGCCATATACCTCTCAGTTCAGGTGTCCTTTAAAGAAGAACTTCCGCCTAAACAAACATACTGTCATTAAGTTACATTAGTTATGTTAATTAGAATAGATAGGTAATATAATCTCTTACCCACCCGGTTTTATAAGAACAGGCAAATGTTTGTGATTCATGGGGGCTGCCATCTTTGTCATGGGGGCAGCCATCTTTTTGGTTGAAAGGAGGTGACAAGGAGCAGGAGACACAGTTCCAACTGTCCTGTGTCCTGATAACCCCTCCCAGCTGCATGCGCTAGGCTTCAAATGTCAAATTCAAAATGTAAGAAAAAAAAAATTGCACCAAAACAGCAGAACGAGAGCAACAACATCAGAAATCCCATCATGCTTTGCACAGCATCAGGGGAAAAAAGCCCGGGCAGTTTTCTTCTATGCAGCTAAAAATGAGGCTTGTATAAGAGAAACAAAGTTCTGATGCTGTGAAACTGTTAATGAAACACCAAGCCTTTTCAGTGCTGCTGAGTTGATGTTTAGTCTGGAGGTTCACTTTAACTATTCAATCTGTTCATAGTATTCAAAGTCTTTTGGCCTTCAAACTACATGGAGGTGGTAAATTGGTCTGTGGTTGGCCAAATAAAATTGGATGTGTGTATGCACCTTCAGATATTTTTAGTAAAGACCCATAGAGCATCATCTGCCAGCAGTTACAACAGTCATTCCTCAAGATCCGCACCATCAAAAAGTCCATCTTTATTAAAGTATCAAATTCATAAAAGCATGATAAAACAGCGTGGAAATATGGCAGATGACGCACAGGCGTTTCGGACCATCACAGTCCGTTTTCAAATCAGTGTGGGTCTATGATGATTTGAAAAAGGACTGTGATGGTCCGAAACGCCTGTGCGTCATCTGCCATATTTCCACGCTGTTTTATCATGCTTTTATGAATTTGATACTTTAATAAAGATGGACTTTTTGATGGTGCGGACCTTGAGGAATGACTGTTGACACTCGATGCTCCAGAGTGGATCCCTGCACATCATATTGTGACCAGTGGTGCTGTACCACTTCTGATTGGACAGCAGTTACAACACTCAGCAGATCTGAGAACCCTATCCCAGAGCACTGGCTCTACAACCTCCTCATTAGGGATGGGGAATGAGCGTTCCCATTTAATACAGGATTATGCAGATCTTCAATGCAAAATGGCCTCTCTTTTGTGAGTTGGAACTCAATCTCTCCATTTTCAAGATGTTCATAATCCTGTGTGATTTGCATGTCATGTCCACTAGTGGCTGCATACCGTAGTGTACTGGTTAAAGGGGCACTATGGCGAAAAATTGTAAAATGTAAAATATGTGCAAACATAGACAAATAAGAAGTATGTTTCTCCCAGAGTAAAGTGAACCATAAATGACTTTTCTCCTATGTTGCTGTCACTTACAGTAGGTAGTAGAAATCTGACAGAGGTGACAGGTTTTGGACTAGCCCATCTCCTCATAGGGGATTCTCAGCAAGGCTTTTATTCTTTATAAAGATATTCCCTAAAAAAAGATTTAAACAATGATGCTGGCCAGCTTTCCCTGCTTGCTACACAGTTTTTCAGCAGTTGGACGGAGCATCTGCCATTCCCTGAGTGTTTTTGAAAATAAAAAAATCTCTGAGAATACCCCATGAAGAGACAGACTTATCCAAAACCTGTCGCTTCTGTCAGATTTCTACTACCTACTGTAAGTGACAGCAGCATAGGAGAAGTAATTTATGGCTCATTTTACTCTGGAAAAAACATACTTCTTATTTGTATATCTTTGCACATATTTAAAATTTTTCGCCATAGTGCCCCTTTAAGGACTCTGCCTCTGACACAGGAGACCTGGGTTCGAATCTCGACTTTTCCTGTTTAGTAAGCTGCACCTGTTCAGTAAGGAGTCCTTGGGCAAGTCTCCCTAACACTGCTACTGCCTATAGAGCGCACCCTAGTGGCTGCAGCTCTGGCACTTTGAGTCTGGAGAAAAGCGCAATATTAATGTTATTTGTCTTGTCTAATTATATTGTTTGCTTTGTCCAGCCCAGTGTAAGCCTCCGCCGTGTGAACCTATACCTGAAGTTCCCCTGGAGTCCCGGCGTCTGATGGACGTGAGAATCGGAGAGCTTTCTTCCTGGGTGGGGCGGCAGCGCTGGTCTCTGAGGAGCATTGCAGAATTAGGGCCGAGAGGTGAGGATATTGTGCGATTTGTGAACAACAACAACCCGGGAGTAACATTATTATTATTACTTTTTATTTATATGGTGCCAAAATCTTCAAATGCATTGTCCATAGTATAAAACAAATAGTGGGGAGCATAGATAGATAAATACATAGTTAGTTTGGTTGAAAAAAGATATCCTTCCATCAAGTCCAACCAGGAAAGAAAGAAAGGAAAAAAATGCGCACCATCCAGAACCTGCACATAATATCCCAGATGATCCAGGGGAGGGAGAAAACCCTTACAAGGCCTGGGCCAATTAGCATGAAAAGGGAAAAAATCCTTCCCGACTCCAGATGGTAATCAGATAAATCCCTGGATCAACTCTCCTGGGAATTACCGTATTTTTCGCCATATAAGACACACTTTTTCTCCACCAAAAATGGGGAGAAAAAGTCCCTGCGTCTTATATGGCAAAGGTTTCTTTATAGGAGGATCAATTTAAATCAAGTGAAGCCACAAAAAGGCGATCTGTTTCCAAAATTTTTTGTTTCACACTTTATTATATTCTCAAAAAGTTATTTTTCTTCTTCAGAAAGGTAGAACAATTCTTTGTAAAGCAGCAGAAGAATTTGTGATACAGACATATAAAGAGCAATACAAAAAGCAGATCATAGACACTGTGTGCTTTGCTTGACAAACAAAGCACACAATGGGCTTGATTCACAACAGAGTGCTAACTGTTAGCACGGCCGGTTTCGCGCAAATTTTCGAATCGATAACTATTTGCGCGCAAACACGATTGTTTGCGCAAAAACGATATTGATTTCGCACGAAAATTCACGTTTGCGCGCAAAATCGTAATCGATTCACGCGCAAATTTGCGCGAAACCGGCCGTGCTAACAGTTAGCACTCTGTTGTGAATCAAGCCCATTGTGTGCTTTGTTTGTCAAGCAAAGCACACAGTGTCTATGATCTGCTTTTTGTATTGCTCTTTATATGTCTGTATCACAAATTCTTCTGCTGCTTTACAAAGAATTGTTCTACCTTTCTGAAGAAGAAAAATAACTTTTTGAGAATATAATAAAGTGTGAAACAAAAAATTTTGGAAACAGATCGCCTTTTTGTGGCTTCACTTGATTTAAATTGATCCTCCTATAAAGAAACCTGGTACTATATGAGCATAGTGGTGTGCTCAAGTGTGGATCGTTACACTAACAAGAGTTCCTTTTTCTTTTACCTGGGACTCATTCCCAACTATATCTCAACATCTTATATGGCAAAGGCAGGGAATCCCCGATTTAGGAACTCCCGCCGTTTGGAACCGCCGCCATGTCGGGCATTCCCTGCCTTTTTGTGTCTGCTCTGTCCCTCCCCCTTGTGATTCCTGCCCTCCCCTTGCATTAATAGGGGCAGATGATTAAAGATAACAGCGCTCCTCCGCTAGCCTCCACTCCCTCCCCCATGCGTTTCTGGTCCCCCCCCCCCCGGTGTTGTAGCAGTGGCAAGTGGCAGCTTACCTTCCTAACGTTCCTGCGATGATTAAAGACCTGCAGCGGCAGGCAGCAGCTTACCTCCGCAAAGTTCCCGCGATGACTGCAGACATCCGTCTTCTCTGCACTTCAAGCCAGTTACTAGAGCAAGAACGGATGACGCACCAGGTTTAGTATACCGTATATACTCGCAAGCAAGCCGACCCGCATGTAAGCCGACCCCCCCACTTTTACCCCAAAAAACAGGAAAAAATGATTGACCCTCATGTAAGCCGGGGTAGGAAACGCTGGCCGCGTGATCCCCCCAGTATGTCCCAGTATAGCTAGTATAGTGCCCAGTATAGGTAGGTAGTGCTCAGTATAGCAAGTAAAATGCCCCAGTATAGCTAGTATAGTGCTCATTATAGCTAGTATAGTGCTCATTATAGCTAGTATAGTGCTCAGTATAGCTAGTATAGTGCTCATTATAGCTAGTGAAGTGCCCCAGTTTAGCTAGTATAGTGCTCAGTATAGGTAGGTAGTACTCAGTATAGCTAGTAAAATGCCCCAGTATAGCTAGTATAGTGCTCAGTATAGCTAGTATAGTGCTCAGTATAGCTAGTATAGTGCTCAGTATAGCTAGTGAAGTGCCCCAGTTTAGCTAGTATAGTGCTCAGTATAGTTAGTATAGTGCCCCCAGTATAGCTAGTATAGTGCCCCCAGTATAGCTAGTATAGTGCCCCCAGTATAGCTAGTATAGTGCCCCCAGTATAGCTAGTATAGTGCCCCCAGTATAGCTAGTATAGTGCCCCCAGTATAGCTAGTATAGTGCCCCCAGTATAGCTAGTATAGTGCCCCCAGTATAGCTAGTATAGTGCCCCATTATAGCTAGTATAGTGCCCCATTATAGCTAGTATAGTGCCCCCAGTATAGCTAGTATAGTGCCCCCAGTATAGCTAGTATAGTGCCCCCAGTATAGCTAGTATAGTGCCCCCAGTATAGCTAGTATAGTGCCCCCAGTATAGCTAGTATAGTGCCCCCAGTATAGCTAGTATAGTGCCCCCAGTATAGCTAGTATAGTGCCCCATTATAGCTAGTATAGTGCCCCATATAGCTAGCATAATGCCCCAGTATGGGTGGGTAGGTGCTGTCCCTCCCCGCTCCCCCTGCGGCCGCCGCTGCTGCTATTACCTCAGGCGGCGCCGCTTCCTCTATCCCCGTCCTCCTCCGGTAGTAACTCATTCACAGCAGCGCGCCTCTCGCTGCTGTGATGACGAGGAAACCATAGAGAGCGGCTTCCTGTAGCGTGATGCCGTTACTATGGGAACCGCTCTCTATGGTTTCCTGCGTCATCACAGCAGCGGGGGGCGCGCTGCTGTGTGAATGAGTTACCGGAGGAGGACGGGGATAGAGGCAGCGGCGCCGCCTGAGGTAATAGCAGCAGCGGCGGCCGCAGGGGGAGCGGGGAGGGACAGCACCTATCCACCCACCCACACATGACTCGCAAGCAAGCCGACCCCCCAACTTTTGGCCCACTTTTGGGGGGTCAAAAATTCGGCTTGCTTGCGAGTATATACGGTATATTTTTTTCCCTGTTTTTTGCCCTCTAAACCTGAGCGCGTCATATTCCGGAGCGTCTTATACGACGAAAAATACGGTACCTAATAATTATAGCCGTGGATGCCCTTCAATGCAAGGAAAGCATCCAATCCCTCTTTAAGGGACCATTCACACTAGAAGCACTTTTCTGAGTGTTTTGCGATTGAGTAGCGTTTTTTTAAATCGCTCCCATTCACTTTCAGTAAAATCGCAGAAAAATTGTGATTTTAATGAAAGTGAATGAGAGTGATATTAACCTCTTGACGACCAGCTAACGCCGATTGGCGTAAACTGGTCGTCTGCGGGTTACCATGGAAACGGCCGCTGGATCGAGCGGCCTTTCCATGTCAGTTCACGGAGGGTGTCTCCGTGAACAGCCGGAGAGCCGCCGATAGTGGCTCGCCGGCAAAATGTAAACAGGCGGGGAAGAAATCCCCGCTGTTTACATGATACAGCGCTGCTGCGCAGCAGCGCCGTAAGGCAGATCGGCGATCCCCGGCCTCTGATTGGCCGGGGATCGCCGGCATATGATAGGCTGAAGCCTATCCCACAATGCGCAGGACGGAAATCCGTCCTGCGCAGCCCAGAAAGGGGGAGGGAGGTAAGGGGAGGGAGGGAGCGCACAAAACGCTGCGGAGGGGGGCTTTGAGGAGCCCCCCCCCCCGCTACCCACTAATGGCCGGGGGCGATCAGACCCCCCCAGCAGGACATCCCCCTAGTGGGGAAAAAAGGGGGGTAGTCTGATCGCCCTGCTGCACTCCTGATCGGTGCTGCGGGCTGTAGAGCCCACGCAGCACCGATCAGTGAAAATTCCCCTGGTCGGCAAGTGGTTAAAAACGCTAATCAATTGCAAAACGCCAACAAAAGCGCTCCTAGTGTGAGAGGTCCCTCAATGCAGATATAGAGTTTGCCATAACTGCCGTATTTTGCGCCGTATAAGACGCTCCGGAATATAAGATGCACCCAAATTTAGAGGGCAAAAACCAGGAAAAAAATATTAAACCTGGTGCGTCCATGTTCCAGGAGCGTCTTGTACATGTTGTGTGCTCCTGTGCACCTCATGTCTCTTCCTGTGTGCCCCATCTGTCCTGCTGTATGCCCCATGTGTTTTTCTATGTGTCCAGTGTGCCCCTTCTCCCCATGAGTACCTGTCTCCCCATGTGTACCCTGTCTGCCTGTCTCCCTCTGTGTCCTGTTTCCCCCATGTGTCCTGACTGACCTTCTCCCCATATGTCCTCCTGTGTCCTGTCTCCCATATGTGTCCTGTGTGTCCCTTCTCCCCATGTGCACCTTGTCTACCTGTCTCCCACGTGTCCTGACTGCCCCTTCTCCCCATGTGTCCTCCTGGGTCAGTCTCCCCATGTGTCCTCCTGTGCACCTCTCCCCATGTGTCCTCCTGTGTCAGTCTGTGTCCTCCCCATGTGTCCTCCTGTGTCCCTCTTATCAGTCTTGTTTCCCCCCTTGTGGCATGTGCCTGGCTCCCCTGCGTGGTGTCCCCCTCTAATTTCCTCCTGCCCCCTCCATCCATGTGTGCATCTCCCCGGTGCTCCCCCCCCCCCCGCGCGTGTCTCCGATATCTAGCCTTCCTCTCTCCGGGTCTGCAGCTGCAGCGGCTTACCTCATATATGCCGCCGGGAAGACTGCAGACACCCGGCTACTCCATGTGTTCCCTCTACTGCGCGGCTTGTACTGATGACGCAATCAGTACAAGCCGCGCAGTAGAGGGAACACATGGAGTAGCCGGGTGTCTGCAGTCTTCCCGGCGGCATATATGAGGTAAGCCGCTGCAGCTGCAGACCCGGAGGGAGGAAGGCTAGATATCGGAGACACGCGCGGGGGGAGGGGGCGGGCACCGGGGAGATGCACACATGGATGGGGCAGGAGGAAATTAGAGGGGGACACCACGCAGGGGAGCCAGGCACAGCGAGCGCACACACAGGCAGGGAATCCCCAATGGCGTCGGGTCGGCGGTTCATATCGCGGGCGTTCGCAAGTTGGGGATTCCCTGCCTTTGCCGTATAAGACGCAGGGACTTTTTCTCCCTATTTTTGGGGGAGAAAAAGTGCGTCTTATACGGCTGAAAATACGGTACCTCCTGAAGTAAGATATTCCAGATTTTAACCACTGTCACTGTGAAGGACCCCTTTCTAAATAGATGAAACTTAAAAACTTTCCCTCCACTTACAGATCATGTCCTCTTGTCCATTGTACAACCACAGGGACAAAAAGCTCACCTGCCAAGCTCCTGTACTGCCCTCAACTCTGTACAATCAGGAGATCCAGCAATACAGGTACATACACACAGTCAGGTCCATTAATAGAGACATCCACACAACATGTTTGGTTCTATACACAACCACAATGGATTTAAAATGAAATAAACAAGATGTGCTTTATCTGCAGACTGTCAGCTTTAAAGGGCAACTGATGTGTGAGGTATATGGAGGCTGCCATATTTATTTCCTTTTAAGCAATACCAGTTGCCTGGCAGCCCTGCTCATCCTCTGCCTCTAATACTATTAGCCATAGCCCCTGAACAAGCATGCAGCAGATCAGGTGTTCCTGACATTATTGTCAGATCTGACAAGATTAGCTGCATGCTTGTTTCTGGTGTGATTCAGACACTACTGCAGCCAATTAGACCAGCAGGGCTGCCAGGCAACTGGTATTGTATAACAGGAAATAACTATGGCAGCCTCCGTATACCTCTTACTTCAGTTCCCCGTTAATTTGAGAGTGTTTACATCCAAATCAGATGAACGGTGCAGGAAATAGGCCCCATTCACACTTAAAAGCGCAATACGCCGGCGATTACCACCTTGCGGGAGTGATTTTTCCACGATTTAACGCGGACAAATCACTGGACACTGCAGCGATTTTCCCACGATCGCGGTTACCGATTCTATAACACTGAAACGCGATTGCCTGAAAATGGTGCAGGCTACACGTTTGCGTTTGGCAATTTGCATTAATCTCCGGCTATTAACACAAATCGCCCAAGTAAGATCGGCGCTATAGGGTATTATAGTCCTAGTGCTTTAAAAGCGCTTGAGCGTTTTCTCGAAATCGCCGGCAGAACGCTCTAGTGTGAATGGGGCCTTACAACCATGTGCATATGTGCCTCCCACTTGTTAAGGAAGCAAAAGTAATGGGACAGAATAATAATCATAAATCAAACTATCACTTTTTAATACGGCAAATCCTTTGCAGCCAGTTACAGCCTGAAGTCTGGAAGGCACAGACATCAATCGAGGCTGGTCTCATCCCTGGTGATGTTCTGCCAGCCTCTACTGCAACTGTCTTCAGTTCCTGCTTCTTCCTGGGGCATTTTCCCTTCAGTCTTCTCTTCAGCAAGGGACATGCATGCTCAGTCAGATTCAGGTCAGGTGATTGACTCGGTCATTGCATAACATTCCATGTCTTTCCCTTCAAAAACTCTCTGGTTGCTTTTGCAGAATATTTTGGGTCATTGTCCATCTGCACTGTGAAGTGCCGTCCAATGAGTACTGAAGCATTTGGCTGAATATGAGCAGATATTGCCCAAAACACTTCTGAATTCATCTTGCAGCTTTTGTCAGCAGTCACATCATCAATAAATACAAGAGAACCAGTTCCGTTGGCAGCCACACATGCCCACACCATGACACTACCACCACCATGCTTCACTGATGAGATGGTATGCTTAGTATCATGAGCAGTTACTTTCCTTCTCCATACCCTTCTCTTCCCATCACACTGGCACAAGTTGTTCTTGGTCTCATCTGTCCATAGAATCTTGTTCCAGAACTGTGAAGGCTTTTTTAGATGTCGTTTGACTAACTCTAATTTGGCCTTCCTGTTTTTGAGGCTCACCAATGGTTTACATCTTGTGGTGAATCCTCTGCATTCACTCTGGTGAAGTCTTCTCTTGATTTTTGACTTAGACACACATACACCTACCTCCTGGAGAGTGTTCTTTATTTATTGTTGTGAAGGGTGCTTTCTTCACTAGGGAAAGAATTCTACTGTCATCCACCACAGTTGTTTTCCCGTGGTCTTCCGGGAATTTTGGTGTTGCTGAGTTTACCAGAGCCTTCCTTCATTTTAAGAATGTTCCAAAAAATTGTTTTGGCCACGCCTAATGTTTTTGCTATATCTCTGATGGTTTTTTTTCAGCCTAATGATGGCTTGCTTCACTAATCAGAATCTCTTTTATTCGCTGAGTGTGACAGGTGCCACAACTGGAATTATTTGTGGTACACACGGCATGGCAAAAACAACAGTTTACAAGCGGCTGTAAGGCATACAGGTACACGGATACAAGAAAGACTAAATCAGCTATGCAACGAGGCAAGAGTGGCACGAGGGGGAGGCTAGGGGGCGCTGCATGAGAGGGAGCGAGAGTTCAAGGGAAGGACAGCTTCAGGGAAGAAGGTGTTTCTGTGCCTGGTGGCTCTAGTGGGGATGGTGCTGAAGCGAAGGCCTAAGGGAAGGCCCATTCACTATCTTATTTGCCCTGGACCACAATGCGATTTTGTGCTCTGCAGAGATTCCTTGAGATTTGGTGCCCTGCAGAGAGTCACTGAGATCTGGTGCTTTGCAGGGAGGTGCTGTGATTTGGTGCCCTGCAGAGAGTCACTGAGATTTGGGGCTCTGCAGAGAGTCACTGAGATGTGGTGCTCTGCAGAGAGTCACTGAGATGTGGTGCTCTGCAGAGAGTCACTGAGATGTGGTGCTCTGCAGAGAGTCACTGAGATTTGGGCTCTGCAGAGAGTCACTGAGATTTGGGCTCTGCAGAGAGTCACTGAGATTTGGGCTCTGCAGAGAGTCACTGAGATTTGGGCTCTGCAGAGAGTCACTGAGATTTGGGGCTCTGCAGAGAGTCACTGAGATTTGGTGCTCTGCAGAGAGTCACTGAGATTTGGTGCTCTGCAGAGAGTCACTGAGATTTGGGGCTCTGCAGAGAGTCACTGAGATGTGGTGCTCTGCAGAGAGTCACTGAGATGTGGTGCTCTGCAGAGAGTCACTGAGATTTGGGCTCTGCAGAGAGTCACTGAGATTTGGGCTCTGCAGAGAGTCACTGAGATGTGGTGCTCTGCAGAGAGTCACTGAGATGTGGTGCTCTGCAGAGAGTCACTGAGATTTGGGCTCTGCAGAGAGTCACTGAGATTTGGGCTCTGCAGAGAGTCACTGAGATTTGGGCTCTGCAGAGAGTCACTGAGATTTGGGCTCTGCAGAGAGTCACTGAGATTTGGGCTCTGCAGAGAGTCACTGAGATTTGGGCTCTGCAGAGAGTCACTGAGATTTGGGGCTCTGCAGAGAGTCACTGAGATTTGGTGCTCTGCAGAGAGTCACTGAGATTTGGTGCTCTGCAGAGAGTCACTGAGATGTGGTGCCCTGCAGAGAGTCACTGAGATTTGGTGCTCTGCAGAGAGTCACTGAGATTTGGGGCTCTGCAGAGAGTCACTGAGATTTGGTGCTCTGCAGAGAGTCACTGAGATGTGGTGCCCTGCAGAGAGTCACTGAGATTAGGTGCTTTGCAGAGCGTCACTGAGATTTGGTGCTCTGCAGAAAGTCACTGAGATTTGGTGCTCTGCAGAGATTCCCTGAGATTTGGTGCCCTGCAGAGAGTCACTGAGATTTGGTGCTTTGCAGAGAGTCACTGAGATTTGGTGCTTTGCAGAGCATCACTGAGATTTGGTGCTCTGCAGAGAGTCACTAAGATTTGCTGCTCTGCAGAGAGTCACTAAGATTTGGTGCTCTGCAGAGAGTCACTGAGATTTGGTGCTTTGCAGAGAGTCACTAAGATTTGGTGCCCTGCAGAGAGTCACTGAGATTTGGTGCTCTGCAGAGAGTCACTGAGATTTGGTGCTCTGCAGAGAGTCACTGAGATTTGGTGCTGTGCAGGGAGTCTCTGAGATCTGGTGCCCTGCAGGGAGTCTCTGAGATTTGGTGCTCTGCAGAGATTCCCTGAGATTTGGTGCCCTGCAGAGAGTCACTGAGATTTGGTGCTCTGCAGAGTCACTGAGATTTGGTGCTCTGCAGAGAGTCACTGAGATTTGGTGCTCTGCAGAGTCACTGAGATTTGGTGCTCTGCAGAGTCACTGAGATTTGGTGCTCTGCAGAGAGTCTCTGAGATTTGGTGCTCTGCAGAGTCACTGAGATTTGGTGCTCTGCAGAGAGTCACTGAGATTTGGTGCCCTGCAGAGAGTCACTGAGATTTGGTGCCCTGCAGAGAGTCACTGAGATTTGGTGCTCTGCAGAGTCACTGAGATTTGGTGCTCTGCAGAGAGTCACTGAGATTTGGTGCTGTGCAGGGAGTGTCTGAGATTTGGTGCTCTGCAGAGTCACTGAGATTTGGTGCTCTGCAGAGTCACTGAGATTTGGTGCTCCGCAGAGTCACTGAGATTTGGTGCTCTGCAGAGAGTCACTGAGATTTGGTGCCCTGCAGAGAGTCACTGCGATTTGGTGCTCTGCAGAGTCACTGAGATTTGGTGCTCTGCAGAGAGTCACTGAGATTTGGTGCTCTGCCGGGAGTCACTGAGATTTGGTGCCCTGCAGAGAGTCACTGAGATTTGGTGCCCTGCAGAGAGTCTCTGAGATTTGGTGCTCTGCAGAGAGTCACTGAGATTTGGTGCTCTGCAGAGAGTCTCTGAGATTTGGTGCTCTGCAGAGAGTCACTGAGATTTGGCGCTCTGCAGGGAGTGCCTGAGATTTGGTGCTATGCAGAGAGTCACTGAGATGTGGTGCTCTGCAGAGAGTCACCGAGATGTGGTGCTGTGCAGAGAGTCACTGAGATGTGGTGCTCTGCAGAGAGTCACTGAGATTTGGTGCTCTGCAGAGAGTCACTGAGATTTGGTGCTCTGCAGAGAGTCACTGAGATTTGGGCTCTGCAGAGAGTCACTGAGATTTGGTGCCCTGCAGGGAGTCACTGAGATTTGGTGCTGTGCAGAGAGTCACTGAGATGTGGTGCTCTGCAGAGAGTCACCGAGATGTGGTGCTCTGCAGAGAGTCACTGAGATTTGGGCTCTGCAGAGAGTCACTGAGATTTGGTGCCCTGCAGAGAGTCACTGAGATCTGGTGCCCTGCAGGGAGTCACTGAGATTTGGTGCTCTGCAGAGTCACTGAGATTTGGTGCCCTGCAGGGAGTCACTGAGATTTGGTGCCCTGCAGAGAGTCACTGAGATTTGGTGCCCTGCAGAGAGTCTCTGAGATTTGGTGCCCTGCAGGGAGTCACTGAGATTTGGTGCCCTGCAGAGAGTCTCTGAGATTTGGTGCTGTGCAGGGAGTCACTGAGATTTGGTGCTCTGCAGAGTCACTGAGATTTGGTGCCCTGCAGGGAGTCACTGAGATTTGGTGATGTGATGTGGTGCTCTGCAGAGAGTCGCTGAGATTTGTTGCTCTGCAGAGAGTCGCTGAGATTTGGTGCTCTGCAGAGAGTCACTGAGATTTGGTGCTGTGCAGAGAGTCTCTGAGATTTGGTGCCCTGCAGAGAGTCGCTGAGATTTGGTGCTTTGCAGAGAGTCACTGAGATTTGGTGCCCTGCAGGAAGTCACTGAGATTTGGTGCTCTCCTTGAATAATGTGTCTTTCTTGCAGCCTGGGATCGTTATTACAACAAATACATCAATGTTAAGAAAGGAGGTGTCGGAGGCCTGGCTATGCTCCTCGCTGGTTACTGTGTGCTCAGCTATTCATGGAACTTCCATCACATACGTAAGAATTTCACTTATTCAAAGGATATATGTTTTTTGTTTAATCAATTTGTATATCGTTGTAAAGGAGTACTGTATGGTCCCTTAGGGATAAAGAGTTGAACTTACCTGGAGCTTCTAATGGTCGTCCACAGACGTCCTGAGCCCGCGCAGCCACTTGCCGGTGCTCCGGTCCCCCGCAGACGTCCTGAGCCCGCGCAGCCACTTGCCGGTGCTCCGGTCCCCCGCAGACGTCCTGTGCCCGCGCAGCCACTCGCCGATGCTCCGGTCCCCCGCAGACGTCCTGAGCCCGCGCAGCCACTTGCCGATGCTCCGGTCCCCCGCAGACGTCCTGAGCCCGCGCAGCCACTTGCCGGTGCTCCGGTCCCCCGCAGACGTCCTGAGCCCGCGCAGCCACTTGCCGGTGCTCCGGTCCCCCGCAGACGTCCTGTGCCCGCGCAGCCACTCGCCGATGCTCCGGTCCCCCGCAGACGTCCTGAGCCCGCGCAGCCACTTGCCGGTGCTCCGGTCCCCCGCAGACGTCCTGAGCCCGCGCAGCCACTTGCCGATGCTCCGGTCCCCCGCAGACGTCCTGAGCCCGCGCAGCCACTTGCCGGTGCTCCGGTCCCCCGCAGACGTCCTGTGCCCGCGCAGCCACTTGCCGGTGCTCCGGTCCCCCGCAGACGTCCTGAGCCCGCGCAGCCACTTGCCGGTGCTCCGGTCCCCCGCAGACGTCCTGTGCCCGCGCAGCCACTCGCCGATGCTCCGGTCCCCCGCAGACGTCCTGAGCCCGCGCAGCCACTTGCCGATGCTCCGGTCCCCCGCAGACGTCCTGAGCCCGCGCAGCCACTTGCCGGTGCTCCGGTCCCCCGCAGACGTCCTGAGCCCGCGCAGCCACTTGCCGGTGCTCCGGTCCCCCGCAGACGTCCTGTGCCCGCGCAGCCACTCGCCGATGCTCCGGTCCCCCGCAGACGTCCTGAGCCCGCGCAGCCACTTGCCGGTGCTCCGGTCCCCCGCAGACGTCCTGAGCCCGCGCAGCCACTTGCCGATGCTCCGGTCCCCCGCAGACGTCCTGAGCCCGCGCAGCCACTTGCCGGTGCTCCGGTCCCCCGCAGACGTCCTGTGCCCGCGCAGCCACTCGCCGATGCTCCGGTCCCCCGCAGACGTCCTGTGCCCACGCAGCCACTCACCAGTGCTCCGGTCCCCCGCAGACGTCCTGAGCCCGCGCAGCCACTCGCCGATGCTCCGGTCCCCCACAGACATCCTGTGCCCGCGCAGCCACTCGCCGATGCTCCGGTCCCCCGCAGACGTCCTGTGCCCACGCAGCCACTCACCAGTGCTCCGGTCCCCCGCAGACGTCCTGAGCCCGCGCAGCCACTCGCCGATGCTCCGGTCCCCCGCAGACGTCCTGAGCCCGCGCAGCCACTCGCCGATGCTCCGGTCCCCCGCAGGCGTCCTGTGCCCGCGCAGCCACTCGCCGATGCTCCGGTCCCCCGCAGACGTCCTGTGCCCGCGCAGCCACTCGCCGATGCTCCGGTCCCCCACAGACATCCTGTGCCCGCGCAGCCACTCGCCGATGCTCCGGTCCCCCGCAGACGTCCTGAGCCCGCGCAGCCACTCGCCGATGCTCCGGTCCCCCGCAGACGTCCTGAGCCCGCGCAGCCACTCGCCGATGCTCCGGTCCCCCGCAGACGTCCTGAGCCCGCGCAGCCACTCGCCGATGCTCCGGTCCCCCGCAGACGTCCTGAGCCCGCGCAGCCACTCGCCGATGCTCCGGTCCCCCGCAGACGTCCTGAGCCCGCGCAGCCACTCGCCGATGCTCCGGTCCCCCGCAGACGTCCTGAGCCCGCGCAGCCACTCGCCGATGCTCCGGTCCCCCGCAGACGTCCTGTGCCCGCGCAGCCACTCGCCGATGCTCCGGTCCCCCGCAGACGTCCTGTGCCCGCGCAGCCACTCGCCGATGCTCCGGTCCCCCGCAGACGTCCTGAGACCGCGCAGCCACTCGCCGATGCTCCGGTCCCCCGCAGACGTCCTGAGCCCGTGCAGCCACTCGCCGATGCTCCGGTCCCCCGCAGACGTCCTGAGCCCGTGCAGCCACTCGCCGGTGCTCCGGTCCCCCGCAGACGTCCTGAGCCCGTGCAGCCACTCGCTGATGCTCCGGTCCCCCGCAGACGTCCTGAGCCCGTGCAGCCACTCGCCGATGCTCCGGTCCCTACCACCGGTTACTTTCGGAATTTGCAACTTTAAAGTTGCAAAACCATTGAGCCTTACTGCGCCTGCGCGACCTTCTCCTCACTCCCACTGACGTCATCGGGAGCGTTACTGTACAGGCGCAGTACGCTCCCGGGGATGCTAGCGGGAGTGAAGAGAAGGCCACGCAGGCGCAGTAAGGCTCAGTGGTTTTGCGACTTTAAAGTTGCAAATTCCGAAAGTAACCGGTGGTAGGGACCGGAGCATCGGCAAGTGGCTGCACGGGCACAGGATGTCTGCGGGGGCTCCAGATAAGTCTTCCCTAAGGGCCCATACAGTACTTCAAGTCTTAAAAAAAAGGATTTTAACCAGTTCAGGACCACAGGCTAACACTGCCTAGTGACTAGGCTGTTTTTTGTTTTTTTTACAATTTAGCGCTCTGCAGGTTAATAGAGCCAAAAAAGTTAGCAAACAAGTGAATCCTCCCTTTTCTGCCCACCAACAGAGATTTCTGTTGGTGGGCTCTGATTGCTGGTGTAATGTTTATTTATTTTTTTAATTAACTTATTTGTATTTATTTTTTTAAATAAATTGCTGTTTGTTTATTTTATTTCTCCCCTCCCTCCGTCAGCCAATCACAGTGATCCTGGCATCCGCATATGAGAGAGGATTGCGATCGAAGCCTCTCCAGGGGACAGCGAGTGACACGACTGTCCCCAGTACAGCGCCTCAGTAGATCGCAGCGCTGTACAATGTAAATAGCCGGCGATCGCCGCTGGCAGACTGATGACGGAGTGGAGCTCCATCACTCAAGCGGAGATGCAAGCTTCGGAGCATGCAATCCCCTGCAAAGCCCCGCCCATGGACTTCACACCTTTCGGCATTCACTGTTTCTGGGGCTGCCCTTGTTCCACCGCCAATCAGCGTTAGGCAGTCGGGAGGGTGTTAACTTACCTGTTGCTTTTTGCAGCCCCCTGGAGTCATCCTGTGCCCACGACGCCAGCCCAAGTGCCAGCAACCCCCGCAAAGCTGGCCCGTCGAAGCCAGGCACCGGCTACTATACATGCGTGGCCCCGAGCCACGCGTACCCTGATCATGCTCCTGCGGCTGGGAGAGTTATGCGCAATAGCAATTTCCACGTGCTCAGAACGCTCACGGGAGCTCGTTCAGGGTGTGCGTGTCTCTGTGCCGTGCATGCGCAGTAGCTGGCGACCGGTGGCAACGCAACAGCTTTGCCGGGGTCATCGCTGCTGGCCGGAGGGGATCAGGAGGAGGTGGTGGGCACAGGACAACTCTAGAGGGCTGCAAGAAGCCCGGTAAGTTAAAATCATTTTTTAGAAGACTTAAAGCGGAATATAACCCTGCATTTCAACTTTGCTCTAAAACATTATTTACAGCATATTATATGCAACCAGGTAGACCAGCACCCAAATGGGGACCGACGTGTGCTAGAGTGGATAGACCCAGTAGCCCTGAATGGGTCAAGTAAAGTCCAACACGAAAAGTTCACAGCACCACGTCAGTAATATATAGCTCTTTTATTGTTTAAGAAGACAAGGAGATAGCCATAACAGCATGTTGCTGCTGTTATGGCTATCTCCTTGTCTTTTTAAACAATAAAAAAGCTATATATTATATGCAACCAGCATTTATTTTACTAGACCAGCATTGGAAGGATTACACACAGAGCTTTAAAGTTCCGTGGAGAGAAATGCAAAGAAGTGCAGACGCATCTGAAGTTTAGATAGATACATTTAAGTAAACACAATGTAACAAGTGTGGAATGTGACACACACACTGACTGTGCAGGAGCTCCTGGACACAGAGAGAGAGAGTCACATTCCACACTTGTTACATTGTGTTTACTTAAATGTATCTATCTAATGTTCGGCTGCGGCAGCAATTCTCTCCACGGAACTTTAAAGCTCTGTGTGTAACCCTTCCAATGCTGGTCTAGTAAAAAAAAAAATGCTGGTTGCATATACAGTAATATGCTGTAAGTAATGTTTTAGAGCAAAGTTGAAATGCAGGGTTATATTCCGCTTTAAGTATTCCTTTAACCACAGATTTTAATTTGATAAGTATGACATATTTCTTGCACTGCATGTTATACTGCAATACATATTAAAAGGATGTATGAATGTCAGTGTCATGCTAGTGACAGAACTACAGCAGAGAGGTCATTTTAAGGACCACTATCACCAAGAAGTGTAAACTTTAAAATAAATGTTAACACATACAAATAATGTTTCTTCCAGAGTAAAATGAGCCATAAATTACTTCTCTCCTATGTTGCTGTTACTTACAGTAGGTAGTAGAAATCTGACATTACCGACAGGTTTTGGACTAGCAAAAAACAATTAACCCTTCGCACACTCAAACAAATGCATTCACAGATTCACTCATCCAGGCACCACTGTTATCCCTACAGCTAAGTTACAAGCCTGGGTCTAAGGCCCCATTTACACTTAATCAGTTGGTATGCATTAGTGTGCTGTAGTATGCGTTTTTTCCATAGCAGTGCATTGGGAAGAAGATTTTAGTTAGAACGCGTTAACAGTGAAAGGTGCCATAGGAAAACATGGGGACTACTATGAAAATCTTTCAGTTATAATTGAGAGCAACTGATTAAAGAGGAACTCCAGTGAACATTTTACTGCTGGCAGGTGATGTAGCTGCTGCATGGTTTTTGGCAGTTGGAAACAGCTGTAAACAGCCATTTCCCACAAAAGTTCGAACTTTTCTTGTGGGAGGGGTTACTTGTGGGAGGGGTTTCACCACTATCAGTCATACAGCACCCCCTGATGGTCTGTTTGTGAAAAGGAATAGATTTCTCATGTAAAAGGGGGTATCAGCTACTGATTGGGATAAAGTAAAAATTTTGGTCGGAGTTTCTCTTTAAGTGTAAAAGGGGTCTTAGTTCACAGAAGAATGCATTCTTATGCTTAGTCACCTATACTGCGCAGAAGTACCCAGGTAAACATAGGTGTCCTAACTCTGGCCCTGTAACATGCATAGTGCAGACATGCAAACATTCATTGCATGAAACCTATCTAGGGATTAGGAGCACACATCCTGACGTCCTCTCCTGGGACAGATAGTGCATCTTACCAATCGCACAAGGGAGCTAACGTTATGTGTCCATGTGCACCATGCACATACACCAGCATAAGCTGTCTGCATGCTGACGTCCTCTCCTGGGACAGATAGTGCATCTTACCAATCGCACAAGGGAGCTAACGTTATGTGTCCATGTGCACCATGCACATACACCAGCATAAGCTGTACACATCCTGACGTCCTCTCCTGGGACAGATAGTGCATCTTACCAATCGCACAAGGGAGCTAACGTTATGTGTCCATGTGCACCATGCACATACACCAGCATAAGCTGTCTGCATGCTGACGTCCTCTCCTGGGACAGATAGTGCATCTTACCAATCGCACAAGGGAGCTAACGTTATGTGTCCATGTGCACCATGCACATACACCAGCATAAGCTGTACACATCCTGACGTCCTCTCCTGGGACAGACAGTGCATCTTACCAATCGCACAAGGGAGCTAACGTTATGTGTCCATGTGCACCATGCACATACACCAGCATAAGCTGTACACATCCTGACGTCCTCTCCTGGGACAGATAGTGCATCTTACCAATCGCACAAGGGAGCTAACGTTATGTGTCCATGTGCACCATGCACATACACCAGCATAAGCTGTCTGCATGCTGACGTCCTCTCCTGGGACAGATAGTGCATCTTACCAATCGCACAAGGGAGCTAACGTTATGTGTCCATGTGCACCATGCACATACACCAGCATAAGCTGTCTGCATGCTGACGTCCTCTCCTGGGACAGATAGTGCATCTTACTAATCGCACAAGGGAGCTAACGTTATGTGTCCATGTGCACCATGCACATACACCAGCATAAGCTGTACACATCCTGACGTCCTCTCCTGGGACAGACAGTGCATCTTACCAATCGCACAAGGGAGCTAACGTTATGTGTCCATGTGCACCATGCACATACACCAGCATAAGCTGTCTGCATGCTGACGTCCTCTCCTGGGACAGATAGTGCATCTTACCAATCGCACAAGGGAGCTAACGTTATGTGTCCATGTGCACCATGCACATACACCAGCATAAGCTGTACACATCCTGACGTCCTCTCCTGGGACAGATAGTGCATCTTACCAATCGCACAAGGGAGCTAACGTTATGTGTCCATGTGCACCATGCACATACACCAGCATAAGCTGTACACAACCTGACGTCCTCTCCTGGGACAGATAGTGCATCTTACCAATCGCACAAGGGAGCTAACGTTATGTGTCCATGTGCACCATGCACATACACCAGCATAAGCTGTCTGCATGCTGACGTCCTCTCCTGGCACAGATAGTGCATCTTACCAATCGCACAAGGGAGCTAACGTTATGTGTCCATGTGCACCATGCACATACACCAGCATAAGCTGTACACATCCTGACGTCCTCTCCTGGGACAGATAGTGCATCTTACCAATCGCACAAGGGAGCTAACGTTATGTGTCCATGTGCACCATGCACATACACCAGCATAAGCTGTACACATCCTGACGTCCTCTCCTGGGACAGATAGTGCATCTTACCAATCGCACAAGGGAGCTAACGTTATGTGTCCATGTGCACCATGCACATACACCAGCATAAGCTGTCTGCATGCTGACGTCCTCTCCTGGGACAGATAGTGCATCTTACCAATCGCACAAGGGAGCTAACGTTATGTGTCCATGTGCACCATGCGCATACACCAGCATAAGCTGTACACATCCTGACGTCCTCTCCTGGGACAGATAGTGCATCTTACCAATCGCACAAGGGAGCTAACGTTATGTGTCCATGTGCACCATGCACATACACCAGCATAAGCTGTACACATCCTGACGTCCTCTCCTGGGACAGATAGTGCATCTTACCAATCGCACAAGGGAGCTAACGTTATGTGTCCATGTGCACCATGCACATACACCAGCATAAGCTGTCTGCATGCTGACGTCCTCTCCTGGGACAGATAGTGCATCTTACCAATCGCACAAGGGAGCTAACGTTATGTGTCCATGTGCACCATGCACATACACCAGCATAAGCTGTACACATCCTGACGTCCTCTCCTGGGACAGACAGTGCATCTTACCAATCGCACAAGGGAGCTAACGTTATGTGTCCATGTGCACCATGCACATACACCAGCATAAGCTGTACACATCCTGACGTCCTCTCCTGGGACAGATAGTGCATCTTACCAATCGCACAAGGGAGCTAACGTTATGTGTCCATGTGCACCATGCACATACACCAGCATAAGCTGTCTGCATGCTGACGTCCTCTCCTGGGACAGATAGTGCATCTTACCAATCGCACAAGGGAGCTAACGTTATGTGTCCATGTGCACCATGCACATACACCAGCATAAGCTGTACACATCCTGACGTCCTCTCCTGGGACAGATAGTGCATCTTACCAATCGCACAAGGGAGCTAACGTTATGTGTCCATGTGCACCATGCACATACACCAGCATAAGCTGTACACATCCTGACGTCCTCTCCTGGGACAGATAGTGCATCTTACCAATCGCACAAGGGAGCTAACGTTATGTGTCCATGTGCACCATGCACATACACCAGCATAAGCTGTCTGCATGCTGACGTCCTCTCCTGGGACAGATAGTGCATCTTACCAATCGCACAAGGGAGCTAACGTTATGTGTCCATGTGCACCATGCACATACACCAGCATAAGCTGTACACATCCTGACGTCCTCTCCTGGGACAGATAGTGCATCTTACCAATCGCACAAGGGAGCTAACGTTATGTGTCCATGTGCACCATGCACATACACCAGCATAAGCTGTACACATCCTGACGTCCTCTCCTGGGACAGATAGTGCATCTTACCAATCGCACAAGGGAGCTAACGTTATGTGTCCATGTGCACCATGCACATACACCAGCATAAGCTGTCTGCATGCTGACGTCCTCTCCTGGGACAGATAGTGCATCTTACCAATCGCACAAGGGAGCTAACGTTATGTGTCCATGTGCACCATGCACATACACCAGCATAAGCTGTACACATCCTGACGTCCTCTCCTGGGACAGATAGTGCATCTTACCAATCGCACAAGGGAGCTAACGTTATGTGTCCATGTGCACCATGCACATACACCAGCATAAGCTGTACACATCCTGACGTCCTCTCCTGGGACAGATAGTGCATCTTACCAATCGCACAAGGGAGCTAACGTTATGTGTCCATGTGCACCATGCACATACACCAGCATAAGCTGTCTGCATGCTGACGTCCTCTCCTGGGACAGATAGTGCATCTTACCAATCGCACAAGGGAGCTAACGTTATGTGTCCATGTGCACCATGCACATACACCAGCATAAGCTGTACACATCCTGACGTCCTCTCCTGGGACAGACAGTGCATCTTACCAATCGCACAAGGGAGCTAACGTTATGTGTCCATGTGCACCATGCACATACACCAGCATAAGCTGTACACATCCTGACGTCCTCTCCTGGGACAGATAGTGCATCTTACCAATCGCACAAGGGAGCTAACGTTATGTGTCCATGTGCACCATGCACATACACCAGCATAAGCTGTCTGCATGCTGACGTCCTCTCCTGGGACAGATAGTGCATCTTACCAATCGCACAAGGGAGCTAACGTTATGTGTCCATGTGCACCATGCACATACACCAGCATAAGCTGTACACATCCTGACGTCCTCTCCTGGGACAGATAGTGCATCTTACCAATCGCACAAGGGAGCTAACGTTATGTGTCCATGTGCACCATGCACATACACCAGCATAAGCTGTACACATCCTGACGTCCTCTCCTGGGACAGATAGTGCATCTTACCAATCGCACAAGGGAGCTAACGTTATGTGTCCATGTGCACCATGCACATACACCAGCATAAGCTGTCTGCATGCTGACGTCCTCTCCTGGGACAGATAGTGCATCTTACCAATCGCACAAGGGAGCTAATGTTATGTGTCCATGTGCACCATGCACATACACCAGCATAAGCTGTACACATCCTGACGTCCTCTCCTGGGACAGACAGTGCATCTTACCAATCGCACAAGGGAGCTAACGTTATGTGTCCATGTGCACCATGCACATACACCAGCATAAGCTGTACACATCCTGACGTCCTCTCCTGGGACAGATAGTGCATCTTACCAATCGCACAAGGGAGCTAACGTTATGTGTCCATGTGCACCATGCACATACACCAGCATAAGCTGTACACATCCTGACGTCCTCTCCTGGGACAGATAGTGCATCTTACCAATCGCACAAGGGAGCTAACGTTATGTGTCCATGTGCACCATGCACATACACCAGCATAAGCTGTACACATCCTGACGTCCTCTCCTGGGACAGATAGTGCATCTTACCAATCGCACAAGGGAGCTAACGTTATGTGTCCATGTGCACCATGCACATACACCAGCATAAGCTGTACACATCCTGACGTCCTCTCCTGGGACAGATAGTGCATCTTACCAATCGCACAAGGGAGCTAACGTTATGTGTCCATGTGCACCATGCACATACACCAGCATAAGCTGTACACATCCTGACGTCCTCTCCTGGGACAGATAGTGCATCTTACCAATCGCACAAGGGAGCTAACGTTATGTGTCCATGTGCACCATGCACATACACCAGCATAAGCTGTACACATCCTGACGTCCTCTCCTGGGACAGATAGTGCATCTTACCAATCGCACAAGGGAGCTAACGTTATGTGTCCATGTGCACCATGCACATACACCAGCATAAGCTGTACACAACCTGACGTCCTCTCCTGGGACAGATAGTGCATCTTACCAATCGCACAAGGGAGCTAACGTTATGTGTCCATGTGCACCATGCACATACACCAGCATAAGCTGTCTGCATGCTGACGTCCTCTCCTGGGACAGATAGTGCATCTTACCAATCGCACAAGGGAGCTAACGTTATGTGTCCATGTGCACCATGCACATACACCAGCATAAGCTGTACACATCCTGACGTCCTCTCCTGGGACAGATAGTGCATCTTACCAATCGCACAAGGGAGCTAACGTTATGTGTCCATGTGCACCATGCACATACACCAGCATAAGCTGTCTGCATGCTGACGTCCTCTCCTGGGACAGATAGTGCATCTTACCAATCGCACAAGGGAGCTAATGTTATGTGTCCATGTGCACCATGCACATACACCAGCATAAGCTGTACACATCCTGACGTCCTCTCCTGGGACAGACAGTGCATCTTACCAATCGCACAAGGGAGCTAACGTTATGTGTCCATGTGCACCATGCACATACACCAGCATAAGCTGTACACATCCTGACGTCCTCTCCTGGGACAGATAGTGCATCTTACCAATCGCACAAGGGAGCTAACGTTATGTGTCCATGTGCACCATGCACATACACCAGCATAAGCTGTACACATCCTGACGTCCTCTCCTGGGACAGATAGTGCATCTTACCAATCGCACAAGGGAGCTAACGTTATGTGTCCATGTGCACCATGCACATACACCAGCATAAGCTGTACACATCCTGACGTCCTCTCCTGGGACAGATAGTGCATCTTACCAATCGCACAAGGGAGCTAACGTTATGTGTCCATGTGCACCATGCACATACACCAGCATAAGCTGTACACATCCTGACGTCCTCTCCTGGGACAGATAGTGCATCTTACCAATCGCACAAGGGAGCTAACGTTATGTGTCCATGTGCACCATGCACATACACCAGCATAAGCTGTACACATCCTGACGTCCTCTCCTGGGACAGATAGTGCATCTTACCAATCGCACAAGGGAGCTAACGTTATGTGTCCATGTGCACCATGCACATACACCAGCATAAGCTGTACACATCCTGACGTCCTCTCCTGGGACAGATAGTGCATCTTACCAATCGCACAAGGGAGCTAACGTTATGTGTCCATGTGCACCATGCACATACACCAGCATAAGCTGTACACATCCTGACGTCCTCTCCTGGGACAGATAGTGCATCTTACCAATCGCACAAGGGAGCTAACGTTATGTGTCCATGTGCACCATGCACATACACCAGCATAAGCTGTACACATCCTGACGTCCTCTCCTGGGACAGATAGTGCATCTTACCAATCGCACAAGGGAGCTAACGTTATGTGTCCATGTGCACCATGCACATACACCAGCATAAGCTGTACACATCCTGACGTCCTCTCCTGGGACAGATAGTGCATCTTACCAATCGCACAAGGGAGCTAACGTTATGTGTCCATGTGCACCATGCACATACACCAGCATAAGCTGTCTGCATGCTGACGTCCTCTCCTGGGACAGATAGTGCATCTTACCAATCGCACAAGGGAGCTAATGTTATGTGTCCATGTGCACCATGCACATACACCAGCATAAGCTGTACACATCCTGACGTCCTCTCCTGGGACAGACAGTGCATCTTACCAATCGCACAAGGGAGCTAACGTTATGTGTCCATGTGCACCATGCACATACACCAGCATAAGCTGTACACATCCTGACGTCCTCTCCTGGGACAGATAGTGCATCTTACCAATCGCACAAAGGAGCTAACGTTATGTGTCCATGTGCACCATGCACATACACCAGCATAAGCTGTACACATCCTGACGTCCTCTCCTGGGACAGATAGTGCATCTTACCAATCGCACAAGGGAGCTAACGTTATGTGTCCATGTGCACCATGCACATACACCAGCATAAGCTGTACACATCCTGACGTCCTCTCCTGGGACAGATAGTGCATCTTACCAATCGCACAAGGGAGCTAACGTTATGTGTCCATGTGCACCATGCACATACACCAGCATAAGCTGTACACATCCTGACGTCCTCTCCTGGGACAGATAGTGCATCTTACCAATCGCACAAGGGAGCTAACGTTATGTGTCCATGTGCACCATGCACATACACCAGCATAAGCTGTACACATCCTGACGTCCTCTCCTGGGACAGATAGTGCATCTTACCAATCGCACAAGGGAGCTAACGTTATGTGTCCATGTGCACCATGCACATACACCAGCATAAGCTGTACACATCCTGACGTCCTCTCCTGGGACAGATAGTGCATCTTACCAATCGCACAAGGGAGCTAACGTTATGTGTCCATGTGCACCATGCACATACACCAGCATAAGCTGTACACATCCTGACGTCCTCTCCTGGGACAGATAGTGCATCTTACCAATCGCACAAGGGAGCTAACGTTATGTGTCCATGTGCACCATGCACATACACCAGCATAAGCTGTACACATCCTGACGTCCTCTCCTGGGACAGATAGTGCATCTTACCAATCGCACAAGGGAGCTAACGTTATGTGTCCATGTGCACCATGCACATACACCAGCATAAGCTGTACACAACCTGACGTCCTCTCCTGGGACAGATAGTGCATCTTACCAATCGCACAAGGGAGCTAACGTTATGTGTCCATGTGCACCATGCACATACACCAGCATAAGCTGTCTGCATGCTGACGTCCTCTCCTGGGACAGATAGTGCACCTTACCAATCGCACAAGGGAGCTAACGTTATGTGTCCATGTGCACCATGCACATACACCAGCATAAGCTGTACACATCCTGACGTCCTCTCCTGGGACAGATAGTGCATCTTACCAATCGCACAAGGGAGCTAACGTTATGTGTCCATGTGCACCATGCACATACACCAGCATAAGCTGTCTGCATGCTGACGTCCTCTCCTGGGACAGATAGTGCATCTTACCAATCGCACAAGGGAGCTAATGTTATGTGTCCATGTGCACCATGCACATACACCAGCATAAGCTGTACACATCCTGACGTCCTCTCCTGGGACAGACAGTGCATCTTACCAATCGCACAAGGGAGCTAACGTTATGTGTCCATGTGCACCATGCACATACACCAGCATAAGCTGTACACATCCTGACGTCCTCTCCTGGGACAGATAGTGCATCTTACCAATCGCACAAGGGAGCTAACGTTATGTGTCCATGTGCACCATGCACATACACCAGCATAAGCTGTACACATCCTGACGTCCTCTCCTGGGACAGATAGTGCATCTTACCAATCGCACAAGGGAGCTAACGTTATGTGTCCATGTGCACCATGCACATACACCAGCATAAGCTGTACACATCCTGACGTCCTCTCCTGGGACAGATAGTGCATCTTACCAATCGCACAAGGGAGCTAACGTTATGTGTCCATGTGCACCATGCACATACACCAGCATAAGCTGTACACATCCTGACGTCCTCTCCTGGGACAGATAGTGCATCTTACCAATCGCACAAGGGAGCTAACGTTATGTGTCCATGTGCACCATGCACATACACCAGCATAAGCTGTACACATCCTGACGTCCTCTCCTGGGACAGATAGTGCATCTTACCAATCGCACAAGGGAGCTAACGTTATGTGTCCATGTGCACCATGCACATACACCAGCATAAGCTGTACACATCCTGACGTCCTCTCCTGGGACAGATAGTGCATCTTACCAATCGCACAAGGGAGCTAACGTTATGTGTCCATGTGCACCATGCACATACACCAGCATAAGCTGTACACATCCTGACGTCCTCTCCTGGGACAGATAGTGCATCTTACCAATCGCACAAGGGAGCTAACGTTATGTGTCCATGTGCACCATGCACATACACCAGCATAAGCTGTACACATCCTGACGTCCTCTCCTGGGACAGATAGTGCATCTTACCAATCGCACAAGGGAGCTAACGTTATGTGTCCATGTGCACCATGCACATACACCAGCATAAGCTGTACACATCCTGACGTCCTCTCCTGGGACAGATAGTGCATCTTACCAATCGCACAAGGGAGCTAACGTTATGTGTCCATGTGCACCATGCACATACACCAGCATAAGCTGTACACATCCTGACGTCCTCTCCTGGGACAGATAGTGCATCTTACCAATCGCACAAGGGAGCTAACGTTATGTGTCCATGTGCACCATGCACATACACCAGCATAAGCTGTCTGCATGCTGACAAAAAACACATCAGGCCAAACCCAGCCTGATGACTGTACACACATGCAAACTGTCGTCAGAACGAATGCCCCGGGCGGGTCCGATGACCCGTAGTTTTAAAAAAAATCTGTCGTGTGTACGCGCCTTGTGATTATTATTTGAGAAACAGAATTAGTTTAAATTCAGGTACCCAATAAATTGATACGGAGTCCACAGCCCTGCTTGAGGGTGGGTCATCTTACCCCACCGCTATGCTAATGAAAGCCTATGGGTGCTCTCAGCATGCGGTGCAGTGCGCCAGAAGGCACCGATCTCCCGTGCGACCTCTGCAGCGACTAGCGGCGGACCGAAAGACATGCAAGTCTATGGCGACGCAGGGTTTGCCACAATGTTGACGTTGTCACGCATGTGCGGAAGTGTACTTTTATAATACGCTTCCGGGCACTTCTGTATCTCTAAAACAGGAACTGACCACAAGCAAGCGTCACTTCCTGTCTGGATCTGGCCAGAAGGGCGGTAATCCCCGAGGGCCTGTTTTAGGCAGTGCGGCCCCGGGCAACGCTGCCACCAATATACTGTCTTAAGCCGGTCTTAAAGAGGACCTGTAACCCAGGATTACACTGCATCTCAATCAGTAACCAATACTCCCTTTCCCGTGATCTTTAGCTTTTCTCAAATAAATTATCATGGGGGTCTGTATGGCAGATATAGTGATGAAACCCCTCCCATGGTGTGATGTCAGAGCCATGGCTCTGACAGCTTCCGGTCTGTGAACTCTGTTGCATTGTGGGAAATAACAGCTAAATGTATAAAGTAATGGGTAGGATGGAGCCCAATGTGTGTTCCATTTTAGTATTTTTAAATAAAATTAAAAAATTAAATAATAAAAAGTGAGGTAATTCCTTACCTGTCCAGAAGATACAGACACCAGTTCAACTGGAAAAAAAGTTTTTATTCAAAAAGCAATCTGACAACACGTTTCGTGGGTCATAGCCCACTTCCTCAGGGCAATACAAAATGCCTGCATAGCATAGGGGAGCGCCTCTATACCTCTCTATACCTGATACTGCACCATCAGGCTCTCGGTCTCTCCCTACTTCTCACCTAGGTATTCTTGGCCCTTACAAGAATCACCATAGAAAAAAACCCTATACATTTATAACATTGTACAAAAAAAATAAGCAATGTTATTAATTCCCTAATTTTCACTATGGTTTCTCTGTTTTCTTCTTTTAGGAAATGATCGCTGGAGGAAATATCACTGACTAAATGAAACTTCAGTATTCCAGAGGATGGCATTCTCCATACTGTCAGCTGTACTTGAGATTCCCCCAATTATTAATTCTGTGGCAGCAAAAGGATGCAGTCTCCCCTCCTGGAATTACTTATCAGTGAGGGTCGCACTGTAGTCACTTCCTGTCTGAGTCAGGACGGAGTCAGGCACTTACATACCTGATATCATGTCACGGCACCTCGGCTATCCTTTAAAGTAAACCAGAGCTGAACAAAATTTTAAAAACCAATACCCGCTGCTTCCTCCAGAAGCATCAACCCATCTAAGTCCCACGCCATCCGACGTTCAGCAGCAATCAGCCCTGGTAATAGGCTCAGTCGCGTCTGTCCGGGTCTACTGCGCATGGGTGGGAGGCCCGCACATACGCAGAAGACCCAGAATAGACGCGACTGAGCCGGTTACCGGGGCTGATCGCTGCTGAACAGCAGACCGCAGGACGACGCGTGGGTTTATGCTTCGGGTAAGTATCAATTTTCTAATTTTGTTCAGCTCTGGTACACTTTAACTCCTTCAAGCCCCGCTCACTGAAGAATTAGGTTGTTCTGTGGTCTGTAGCCTGGCGAAATGCTCCGCACATGTTCTCTGGTACGAAGCATTACTGTGGACACAGACAGCAATTAAAGTCATGCATAACAACAACAACAAAAAAACGCTACCATTGCCTTGCATCAAAATCGCAGTAAAATCTGATTGCAGCGATTTTACTGCGATTTTAAAGCAAGTCAATTGGAACATTTTTTTTTTTAAAACACTCATACAGCCCTGATGGTCAGAAAAGTGCTCAGAAAGTGCTCACAGTGTGTGTCAGGCCTGAAAAGTTCTGTTCGAGGTTTGGTTAGACCTTTAAGTTAAATTAGCATTTGTGCGTTTTGCAGCGTTTATTCCTGACATGACAGTTTTATAGCTTGTATTCTTTTTCTGCAAAAACAGAAAGAAACGTTGACTAAATGTGGTACCTGAGGCCTCGTTCACACTTGAGATCACAAAACGCTAGTTGTTACACTAGCGTTTTGCGCGATTAAGGGCCTGTACGCACTGCTGCGCTTGCGCTGCGCTTTTAAAATCGCATGGGTTTTTTAATCGCAAGGTCTTTTGAAAAATCATGAAAATCGCAAAGACCTGTACACACTGGTGCGATGCGATTTTTCTATTTTCATGAAGGCTTTGCGATTTAAAAATCGCATGTGATTTTAAAAGCGCGAGCGCAGCAGTGTGTATAGGCCCTTACGCGTATATTTCACTGGACATTTTCGTGTTTGAGCGATCATGATTAAAATACATTGCAAACGCGATCGCTAAAAAGAAAAAAAGTTGAAAGTTGCGCGTTTTGCGCCTAGCACAAATTGCGGCAGTGAGATCACTGCCATATAATTCACTTTGCGCCAATGCTTTAAAAAGCGCTAGCGAATGCAGGAGATTAGCGGTAACGCCCGCTAATTGCCGAAGTGTAAATGGGCTCCAAGTGTTATACTCCAGATCAAAGTGGTACTCCGCCTCAAACGTTTCTTCTGCTTGTATTACTGTCGGGGTCTCCCTTTGCTTCCTGCAGCTGGTTGTATGACAGGAAGTGAGCGTAAAGGGGGTGGGGGAAGGATAGTTAGAATCTGGCGAAGCCCTATTCCTGCCACATGCTAGTAAAGAAAACTTGTTGATGACTATTTGTGCCTCTATTGCCCCTCCTCTCTCATGATGTGGGAGGGTCAATGTGCACACACGTGCAGTTCAGAGGCAGAGTGCTGTACAGACGCCTCACTCTACTACAGGATGACGCTTCTGTTTTTATGGAGAAGGGGGAAGGTAAGAAGGGGAACTATGCTGTTGGGGGGACACTTTCATTTAAAAATATGGCATTTGAGATTTATAAAGTAATAGTGAAGCGAGCTGCAGAAGATGAGTTACATACTCACCTATGTACAGGGAAGGCTTCCTGGGCCGCTCTCCATCCTCTCGTTCCACTGTTGGACCCCGGTGAAGTTGTTAGACTAGCTTGATCGTATACCTTTTTGGCCCACCTCGAACAGCCTACTTCTGAAGACAAGCAGGTCCAGGCTCGCGCATGCCCAGTACGGCTGCGCCCCGCTTCTGAAGAACTCAGGTACGCGAGTGCTTCCAAAGCCTGCAGAGCAGTCATGAAGAAGTGGAAATGTAACGGAATGGCAGGAGGGAGAGAGAACCTGAGAAGGCCCTGTGGTGTCCACAGCCTCCCAATACATCTAGACGAGGAACTCTTTTGGAGGGACAGTCCCTTTTTGGGAACCTAAAGGCGTGGCTTAAGTGTCCCTCTTTCTTATCTCAAAAAGTTGGGAGGTATGGCTTGAGTTGTGCTTTAAGTTACCTTGGGGAACACCTGTACAAATGCTGGACTCAGTTTCAGCAGAGTATAACCATATTGGTGCGTATACATGGTATACTCATCTCCAAAGATACAAAGAGAAAGTTCCAGCTCTGGTCTATGCTCTGAACCAAGTTGTGGTTGAAGATATATTTTATTATTGACAAAGTTATAGTGTTAATTTAATATTTATTCAATAAACTTTAAACAAACTGTTTGACCTCCATTTCTTGAGCATGCGGTGGCAATGCGGGGGAAGGGGATTGCAGAAAGCCAGCGCATAGAAATTAAGATCTGCACTTACCTGGGTCTTATTCCCTGAAGTCCTGCGGCGTCCTCTGGCTCCCCTCCGTGGTCCCGCTGGCGACTTCGGTATAAGTGTGAGCAGCGCCTGCGCAGCACGTCCGTGCACCTGACTCTCAAAAGTCCTTCAAGAACTGCGCATGCACAGGAGGCTTACAGCGTCGGGTGCGGGATAGCGTCAGGGGCGGGATAGCATTAGGTGCACAGAAAGGCCACGCAGGAGCTCACTACAGCTGAAGTCAACAGAGGGAACCCAGAGAATGCCAAGGGACCTCGTGGGCTGTGGGCAACAGGGGGCTGGAGGAAGGCCCAGGTAAGTGCAGGTTTTCATTTCTATGCACTGCTCAGGATCCCTTCAAAGGACAACTGTAAAGAGAGGTATATGGAGGATGCCATATTTATTTCCTTTTAAGCAATACCAGTTGCCTGGCTATCCTGCTGATCCTCTGCCTCTAATACTATTAGCCACAGCCCCTGAACAAGCATGCAGCAGATCAGGTGTTTCTGACATTATTGTCAGATCTGACAAGATTAGCTGCGTGCTTGTTTCTGGTGTAATTCAGTTCACTACTGCAGCCAAATAGACCAGCAGGGCTGCCAGGCAACTGGTATTTAAACAAATAAATATGGCAGCCTCCATATCCCTCCCTCTTCAGTTGTCCTTTAAAGTGCATCGAAACTGAGAGGGATATGTACACTGCCATATTTATTTGCTTTCAAACAATACCAGTTGCCAGCAGTCCTGTTGATCTCTCTGGCTGCTGTAGTGTCTGAATCACACACCTGAGACAAGCATGCTGCTAATCCACTCACACTTCAGTCAGCGCACCTGATCTGCTGCATGCTTGTTCAGGGTCCATAGATAAAAGTATTAGAGGCAGAGGATCAGCAGGGCTGCCAGGCAACTGATATTGTTTAATAGGAAATCTATAGGTCAGCCTCCATATCCCTCATTTTCTTAAAGGACACCTCGAACCTACTTATGAAGCGGTAATGTGAAAAGAAGATGTCCACATTTTGTTCACCAGGTTCGGCGTCCTGATCACGTTGATAATATCACCTTTATATAGGTGGGATCAGGTGTCCTGGCATCTGACCTTTCAGAGGACTGCAGTGCCGTTATATATCTCCCAACATGATCATCAGCTGCCCAATTCACTAGCACTGAAACGTGGCAAGCTGTCGAGGTGCCCATTAACAGTTCAATTTTTAGTGAAAGATCTAATTTTCAAATCAGCTGATTTAGATCGTATTGTATGAACACAGAGAAGCTGGTGACCACAATCGCATCATCATTCGTTTCCTAAACCCTTTCCCGACCACCTAACATTGATAGGCATCGGGAAGGTGGCTCTCCCAGGACCACCTAACGCCAATGGGCGACAAGTCCTGGGGGAGTGTTTTCTAGAGGATCGCGCGCACATCCCCACTCCGTCAACAGTCTGCCAGCGGCAATCGCCGTTTCTTTTGCTTGTACAGCGCTGCGATCTACTGTAGCGCTATACTGGGAACAGCCGTGTCACTCGGCTGTCACCTGGAGAGGCCCCGAATGCTAATGCTTATGAGAGAGGATTGCCCTGAAAAAAAAACGTATTTTTTATAAATAAATTAATTTTAAAACAGACACATGGCAGCAGCGAACAGAGCCCACCAACAGAAAACTGTTGGTGGGCATAAAGGGGGGGGGGGTCCATTTGTGCAGGGCTGTGGAGTCTGTCTGAAAATCCACCGACTCCGACTCCTCAGTTTAGGATTTCACCGACTCCTCGACTCCGACTCCTCTAATTTGCATATTACAATTTTGTTGATTAAAAGTATGTAACGTGAAATTCGTCTCTTAACTGCCAACGCTTAGGAATTTTACAAGACAACTGAAGTGAGAAGGATATGTAGACTACTATATTTATTCCCTTTAGACTAAAACTAGTCCTTGGTAAGAGTACTTGTAAAAAGGTACAAACCGGAACAAAGAACATCTATTAGGCCCTAGGCAATGTAAGTGTGGGTACATGTAAGAATGATGTGCAGGTACTCTGCAGGGGAATGAGGAGATTCTTCCTCTATTACACATTCTTCATGCACAATCTGAACATGGATCAGGCCCTAGGCAATGTGACTGTGGGTACATGTAAGAATGATGTGCAGGTACTCTGCAGGGGAATGAGGAGATTCTTCCCCTATTACACATTCTTCATGCACAATCTGAACAAGGTTTATGGGTGACAGACAACACCTCTGTGTTCAATGTGCACAGCATTCTCAGTGGATTCCCTGCAGCTCTGTGGGGAGTGCATATGTAGAGTATAGTACTACTGTGTAACAAAGTAAACCTGAGACAGATGAAATTAAAGTTTTATACAGACCTGGGGCTTCCTCCAGCCGCCTTCAGGATAATCAGTCCCTTGTTGTCCTCCTCCACCACCTGGATCTTCTGCTATGAGTCCAGGTACTTGAGCCAGTCGGGCGTAGTGCGCATGCACACACTCCGCCGCCAGGAGCATACTACACCTGTGCAGCACTATTGCGCAGGTACAGAATGTTCCTGGCTGTGGGAGTGGCATGCGGCCGGACTGCTCTGACTGGCTGAATTACCAGGACTCATAGCAGAAGATCCGGGTGGTGGAGGACAGCGAGGGACTGATTAGCCTGAAGGGGGCTGGAGGAAGCCCCAGGTATGTATAACACTTTTCTTTTCATCCGTCTCAGTTACCCTTTAATTTGTAGTCACCAAACCAAATTTTAATAACATATCAAATTATTTGATTTCATCAGCAAAGGGAGTGCATACATTTGCATAAATCAGCATCAGTGCAGAATTATTTCCATCTCATTGACCATCTCTATTAGTGACACGGCTACACGTCAGGATTTATTCTTACAGCATAGATGTTATTTAGTATATATAAGAGATTCCTGTGTACACATCATATATACAGTCACAATCAGATCTGTATATCTGACCTTAAAAATACGGGGACTGCTTTATTGAAGCAGCACAAGTAACTTATTTTGATTGGTTTATTTCATTTTTGTGGACTAAGCACAGCTATTACTGTATATACACATTATTTTTAATGACTATTATCTGAGAAATAGAACATTTGATCATATTTTCTATTTTAATTACAGTTACAAATTCATTAGGAGTCGGAGTCGGTGCATTTTTTTCCCGACTCCGACTCCAGGCACCCAAAATTGCCCGACTCCACGACTCCGACTCCACGACTCCGACTCCACAGCCCTGCATTTGTGTGCTGACTTGTGGAACAAGCTATTGACGCTGCAGAGCACTGTATTGTAAAAAATAGCCTGATCACTGGGAGGGGGTGTAAGCCTGTTTTTCTTTTTCTCAATACATTTTTATTGACTGTAAAACAATTTTTATTGCATCGTGTGTGGCCACCTTAGGGAAAGGTCAGATCTGCAGTGGCCCCGCCCCCCTTTCGGTTGTCAAATCAACACACAGTGCACCACACAGCTACAAAACATGCTGCAATTTAATGAAAATATAAATTAATTCATGGTTACATAATAATAGGAAGAGATTGGGAAGCACTGGGTGCCTCCTGCATAAAAGAACTGCCAAGTTCCCATAAACCACCAGACGCTCGGTGAACAGAGGGAAGGAGTGGATTGGCCACTAGAGGCAGTACAGAGTTGTTGTTATTGGAGGGATTCTGTGGGCCGGCTGGTTCCTGAGCCATCTGTAATTCATAGCAGAGGACTGGCAAATCTCCATATTGTCCTTTATAACACAGGAAGGTCTGCATGGATGTGCGCTGCCCGGAGATGCCCTGGCTGCAGCGTATTCCCCCCGGCTGTAGCGGAGTCCCCCGGCTGTAGCGGATTCCCTCTGGCTGTAGTGGATTCCCTCTGGCTGTAGTGGATTCCCTCTGGCTGTAGTGGATTCCCTCTGGCTGTAGTGGATTCCCTCTGGCTGTAGTGGATTCCCTCTGGCTGTAGTGGATTCCCCCGGCTGTAGAGGATTCCCCCGGCTGTAGAGGATTCCCCCGGCTGTAGAGGATTCCCCCGGCTGTAGAGGACTCCCCCGGCTGTAGTGCTGTAGTGGATTCCCCCGGCTGTAGTGGATTCCCCCGGCTGTAGTGGATTCCCCCGGCCGTAGTGGATGATGCTGACAGCTGGGCGGGTCCTCATTTCCTCACCAGTAAGCCGTAACGGTTTTTGTTGCACTTGTTGGCGTAGTGGCCCCTCTCCCCGCACTGTGTGACCCAGAAGAGGACACAGATTAAAGAGATATTCCAACCAAAAACAGGTTCATCTTAGAATCGATTTTCTCAGAAAGTATAAGGTATTTTTTTAAAACATTTTTCCCACTGTTACTACTTAACATCGCCTGCAAATTGGGTGTAAGGGCGCTTTGCTATTAACCGTTAAACTCGGCCGGTTTTTAATCTCTGAATACTTTTTTCATCAACTTTAAAATCGATTTTCTCAAAAAGTTGTAGCCACTGATCACTTTTATAGTCCATGCAATTTTGGTGATTGTAGTATGTATGGGGACTTTGCTATTAACATTAAAGTCAAATCCGTGATCATAAATCCTACATGTAATCACGGCTAACATCCGAGTCAAATTCGGAGCTCTGATTCAGATCACCGTCACTGTGTATCAGGATTTCAATTCTGGCGTGGCCGGATTTACTCAAATTTGTGATTGGGGTATCCGAGCATCCATGCCTAGCAACAGCTGCATTTCTTCAGAATAAAAGGAAGGGGGCAGAGTAAAGACACATGCCTCAGAGATCCCGATCTCTCATCAATGGGAAATGTATTCATTGCAGGCTGAGCAAGCTTCTAGTGCCCACTGCAGTGAAAAAGGTTTTTACACACAGGAAATGTGTGGGGATCCTTTCAAATGTTCTTTTATGTAATTAAGATTAGTTAGTTCAATTTTAGTTTTGTGAGTATGATTGCACTAAGTTTCAGTCCGTTTATAGCTGGACACAGGTTAAAGCGGAATATAACCCTGCATTTCAACTTTGCTCTAAAACATTATTTACAGCATATTATATGCAAAAAGCTTTTTTTTTTTTTACTAGACCAGCATTGGAAGGGTTAAACACAGAGGTTTAAAGTTCCATGGAGAGATATGCAGAAGTTCAGATTGTTACATTCTATTTAGTTATATGTATCTATTGAGAAATGTTACACACTCTTTGGCTGTCCTCCAACTCCTTCTCAGTCAGAGAGAGTGAGTCACATTCAACACTTAGATACATTTATGTAAACAAAATGTATCTATGTCAGCTTGCTCTGTGTAACCCTTCCAATGCTGGTCTAGTAAAAAAAAAAATGCTGGTTGCATATAATATACTGTAAATAATGTTTTAGAGAAAAGTTGAAATGCAGGGTTATATTCCGTTCAATGTCTCTCACGCACACAGAAACATAAGAAAACCCCGGGTGATAAGACTAACATACAAGGCCTGGGGGACCAATATAGACCTTCTGCTCCAAGTGGATATAATTCGCACAAAAGACAGAAGGCATTTGCAGTTCTCTCTTCCACATGTCCAAAAGTAAGGCCTACGAAGCACGTCTGCAGGACGGTGGGAGGAGCCATACCCTTCATCCCGTTGCTCACTTGTACACAACAGCTGCATCCAAAGAGGCCATTTTATAAAAACACAGTATTCATTTTAGATCCAGCTGATAGGAGTTTGCCCAGGTGGGCGGGGCAATTGGACACACCTACCTTGAAGCACGTGACTTGTTCCAGGGGCCGCATGCCGCACAGATTCTCTGGCATCTTCCAGAAGTGCTCCTGCATCATAGTCAGTACGTGTAGGTGGGGCAGGCGAGACAGGTCCATCCCCAGCGCCTGTTGCTTAGCAATGGGGTCCGGGTCAGGTGGGAGAGAGGGTACTATCATCCTCTGGGGGGCAGCACCCTTCTGCAACAAGTGGAGGAGAGTTAAAGGAGGTCACAAAAAATGTCTAGTTTGGCAGTTAAAGTGGTAATTAAACAAAAAACAAAAAAACACAACAACACACAAACAAAAACACACCAAGCGCTGTGCTCTAAAGTGTTCCAAAAAGAACCAAAGATGGCGGAAGGCTTCCCTCGCAGTCTGGTCCCCTGTGCTGAGCATGGACCCTCCAAAGACTGCCCACAAGAGCTTGTCCATAATCTAATTTTGTGGTTGAACTCTATGGACGGATGTCTTTTCAACCCAAATAACTATGTAATCTTCAAGGTTGAGCATGGCCATACCACGCCTGCGCAGCAAGCCAGAACCGCTCGTGCACGATTGGCTCCATGCAGGCATGGCCCCGCTAATGTCAGAAGAGGAGCGCGGCCCCCATCAGCTGGAGGGTCCAGGGCAGCGGCAGAGGACCAGAGCATGGCCATACCACACCTGCGCAGTAAGCCAGAGCCGCCCGTGCACGATTGGCTCCATGCAGGCATGGCCCAGCTAATGTCAGAAGAGGAGCGCGGCCCCCATCAGCTGGAGGGTCCAGAGCAGCGGCAGAGGACCAAAGCATGGCCATACCGCGCCTGCGCAGCAAGCCAGAGCCGCTCGTGCACGATTGGCTCCATGCAGGAATGGCCACGCTAATGTCAGAAGAGGAGCGCGGCCCGATCAGCTGGAGGGTCCAGGGCAGCGGCAGAGGACCAGAGCATTGCCATACCGCACCTGCGCAGTAAGCCAGAGCCGCTCGTGCACGATTGGCTCCATGCAGGCATGGCCCAGCTAATGTCAGAAGAGGAGCGCGGCCCCCATCAGCTGGAGGGTCCAGGGCAGCGGCAGAGGACCAGAGCATGGCCATACCGCACCTGCGCAGCAATCCAGAGCCGCTTGTGCACGATTGGCTCCATGCAGGAATGGCCCCACTAATGTCAGAAGAGGAGCACAGCCCTGATCAGCTGGAGGGTCCAGGGCAGCGGCAGAGGACCAGAGCATGGCCATACCACACCTGCGCAGTAAGCCAGAGCCGCTCGTGCACGATTGGCTCCATGCAGGCATGGCCCAGCTAATGTCAGAAGAGGAGCACGGCCCTGATCAGCTGGAGGGTCCAGGGGTGCTGCAGAGGACCAGAGCATGGCCATACCGCGCCTGCGCAGTAAGCCAGAGCCGCTCGTGCACGATTGGCTCCATGCAGGAATGCCCCAGCTAATGTCAGAAGAGGAGCGCTGCCCGATCAGCTGGAGGGTCCAGGGCAGCGGCAGAGGACCAGAGCATGGCCATACCACACCTGCGCAGCAAGCCAGAGCCGCTCGTGCACGATTGGCTCCATGCAGGCATGGCCCAGCTAATGTCAGAAGAGGAGCACGGCCCTGATCAGCTGGAGGGTCCAGGGGTGCTGCAGAGGACCAGAGCATGGCCATACCGCGCCTGCGCAGTAAGCCAGAGCCGCTCGTGCACGATTGGCTCCATGCAGGAATGGCCACGCTAATGTCAGAAGAGGAGCGCGGCCCGATCAGCTGGAGGGTCCAGGGCAGCGGCAGAGGACCAGAGCATTGCCATACCGCACCTGCGCAGTAAGCCAGAGCCGCTCGTGCACGATTGGCTCCATGCAGGCATGGCCCAGCTAATGTCAGAAGAGGAGCGCGGCCCCCATCAGCTGGAGGGTCCAGGGCAGCGGCAGAGGACCAGAGCATGGCCATACCGCACCTGCGCAGCAATCCAGAGCCGCTCGTGCACGATTGGCTCCATGCAGGAATGGCCCCACTAATGTCAGAAGAGGAGCACAGCCCTGATCAGCTGGAGGGTCCAGGGCAGCGGCAGAGGACCAGAGCATGGCCATACCACACCTGCGCAGTAAGCCAGAGCCGCTCGTGCACGATTGGCTCCATGCAGGCATGGCCCAGCTAATGTCAGAAGAGGAGCACGGCCCTGATCAGCTGGAGGGTCCAGGGGTGCTGCAGAGGACCAGAGCATGGCCATACCGCGCCTGCGCAGCAAGCCAGAGCCGCTCGTGCACAATTGTCTCCAGGCAGGAATGGCCCCACTAATGTCAGAAGAGGAGCGCGGCCCGATCAGCTGGAGGATCCAGGGCAGCGGCAGAGGACCAGAGCATGGCCATACCGCGCCTGCGCAGCAAGCCAGAGCCGCTCGTGCACGATTGTCTTCAGGCAGGAATGGCCCAGCTAATGTCAGAAGAGGAGCACAGCCCTGATCAGCTGGAGGGTCCAGGGCAGCGGCAGAGGACCAGAGCATGGCCATACCACGCCTGCGCAGCAAGCCAGAGCCGCCCGTGCACGATTGGCTCCATGCAGGCATGGCCCAGCTAATGTCAGAAGAGAAGCGCGGCCCCCATCAGTTGGAGGGTCCAGGGCAGCGGCAGAGGACCAGAGCATGGCCATACCGCACCTGCGCAGCAATCCAGAGCCGCTCGTGCACGATTGGCTCCATGCAGGAATGGCCCCACTAATGTCAGAAGAGGAGCACAGCCCTGATCAGCTGGAGGGTCCAGGGCAGCGGCAGAGGACCAGAGCATGGCCATACCACACCTGCGCAGTAAGCCAGAGCCGCTCGTGCACGATTGGCTCCATGCAGGCATGGCCCAGCTAATGTCAGAAGAGGAGCACGGCCCTGATCAGCTGGAGGGTCCAGGGGTGCTGCAGAGGACCAGAGCATGGCCATACCGCGCCTGCGCAGCAAGCCAGAGCCGCTCGTGCACAATTGTCTCCAGGCAGGAATGGCCCCACTAATGTCAGAAGAGGAGCGCGGCCCGATCAGCTGGAGGATCCAGGGCAGCGGCAGAGGACCAGAGCATGGCCATACCGCGCCTGCGCAGCAAGCCAGAGCCGCTCGTGCACGATTGTCTTCAGGCAGGAATGGCCCAGCTAATGTCAGAAGAGGAGCACAGCCCTGATCAGCTGGAGGGTCCAGGGCAGCGGCAGAGGACCAGAGCATGGCCATACCACGCCTGCGCAGCAAGCCAGAGCCGCCCGTGCACGATTGGCTCCATGCAGGCATGGCCCAGCTAATGTCAGAAGAGAAGCGCGGCCCCCATCAGTTGGAGGGTCCAGGGCAGCGGCAGAGGACCAGAGCATGGCCATACCGCACCTGCGCAGTAAGCCAGCACCGCTCGCGCACGATTGGCTCCATGCAGGCATGGCCCCGCTAATGTCAGAAGAAGAGCGCGGCCCCCATCAGCTGGAGGGTCCAGGGCAGCGGCAGAGGACCAGAGCACAGTGTAGGAAGCCTCCATAGGATCCAGAGGGTCCCGAATGTCGCTAAACTCCCTGGCAGCGTTAAGTACTATTCCCCCTCCGGGTTGTCGCAGCTCGGAGGGAGATGTAATGCAGGGTCTGGCAGCCCCGGATTACCGATACGCGCCCCACGCAGCATAACATTGCCTGCAATAACCTGCTGCGCTCCTCAGAAGGTGTAACTTTTTTCAGGTTCACTTCAGTGTGACTAACCTTCTAATGACCGCGTCACTCCGATTGGCGTGAACGCGGCGGAAGCCCTAGGACCGCCTAATGCCAATTGGTATGAAATCCTGGGGAGGGGATTTGCAGGAGATCGCATGTGCCGATGAGCACACATCTCCGCTGGAATGACTGAGCTCCGTCATCAGTCTCCCAGCGGCAAAACCGCCGTCGATTTACATTGTACAACGCTGCGATATATGGCAGAGCTGTACTGGGGACAGCCGTGTCACTCGGCTGTCCCCCTGGGAGACACAGGAGTGATCGGCTCTCATAGGCTAATGCCTACGACAGCTGATCGCAGTAACTGGCTGGCGGGGGGGGGGGGGGGGGGGAGGGAGGGAGGGATAATTAAAAATACAAAAAAAAGTATATTTATAAAATAAATAAATCTAGAAATAAACATAGGTTGAGCGATCGGAGCCCACCAACGGAAAGATATACAGAGTTATCATTTGTATTTTTTTTAACCAACCTTTGCATGAACCGGACTGCAAAGAACCAAGTCTGCTTTTGGACTGTAAGAAATAAAATCAACCGATTAAAAAAATATTTTCTCCCTTTCAAAAGATCATTAAAAAGCACCTCCCACTTTTTCCTTTTTGTAACTTTCCTATTATGTTTTTACAACTCCTCCCACAAGAATGCTGACAGGCAGCTTCTCCCAGGCAGAGCCCAACCACCTTCATTTCTTTAGAAGACAATAAGGCCCTATTGGAAATAATCTCATGCTTGTGTCTCGGACAAGGCATCCTAGGCAAGTGCCTGTGGCCTAGTGGTTTCAGGGTGCCTGAATTCCAGCTTCTCTGTCTCACACTCATTTAAAGAGACACTACAGCAAAAACCAAATTATGATCTGATTGGTATGTGTAGTACAGCTAAGAAATAAAACATTAGGAGCATAAATTTAATATAGCTTAGTTTCCAGTACAGGAAGAAGAATCTCCAGTTGTTACCTATGCAAAAGCTCCACGACTTTCAAAGTCGCAGAGAGCTTTGTCTTCTGAAGCTTGTTATCGCAAGTGTCTGGCACTGTAATTTTTTTTTCCTGCAGAGGACAGTTCAATAGTTCACTGGGCTGTTCTGTAAAATCATTTAGAATGCTGAGTAGCGTGTAAACTGCAAATATTAGAGAATGAAGCAATGTTATAAAAAAAAAAAAAAAAAAACTAACTGAAAATAAAAATAGGAGAATGCTTTCTTTGCTACTAATGTGTGAGTAATTATCCATACTACACAACCAATTCATTATATCATTCTGTAAATAGGCCTGTTGTCTCACGGTAGAGATGGCCACTGGGATGCAAGTCATTCTGGCTCCCATGCAAATTTAATGCAACGCTATGCAGCTTTGAATTTGGCTAAGGGGCAGGTGAGGAACAATTACCTCTGGTCAGCAAGTAAGTGAGTGGAGATTTCTGTATTCCAAACGGATTACTGCTGCCATGGTTACAAGTACAGTCAGTGTTTACGGTGAGTTTTGGGTTGCAAATTGAAAGATAACATTCAAATTACAAAAGGTCTTGTTTAGCTCTGGTCTGTATTTCTGGGCTAAAAGGATGAAATGTGAGAGAGTCCTTCTCCTTCACAGGAAGTGTCACAATTTGTATGTTTTAGCAGCCTGTATCTGTGGGATGCGCGACAATTCTGATATAACCCCCCCCACACACACACACACCACTAAAAAAAAAACAAAAAAAAAAACAAAGTGAACTTACTGTGCATATTTACATTTCAGGCCTTCTGGACAGAAGCCCACTAAGTAATTGGGGCACATTACCCGGCGGGTGTGGCGGTACTTACACGATGGTCCTGAAACATGACAGACATTTGCACCCTGTTTATTTTTATAACCTGCATAACATCATGGCGCTTTATAAAATAATAATAATAGTAATAATGGTAACAGTGTGTGAGCATTATTTGTGCCTGTTTTGCCGGTTATGGGAAGTATTACCATGCTTGCAGAAACCTCGGTCATACCATGGGCAATCTTTTATTTTAGACGCTGGGTTAATGTGTAAGAAAGGGCAATCCTTGTTGCTGCATTCTCCTGAGAATAATAATAACAGAAGAAAAACAAAAAATGACAGGTATTCTAGCACTGAAAGATACCTCTCTTGACAATATGAATATTTACCACTAGATGGCAGCAGAGGTCCACCACACAGGTACTACTAGCAGCTAGCTGTGAGCATTGACATTGAGCAAAGGACAGACTTGATGAAAACCAGTATCAAATCAGGGAAGAATGGATTTTTTTCCTCAGGTCTTTTGAGAATAATTAAAATAATTATTAAAGCCTCCTCCCCCCCCCCCCCCCAAAAAAAAAAAAATAAATCAGTTTAACTTACTTGGCTTCTAGCAGCCCCTTGGAGTCATTCCGTGCCATCCTCCGAGACCCTCCAGCAAGCAGCAGCCACCCTTGGAAAGCTGGCTAGTCGTGTTCAGTCGGTGGCTACTGCGCATGTGTGGCCCCAGCCGTGCGCACCCTGATCACGCTCCCCAGCCGTGCACACCCTGATCACGCTCCTGCGCCCCAGCCGTGCACACCCTGATCACGCTCCAGCGCCCCAGCCGTGCGCACCCTGATCACGCTCCAGTGCCCCAGCCGTGCGCACCCTAATCACGCTCCTCCCGCGCCCCAGCCGTGCGCACCCTGATCACGCTCCTCCCGCGCCCCAGCCGTGCGCACCCTGATCACGCTCCTCCCGCGCCCCAGCCGTGCGCACCCTGATCACGCTCCTCCCGCGCCCCAGCCGTGCGCACCCTGATCACGCTCCTCCCGCGCCCCAGCCGTGCGCACCCTGATCACGCTCCTCCCGCGCCCCAGCCGTGCGCACCCTGATCACGCTCCTCCCGCGCCCCAGCCGTGCGCACCCTGATCACGCTCCTCCAGTGCCCCAGCCGTGCGCACCCTGATCACGCTCCTCCCGCGCCCCAGCCGTGCGCACCCTGATCACGCTCCTCCCGCGCCCCAGCCGTGCGCACCCTGATCACGCTCCTCCCGCGCCCCAGCCGTGCGCACCCTGATCACGCTCCTCCAGTGCCCCAGCCGTGCGCACCCTGATCACGCTCCTCCCGCGCCCCAGCCGTGCTCACCCTGATCACGCTCCTCCCGCGCCCCAGCCGTGCTCACCATGATCACGCTCCTCCCGCGCCCCAGCCTTGCTCACCCTGATCACGCTCCTCCCGCGCCCCAGCCGTGCGCACCCTGATCACGCTCCTCCCGTGCCCCAGCCGTGCGCACCCTGATCACGCTCCTCCCGCGCCCCAGCCGTGCGCACCCTGATCACGCTCCTCCAGTGCCCCAGCCGTGCGCACCCTGATCACGCTCCTCCCGCGCCCCAGCCGTGCTCACCCTGATCACGCTCCTCCTGCGCCCCAGCCGTGCGCACCCTGATCACGCTCCTCCAGTGCCCCAGCCGTGCGCACCCTGATCACGCTCCTCCCGCGCCCCAGCCGTGCGCACCCTGATCACGCTCCTCCCGCGCCCCAGCTGTGCGCACCCTGATCACGCTCCCGCAATTGCTCTGCGAGGGGAGGAGGCATGTGGCCGGCCAGCTTTGCAGGGGTTCATCGCTGGCCCGAGGGACTCGGAAGCATGGCACAGGATAACTCAGTAGGGGGGGAGCTGCAATAACCTTCGGGTAGGTTAAACTGTTATTTTGCTTTAGATTTCCTTTAAAGATCGCTGCCGTCATCTGCTGCTGCTAATAATAATAATAATAATAATAATAATAATAATAATAATTAGGCGGGGTGGGCGCAGACAGAGGCCAATAATTAAAATAACCTTGTCTCAAAGCCAGTGAATGCACACAGCACCTCAGGAAGGGGATAGCTTGGTTCCAGCAGGTGGATGCACTGGCACCAGAGCAGGATCATCCACCAGGCAACCTAGGTAGGTGCCTGGGGCCTAGTGCGTGTCAAGGGGCCCACCAGCCAGTTACCTCCTCTGACCTCTCTCCACTTCAGCTTACCAAAAAGACCACGAGGGACCCTACCTTGCCTAGGTACAGCCTAATCCATCTCTGACTGGCATCCTGCATACTACAGCGAGCGTATCGGGGATTGGATGAGTGTGCAGATGTGTGTCCATTCACGGATACACTCATTGTATGTGTGGGATGCAGCTGAATTCACTAGTGGAGAGAGAGCTCACACATCTGGGGAGATTTGAAACGGGCAATCTCATTTCTAAAAAAGGCGTTGCATGTACGATTTCTCTGAGTTTTGAGACAAGCCCCACTTTAGATTTATCTTAGGTGGAGAGACGTGCGGGGGCAATATGTATCCAGCAGCCACACGGGTAGAGTCACGCTGTCTGCTTGTGGCTCCCTCCATCAGCACTAGAACAAGCGACCAGGGGTCCTATAGGGGTCCTTAGTTAACCAAATGATTTTATTCAAAGGAGGCCGCAAATCAGAAATGCACATTGTGTAAGGAAGCAACTTTATGTCCATTTAAAGAGACAGGAAGCGAGGAAAGAAAATGATGATCTAATGATTTGTATGTGTAGTACAGCTAAGAAATAAAACATTAGGATAAGTGACATAAGTCTAATATTGTTTCCAGTACAGGAAGAGTTAAGAAACGCCAGTTATCTATGCAAAAGAGCCATTGAGCTCCACAACTTTCAAAGACGCAGAGAGCTCTGTCTTCTGAAGCTTGTTATCTCAAGTGTCAATCGTATTTTTTTTTTCTCTGCAGAGAAGGGGTTCAAAAGTTCACTGGCCTGCTCTGTATAATCCTTTATAATGCGGAGTGTAATGCGTAAACTGCAAATATTAGAGAATGATGCAATGTTATAAAAAAAACCAGACACACAACACTACATCACTGAAAATAAAAATAGGAGACTAGGAGAATAGGAGGAATGATCCATACTACACAACCTATTCATTATATCATCATTTTTTTTCTACTTCATTAAGCAACTTGTTTCACAGGTTGATCAGCGGATTTTAATAAAAATGTCACCTTTGTACACCCCCCCTGGCCCCCATTAAAACTCATCCATACCTAAAGGAATATTTAAGTCACATTACAACAATGAATCTTACCCAGGCTTCTTGCAGCCCCCTGTAGTCTTTGTGCCCACGCCGTCCTCCTGATCCCCCTCCGGCCAGCAGCAGTGACCTCCACAAAGCTGGTCAGTCGCTGACTACTGCGCATGCACGCCCCCCCCCCCCAAAAAAAAAAAAAAAATAAATTGCCTAGCGTGATCAGGCTGCGTGATGCTCGGGCCCACGCATATGAAGTAGCCGGCGAGTTGCAGTAGCGATTTTTCGAATACTGTACTGCGCATGCACAGAGCTCTCCCCTCAGCAGGAGCGCAATCAGGAGGATGCACGCTGCTTAGTTACAGCTGCAGCCCTGGACAATCTGTACTACAGGAGGTACTTAGTGTAGCGGCTCCTGGGAAGGGACATAAGTGACTTAATCTGGTAATGGGGCTTTAAAGGGAAGGTTCAGGGAGGGGATTAAAAAAATAAAAATAAAATTTCCACTTACCTGGGGCTTCCTCCTGCCCGTGGCAGGCAGGAGGTGCCCTCGCCGCCGCTCCGCAGGTAGAGTTGGGCCGAACGGTTCGCCTGCGAACGGTTCCATGCGAACTTCAGTGGTTCGCGTTCGCGTCCCGCAGGCGAACCTTTGCGGAAGTTCGGTTCGCCCCATAATGCACATGGAGGGTCAACTTTGACCCTCTACATCACAGTCAGCAGGCCCAGTGTAGCCAATTAGGCTACACTAGCCCCTGGAGCCCCACCCCCCCTTATATAAGGCAGGCAGCGGCGGCCATTACGGTCACTCGTGTGCTGCCTGCGTTAGTGAGAGTAGGGCGAGCTGCTGCAGACTGTCTCTCATAGGGAAAGATTAGTTAGGCTTAACTTGTTCCTGTCTGGCTGCATACCTGTTCTGTGAACCCACCACTGCATACCTGTGCTGTGAACCGACCACTGCATACCTGTGCTGTGAACCTACCACTGCATACCTGTGCTGTGAACCTACCACTGCATACCTGTGCTGTGAACCCACCACTGCATACCTGTGCTGTGAACCCACCACTGCATACCTGTGCTGTGAACCCACCACTGCATACCTGTGCTGTGAACCCACCACTGCATACCTGTGCTGTGAACCCACCACTGCATACCTGTTCAGTGAACCCACCACTGCATACCTGTTCAGTGAACCCACCACTGCATACCTGTTCAGTGAACCCACCACTGCATACCTGTTCAGTGAACCCACCACTGCATACCTGTTCAGTGAACCCACCACTGCATACCTGTTCAGTGAACCCGCCACTGCATACCTGTTCAGTGAACCCGCCACTGCATACCTGTTCAGTGAACCTGCCACTGCATACCTGTTCTGTTCAGTGGACCCGCCACTGTATACCTGTTCATTGAACCCACCACTGCATACCTGTGCTGTGAACCCACCACTGCATACCTGTTCTGTGAACCCACCACTGCATACCTGTGCTGTGAACCCACCACTGCATACCTGTTCAGTGAACCCGCCACTGCATACCTGTTCAGTGAACCTGCCACTGCATACCTGTTCAGTGAACCTGCCACTGCATACCTGTTCAGTGAACCTGCCACTGCATACCTGTTCAGTGAACCTGCCACTGCATACCTGTTCAGTGAACCTGCCACTGCATACCTGTTCAGTGAACCTGCCACTGCATACCTGTTCTGTTCAGTGGACCCGCCACTGTATACCTGTTCATTGAACCCACCACTGCATACCTGTGCTGTGAACCCACCACTGCATACCTGTTCTGTGAACCCACCACTGCATACCTGTTCAGTGAACCCGCCACTGCATACCTGTTCAGTGAACCCGCCACTGCATACCTGTTCAGTGAACCCGCCACTGCATACCTGTTCAGTGAACCCGCCACTGCATACCTGTTCAGTGAACCCGCCACTGCATACCTGTTCAGTGAACCTGCCACTGCATACCTGTTCAGTGAACCTGCCACTGCATACCTGTTCAGTGAACCTGCCACTGCATACCTGTTCAGTGAACCTGCCACTGCATACCTGTTCAGTGAACCTGCCACTGCATACCTGTTCAGTGAACCTGCCACTGCATACCTGTTCAGTGAACCTGCCACTGCATACCTGTTCAGTGAACCTGCCACTGCATACCTGTTCAGTGAACCTGCCACTGCATACCTGTTCAGTGAACCTGCCACTGCATACCTGTTCTGTTCAGTGGACCCGCCACTGTATACCTGTTCATTGAACCCACCACTGCATACCTGTGCTGTGAACCCACCACTGCATACCTGTTCTGTGAACCCACCACTGCATACCTGTTCTGTGAACCCGCCACTGCATACCTGTTCTGTGAACCCGCCACTGCATACCTGTTCAGTGAACCCGCCACTGCATACCTGTTCTGTTCAGTGGACCCGCCACTGTATACCTGTTCATTGAACACTGCATACCTGTGCTGTGAACCCACCACTGCATACCTGTTCAGTGAACCCACCACTGCATACCTGTTCAGTGAACCCACCACTGCATACCTGTTCAGTGAACCTGCCACTGCATACCTGTTCTGTTCAGTGGACCCGCCACTGTATACCTGTTCATTGAACCCACCACTGCATACCTGTGCTGTGAACCCACCACTGCATACCTGTTCTGTGAACCCACCACTGCATACCTGTGCTGTGAACCCACCACTGCATACCTGTTCAGTGAACCCACCACTGCATACCTGTTCAGTGAACCTGCCACTGCATACCTGTTCAGTGAACCTGCCACTGCATACCTGTTCAGTGAACCTGCCACTGCATACCTGTTCAGTGAACCTGCCACTGCATACCTGTTCAGTGAACCTGCCACTGCATACCTGTTCTGTTCAGTGGACCCGCCACTGTATACCTGTTCATTGAACCCACCACTGCATACCTGTGCTGTGAACCCACCACTGCATACCTGTTCTGTGAACCCACCACTGCATACCTGTTCTGTGAACCCGCCACTGCATACCTGTTCTGTGAACCCGCCACTGCATACCTGTTCAGTGAACCCGCCACTGCATACCTGTTCAGTGAACCCGCCACTGCATACCTGTTCTGTTCAGTGGACCCGCCACTGTATACCTGTTCAGTGAACCTGCCACTGCATACCTGTTCTGTTCAGTGGACCCGCCACTGTATACCTGTTCATTGAACACTGCATACCTGTGCTGTGAACCCACCACTGCATACCTGTTCTGTGAACCCGCCACTGTATACCTGTTCTGTTTAGTGAACCCGCCACTGTATACCTGTTCTGTTTAGTGAACCCGCCACTGTATACCTGTTCTGTTTAGTGAACCCGCCACTGCATACCTGTTCTGTTCAGTGGACCCGCCACTGTATACCTGTTCAGTGAACCCGCCACTGCATACCTGTTCTGTTCAGTGGACCCGCCACTGTATACCTGTTCAGTGAACCCGCCACTGCATACCTGTTGTGTTCAGTGAACCTGCCACTGCATACCTGTTCTGTGAACCCGCCACTGTATACCTGTTCTGTTTAGTGAACCCGCCACTGTATACCTGTTCTGTTTAGTGAACCCGCCACTGCATACCTGTTCTGTTCAGTGGACCCGCCACTGTATACCTGTTCAGTGAACCCGCCACTGCATACCTGTTCTGTTCAGTGGACCCGCCACTGTATACCTGTTCTGTTCAGTGGACCCGCCACTGTATACCTGTTCAGTGAACCCGCCACTGCATACCTGTTGTGTTCAGTGAACCTGCCACTGCATACCTGTTCTGTGAACCTGCCACTGTATACCTGTTCTGTTTAGTGAACCCGCCACTGTATACCTGTTCTGTTTAGTGAACCCGCCACTGTATACCTGTTCTGTTTAGTGAACCCGCCACTGCATACCTGTTCTGTTCAGTGGACCCGCCACTGTATACCTGTTCAGTGAACCCGGGCAGCTGCAACAACAAAAGAAAAGGCATGTACATGCGCCCATTCCCCTTCGTGATCATTACCTTGCCGTGGTGAAGGGGCTTGCGTATCACAATGAAGCAATGACCGGCGCCTAGATGAGTGTCTCGGGGGGCACACCCACGATAATAAGGTCGTTGCCTCATTGTGGTCAGACCAAATTTGATCAGCTGGACAGTCACTGTTCTGTCATTCAGCTACATCAGCCAGGCGACCATATGGGCTGTAAAGCCACCAAAACATGCACTCTCGCCATGGTGCGCACCAGTCCAGCACGGCCGTCACTACACAAACAGCTGTTTGCGGTGCGTTACACGGTGAGTTTGGTGTGTCAGTGTGAAGCAGTACCTTAATTACACTACCTGATTGATGTATACACATGCAAGATGTTTTAAAGCACTTTAGGCCTGTCATTTAGCATTCAATGTGATTTCTGCCCTTAAAACGCTGCTTTGCGTCACATCCAGATTTTTCCCCGGGACTTTTGGCATGTATCCCACTCCGCCATGCCCCCCTCCAGGTGTTAGACCCCTTGAAACATATTTTCCATCACTTTTGTGGCCAGCATAATTATTTTTTTTTTCAAAGTTCGCATCCTCATTGAAGTCTATTGCGGTTCGCGAACTTTAACGCGAACCGAACCTTCCGCGGAAGTTCGCGAACCAGGTTCGCGAACCTAAAATCAGAGGTTCGGCCCAACTCCGCAGGCTCCCGGTGGTCTCCGGTGCCCGACCCGACCTGGCCAGGCCGGCTGCCAGGTCGGGCTCTTCTGCGCTCCATTTCCTGGCACTTCTGCGTCCCACGCCGGCGCGCTGACGTCATCGGACGTCCGCCGGGCTGTACTGCGCATGCGGGTCGGGCCCGCATTCGGGTCGGGCACCGGAGACCACCGGGAGCCTGCGGAGCGGCGGCGAGGGCACCTCCTGCCTGCCACGGGCTGGAGGAAGCCCCAGGTAAGTGGAAATTTATTTTTATTTTTTTAATCCCCTCCCTGAACCTTCCCTTTAAGGAGAATGTGACATAATGAGATAGATGTGTGCGTTTAGTGCCAAGCATACAAATAACTAGGCTGTTTTTTTTTTCCTGCCTTAAAGAGTTAACATTCAGGTATGCAAGTGACAGTTTCTCTCCAGTCGGACTATAGCATAATCCTCACTGACAGGGAATTACAGCTATACATTTCCTGGCAAAGAACTAGGCTTACGGGATAGCAAAAAAAATTTTTTATTTTAGCTCTCCGGGACATGAAAACACGGTCATTGAGCAGAGATAAATAAATACATCTACTTTAAAAAAATTTTTGTTTATCTCATCGGTTTATTTTCACTTAAAGAGAACCTGAACTGAAAATTAAAAGTCAAAATAAACATACACAAGTCACACTTACCTCCTGTGCAGTCTACTCTAGTGTTGGGTGAACAGTGTTCGCCACTGTTCGGGTTCTGCAGAACATCACCCTGTTCGGGTGATGTTCGCGTTCGGCCGAACACCTGATGGTGTTCGGCCTTTTAAGTTCGGGTTCGCCCCGAACTACTAAATGGCCGCCGAACAGGGCCCCTGTTCGGCCGAATACTGCCCCCCTATGGGGTCGCAGGCATAAGGGGGGAGCATGCCCCGATTGCGGGGGGGGGGGGTCAGAAATTCCCCCCATCCCCTCCGCTAGCGCTCCCCCCTCTGCCCGCTTCCCCATACAAAAGTTTCAGGAAGTACCGGTCCGGTGGTAGTGGGTGGCTGGCAGTGGGCGGCACTGTGAAGTGAGTGACTGAGGAGGAGGAGTCCGGAGAGTGACGCGTTGAGGGAGGCCGGGCAGCGGGCGGTTCAGCAGTAGTACCGTACTACTGCTGAACCGCCCGCTGCCCGGCCTCCCTCAACGCGTCACTCTCCGGACTCCTCCTCCTCAGTCACTCACTTCACAGTGCCGCCCACTGCCAGCCACCCACTAGTACCACCGGACCGGTACTTCCTGAAACTTTTGTATGGGGAAGCGGGCAGAGGGGGGAGCGCTAGCGGAGGGGGTGGGGGGAATTTCCGACCCCCCCGCGATCGGGGCATGCTCCCCCCTTATGCCTGCGACCCCATAGGGCCCCCAAAAGCGGGATGTTCGGGGAGTTCGGGGTTCGGCCCGAACATGCCGAACATTGCGGCCATGTTCGGCGAACTTTCCCGAACATCCAGGTGTTCGCCCAACACTAGTCTACTCCTCAATCTCTTTCTCCTCTCCTGCGTCCTGTTTGTCCCCTGTGATCATTACCCCATAACTGCTTTCTGGTCAGCACACTGTTAAACTGTAATAATGCCCACATGAGCCATTGGGAAACATGGACATTACCTGGCACATCAGTTGTCCTCTCAGCTATAACTGACAGCAACTGATATATTTCAGATCTGACAAAATATTGTCAGAACTGGAAGGGATCATTGTCAGAAGAAAATGGTGAGCTTCTGAGAGGAACTGATGGCAAGGTAACTATATAATGTTCATTTGAAGTTACCTCATGGGTTTATTTTAAAATTGTACTCAGTTCAGGTTCCCTTTAAGGTTCATGGTTAACATGAAGCAGTGAGACGAGAGCCCCCCCCCCCCCCCCCTTCTGTTTCTCACCGAATTTGGAGTAAAAGTAGCACTCAGGCATGCGGCCCATGTCATACTCATGCAGGAACTCACACTGGTCGCCCTTCTTGCAGAGGCCTCTCAGCCAATGCTTGCACACCACTGTCTTCTCCCCGGTGAGGTGGCGGAAGGGACACATGGAACCTGCAGACACAAGGTAGATTTATAGAGACGCCTGCTGTGACATCGCTGTTCACTATTAAAGAGACTCTGTAACATAAAAACGTTCCCCTGGGGGGTACTCGCCTCGGGAGGGGGAAGCCTCAGGGTCCCCATCCCTGTAGCTGCAGGCAGAGAGGCGCTCGGCTGTCATACAGATCTGCACTAGTTCCCTTTTTCTCCATTGAATTGCCTGATGAAGCGGGATTCTGCCCGTGAAACGCGTTGCATACTGGAGCTACGATTAAATGTTATTTTTTGAAATAACCACTTTTAGTCTGTTTCTTCTTGAGGGAGGTAAGTCCACCAACTTCCCCCTTTTAAACGGTTTTTAGACGTTTTTATTCTACTTTAGAGCCTCTGTTAACCACTTCTGCCTACAGTGTTCACATTATGCATCCGAGCAACTTTCACCTCCCATTCATTCGCCTATAACTTTAACACTACTTATTACACTGAAATTATCTATATGTTGTTTTTCCCACCACAATTTAGGCTTTCTTTGGCTGGTACATTTTGATAAGAATGATTTCATTCTAAATGCTTTTAACAGGAAGATTAAGAAAGAAATGGAAAAAAATCATTATTTCTCAGTTTTTGACCATTATAGTTTGAAATTAATACATGCTACCATAATTAAAAATCATGTATTTTATTTGCCCATTTGTCCCGGTTATTACACCGTTTAAATTATGTCCCTATCACAATGTATGGCACCAATATTTTATTTGGAAATAAAGGTGCATTTTTTCAATTTGCATCCATCACCATTTACAAGCTTATAATTAAAAAAATATAGTATTATACTCTCTTGACATGCATATTTAAAAAGTTCAGACCATTAGGTAACTATTTACGTGGTTTGTTTCATTGTAATTTTTTTTATTTTTTTTTTAATTAAAAATTTTATTTGGGTAAATTTTGGTGTGGGAGGTAAACCGTTAATTTTAAATGTAATATAATGTGTATATTTAATTAAAAAAAATGGATGTGGGTGCAGTTTTACTATTTGATCACAAGATGGCCACAGTCAAAAAGTCCTGGAAGCGAACGCTCTTACTTTCAGAAACTAGAAAGAGGACGGCAAACTTTTTTTTTTTTTTTTCTCGCAGAAAGGACGTGGCCTCTGATAAGAGGCCGTCGGTTTTTCTGCCGGGGACTTAGATCGATGAATGGAAACAATGTTAACATTCATTGATCTCTGGGCTAACAGAAGGCGGCGGGAGCTCGCGCCACTGCAGCAGCAGTCTATCTGGACGGATATATCCGTCCAGATAGACTTAAGTGGTTAAAAACTTTTATATATATATATATATATATATATATATATATATATATATATATATAGTCTAGTCCACCCTTGGGGGAGGGGTTTATTCCTATTTTCCTGTCTACAGAGAGCGACTTCCTAAACCTGAGTGGGGTCAGCTCATAATTCTCCCCACCTGCCTTTGAAGTGGTTACCTGAGTGGAGAGCGGATACTGCGCCTGCGCTGGAGCCGGGAAGGTAAATATTTACATCTCCACTATTCGGAGGGGCACAGCGAGACCGCCATGGGACACAGGAGGACAGGGGAAGCTTCGATAGGATCTGGAGGCTTCCCCCACCCCAGGGGAACGTTTTTTAGTTACAGGTTTTGTTTAACAAGAAAGCCTCTCCTAGGGCCTGCTGAATATACTAAGCGCATCCTCCGTGCGTTCCAATGTCTCTGGTGCCACACTGAAGGAGGAACAGAGGACAGGATTAGTCACAGTACAGTAAGCCAGAGAGGGACGCATCTCGTCTTCTCTGCTAAGAGGCCACATCTGGTACAGAGGAAGTAATGGGGGATTATTACATGTAAAGCACATGCCTGAACTGACAAAAATAAAATAGGAGGCGGCCATACCGGGGGCTTCTTCTGTGCCCCCCCCATAAACTCAAGTGGCCTCCCCTCCATCGTGCAACTGAACACCCCCCTCCCCCCTTCTTCCAAGTGGATGGAGCCGTGGACCTTATGGGTGTATAGAAGGGTTACAGGTATGGCTACTGTGCATTGTTTTCTTAAAGGGAACCTTAACTGAGAGGGATATGGATGTTTTCTTTTAAACAATACCAGTTACCTGGCAGTCCTGCTGACCTCTTTGGCTGCAGTAGTGGCTGAATCACACACCTGAAACAAGTGTGCAGCTAATCCAGTCTGACATCAGTCACCTGATCTGCATGCTTGTTCAGGGGCTGTGGCTAAAAGTATTAGAGACACAGGATCAGCAGGAGAGTCAGGAAACTGGTATTATTTTAAAAGGAAAAATCCGTATTCTTCTCAGTTTAGGTTCCCTTTAATTTAGGTATCCTTTCTGCTTCAAGCAATTATATATTGGCTCAAAGCCACCAGACAATAATGATTCTGTTAGCTGTAGTGAAAATCTTCCTACACAGTAACCCTCAGGCTGAATTTACACTTAGATGCCTTGCGTAGCGTCCTATTGAAAAAAGCATGCAGCAACGCAATGTGAGTGTAAATCTAGCCTCCCCCCCCACCTCCCCCCCAGGTCTCCACCAGCTGCAGTTCTTTGTGGTACAGGGTAATTTGTTTTTCTGTATTCTTTCTTACAGTACAGTATAATCTCATTGTAGTAAACTCCGAGGGACTGGGAAAGGTGGTTTACTATATCACAAATTGTCCTAGAAATATTCCAGCATGCCCTGGCACATTCTCTGCTGCAAAGGAGCAACTCTGCCCTTCCATTGGAGGCACAGTACAAGCACTGGCACATTTGGTGCACTACAAGGTTAAGGTTGCAAAGCCAGGCTGGACAAATTGCTAGTACAGTATTCATGGCTCCTAAAAAAAAACCATGGGTGTCACACTGACATATGACGCATGCACCGCCCACTGACATATGACGCATACACCGCCCACCGACATATGACGCATGCACCGCCCACTGACATATGACGCATACACCGCCCACCGACATATGACGCATGCACCGCCCACTGACATATGACGCATGCACCGCCCACTGACATATGACGCATGCACCGCCCACTGACATATGACGCATGCACCGCCCACTGACATATGACGCATACACCGCCCACTGACATATGACGCATACACTGCCCACCGACATATGACGCATGCACCGCCCACTGACATAGGACGCATGCACCGCCCACCGACATATGACGCATGCACCGCCCACTGACATGACGCATACACTGCCCACCGACATATGACGCATACACCGCCCACTGACATATGACGCATACACCGCCCACTGACATATGACGCATGCACCGCCCACCGACATAGGACGCATGCACCGCCCACCGACATAGGACGCATGCACCGCCCACCGACATAGGACGCATGCACCGCCCACCGACATATGACGCATGCACCGCCCACCGACATATGACGCATGCACCGCCCACCGACATAGGACGCATGCACCGCCCACCGACATAGGACGCATGCACCGCCCACCGACATAGGACGCATGCACCGCCCACCGACATAGGACGCATGCACCGCCCACCGACATATGACGCATACACCGCCCACCGACATATGACGCATGCACCGCCCACCGACATAGGACGCATGCACCGCCCACCGACATAGGACGCATGCACCGCCCGACATAGGACGCATGCACCGCCCGACATAGGACGCATACACTGCCCACCAACATAGGACGCATACACCGCCCACCGACATAGGACGCATACACCGCCCACCGACATATGACGCATGCACCGCCCACTTACATATGACGCATGCACCGCCCACCGACATATGACGCATGCACCGCCCACCGACATATGACGCATGCACCGCCCACCGACATATGACGCATGCACCGCCCACCGACATATGACGCATGCACCGCCCACCGACATATGACGCATGCACCGCCCACCGACATATGACGCATGCACCGCCCACCGACATATGACGCATGCACCGCCCACCGACATATGACGCATACACCGCCCACTGACATATGACGCATGCACCGCCCACCGACATATGACGCATGCACCGCCCACTGACATATGACGCATACACCGCCCACCGACATATGACGCATGCACAGCCCACTGACATAGGACGCATGCACCGCCCACCGACATATGACGCATGCACAGCCCACTGACATAGGACGCATGCACCGCCCACCGACATATGACGCATGCACCGCCCACTGACATATGACGCATACACCGCCCACTGACATATGACGCATGCACAGCCCACTGACATAGGACGCATGCACCGCCCACCGACATATGACGCATGCACCGCCCACCGACATATGACGCATGCACCGCCCACTGTGTACTATATCCAGAGTCAGCGTCACATAGGGGCCAAAAAAACTTTACTATAAGAGAAGTTTTATTATATCAGAGTTTACTATACCAGGCGTTGCCCCCATAGACTTATAATGGAGATTGGCCGGGACCTGTAGAGGCAATATACCCGAATGTTTACTATACCAGAGTTTATTATAACGAGATTATACTGTACTCCATTACATTTTTCTATAAAATGTTAAAATGTTCTTGGATTGTGTAATGAATAATCTATTTGCAATGATATAAGATTTCTTAGGATTACAAGCAGGTTTCAGGAATGAATGGAATATAGAGAGATACCGGTCGGCCTCCCTACAACATAATTTTGGCAGTTGGAGTGAGCAATTGCAGTTGTGCTTTTGTAATATAAATAAATTGAGAATCCCCCAAGAGGAAATAGACTAATCCAAAACCTGACAGATCTGGCAGATTTTCAATACCTACTGAAATGCTATTTATGCCATTCACTTCTATGAAAAATCTTTCAAAAAATGTATTGGAAATCAGATTGGGCATGTTGGAAATAATCGATCTGACAGTAAATCTGTCAGAAAATTGCATTGTGTGTACTTAGCATAAGTGACGGCAACATAGGAAAGAATTCATTTATAGTGCATTTTATTCTAATAGGAAAAAGTGCATTTACATGGAGGAGTTTTAATGTTTACAGTTTTCCACAATAGATGATCCCACGTTATTTCCCAGGCCAGTTTTACCTTTCCTGCACAGTCCACGGCTGAAGAAGTTGCAGACGGCGGCCCCGGACTCTGTATGGGGAAAATCACAGACAGAGAAGGAAGGGATTAGCTGAGACAAAACCGCACTGTTTCCACACACAGAGCACCGTCTTCCTCAGCAGTCACAGAAAGATGAAATCTTCACAATTAACCTCCCTGACAGACCCAAATCCCAGAATATCCGACTAACCCTGCGGGGGAATCAGGTGACTAATTGTTCCGCGCTCGTGCAGCGCTGGAGTCCTGCGTGTCATTCCTGACAACAACTCTACTGGCAGAAAAATATCCTGTCCACTAATTTCATGGGAAGAAGTGTAAAGATGCCCATATAGACCTGACGATTATGGGCATTCGACAGACACATTTATCTCTAATCGAATCCGATTAGGGATAACATTTGTCTCTTGTCGAAGCTGCTCATGCACTACAGGCCGATTCCCGGCTGATTTCAGCATGAAATCATCAGGGAATCGTCTGAGCCGCCGCGTCCGCCCCGCTGCTGCCCCCAATGTATGAATGTGCCCCGCACAGTGTGTGGATTTACACATTACCCGTCCTGTGGCAGCCTCTGCGCGGTGTCCGTCCATCTCACCGGGTTCTACAAGCCACATACACGTGAACACTAGTGGCACATAGTGTCTGATGTCAGTGGCTATGCGCCGCTAGCGTGTATGCGGAACCCGGCAGGATGGACGGACACAGCGCAGAGGCCGACAGGTAATGTATAAATACACACACTGTGCGGGGCACATTTATACATTGGGGGCAGCGGCGGGGCGGACGCGGCGGCTCAGATGATTCCCTGGAGATCGGGGCACATTTATACATTGTGGCGGGGGTTTCATCGATCGTTCCAAAATTGTCCCCCGTACTCCGCGCACACACAACCAACTAACTTTGGCCCGAGATCTTGCAGCATGTGCGATCGACCATGCGACCAATTTCTGTCCTGAACTTGGTCCCTTTCTCGGTCTGGCATGCACTTGGCGGCACCAATCTTGTTCCAATTCGATTATAATAATGAAATTGGATGGTCGATCAGCCGCCAACTCACCTGATGTATGGCCAACTTTAGGCCACACACACACACAATGCAATCTTGGTTGTACAGATTTATCAAACGTATGTAGTAGAAGGGCCAACGGATTGAAAATACTTTGAATGATTGATTGGATACGCTCTTACACACCATGCAATTTGCCACCAGAAAGGCGGTGGAATCAATTATTTCCAACAGGTTCGATCTGATTTCCAATCGTTTTTCTGATTTTCCAATCACTTCTATACAAAATCAACCAGAAAAACGATTGGAAATCAGATCGGACCTGTTATCAATTTGGCCCTTTTATCTGACGGGCAATTGCATGGTGTGTAGCAGGCATTATACTACATGAAAGTGGTTACTACCAATGAAGCTAGTGGTATGCTACATGAGAGTTGAACAACCAAGATTGTATGGTGTGGATGAGCCTTAATGTGAGCGAAGATCTAATAACCCTGTTCTAGTCATCCCTCTCCTGATATGACCCAGGCAATGGCAGCAATGATCACTAGAGACAGTCAGTGAGTTGGTAGCAATATGGCTGACGTCAGGAAGTGAACAAAACAAAATCGCTCTGCCAAAGCTCTTAGAAAAGCGCTGCACAAAAAGAGCTAACGTACAGGTAAGCGCTTGTAGGCGCTAAAAAAAAATCTGGTGTCAGCAATTGCGATTTATGATGTGAAGAAGGCCTTACAGTGAATTCTGAGCTGCCTGGCACTCACCGAATCTGCCGCTCGCCAAGAAGCTTACAATCTAATCCACACCATCACTTCACCAACTGACCTCAGAGGAGACTACCATCTAATCCCTGCCGTGTTGGGGGGGGGGGGGGTGGAGTTTAGGATGCTGTCGTTCCGGGGCCGGCTGGTGATAGTGGGCCTTGGACGGTAGAAAGTACAAGTCCGGCCCTGCGCAAGAGTGATTCGGGGATCAAACGATAGCCAGACCTCAAATGACATATCCCTCCAAGTTGCTGCAACTCAGAGGGGGAATAGTATTTAATGCTGTCGTGGAGTTTACCGGGTGCAGAGCGAGCAGTCATTTGGCTCTCCCTGTGCCCAGCAACACAGATCCCCTACACACAGCACAGCCAACAATGCAGATCTCATACAGATGAATCTGATCCGTCTTTATCTGTTTGGCTGGAGCAGCACTTTGACCTCCAGGGAAACGTCTTTAATGTAACGATCCTTCTATTTCACAATCACATAGCCTAGGCGGTCTCCTTCCTGTCCGCATACATTATAGATGAGCTGTTAGTTTCTCTACATCATACTCACTGTCCATGCCTGGGAAGGGCAGCGACCAGGTCCCCCTCTGGCTTTCTACATCCCTCTCAAGGTCAAAGGTGAACTTGTCAAATCCAGCGATCAGATCCTGCATGGCTGCCAATGGATGAAACTCTCCTCTCCCTCAAAGGGGTAAAAGCCTCATCCAATAGCTCACCTGCAGGAAACATAGAAACCGGTTGCTGTTAGCATGCTGCTTCAGGGTGGCCTGAAGCAATGGGAAAAAAAAAAAAAAAAAAAAAAAAAAAATCGCACACAAAATTGCAAGGTCAAAGGCCTTGTTCACACTTGCAGCTATTTTTTTTTTCAGCGCTTGCGATTTTTAAAAACTCCTTAAAACCCCTTCTGCAATCTTCTCACATGTGCAATGAGCTTTCTGTCCAATCGCAGATACGGGTCCTGCACCATTTTCTGAGCGTCTGCGATTCAATAGAAAACATTGGAAAATCGCTAAGCACTTGAAAAAGCTCTTTGAAAAGTGATTTTCCGAGTGCTTTTAATGAATAAATACAATGGACTCTATTTATAAAAGGCAGGGCCGGATTTCTGCAAAGGCCACAAAGGTCACGGCCTAGGGCGGAAAAAAATCAGAAGGATAAAAGGGCGGCAGGACCTGAGAGAGATAAGAGGCTGCATGTCAAAATAAATCATTTCTCCTGCTCCGAAAGCGCCCTGGCGTTGCTGCACACACAGTCAGAATTCCAGAGCTCCGTGTATTTTCCTTACTTCGTGGTGTGCGATGAGACAGTGCTCTCTCCTGAACATACAAGCTTCAGTTTATTGCCAGGGGTGAGAGAAACAGGGATCACAATGTAGACAATTTCTGATCCAGTAAAAGTAAACATTTTAACAGAATTATTTCCACTTTACAACTCAAGCTGGGCTAAACAATGTATTGCTGGTCAGATTCTGTTAATGACTTGAGCCATTCCTTCTCCTCTCTCCCCCTGGATTGTAAATCTTAAACAGATAAGGTTTTTTTTTCCTTAGGGCCCTTTTCCACCTGCAATCGCTAGCGTTCATGCTGAACGCTAGCGATTGCTGAATCGCAAAACCGGCGATTCCCCCGACGTTTGCGGCCGCAATTTTGCTATGCTATGCACTGCATAGCAAAATCGCGGCAATTATCGCTCCGCCGCGCGTTCGCGTTCCCGACAAAAGCGAATCGCGGTAGTGGAAATGACCTACCGCGATTCCTATGTTAAAAAGCAAACCGTAGCGATTGTAAAATCGCTAGCGGTTTGCGGTTTTGCGATTCAGCCAGCGCAAACGCGCTGGTGGAAAAGGGCCCTTAGAGAGATTTATGGCAGCCCCTTCTAAGCTAAATCTTAACCCCTTGCTGGCTCATTTTAAAGGCAGCAGTAGTCTGCAGTAGTATGAGATAGACAACTTCTCTATAATTATAATTGCAAATGTACTGTTGTATACTTTTGTATTGTTACATTCTGTTTTGTATATCAAAAGTAATAACATATACTAAAAATTAAAAAAATATATGTTTGTACCGTGTTGGCAAACAGTAAAAAAAAACCTGTGAAAGAATCAGTACAATAAATACTATAAAATAAATGCAACAGATCTGTGATTACAGAAGAGCAGAGAGGGAGATGAACGCCGCTCTGCTACTTCATGCCTGGTACACACCATGCAATTTGCCATCAGATAGGCCTAGTGCACACCAGAGCGGTTCTGCTGCGGTTTGCGATCCACTTGCGGCTGCGGATCCGCTAGGGTAATGTATTTCAATGGGGTGGTGCACACCAGAGCGGGAGGCGTTTTGCAGAAACGCATACTCCCGGGCTGCTGCAGATTTTGTTGGTGGTACCGGGCCTAGGGCACTGGGAAGTCCAAATCCGGCCCTGATAAAAGGCGTTGCAGTAAAAAAATCTTGGAGGGAAAATACCACATTTTAGACTTCTGTGTGCTTATTCATAAAAATGTTTACAGTTGTGATAGAAGTGCGGGGATTTCCAGAACTAGGCTGGCGGTAACACGAGAAGCTCCCTGAGGTGATACATTTTATCCGTGCAGAGACAGAGTTGGGCCCAGTGCACACCAAAACCGCTAGCAGATCCTCAAAACGCTGGAGGTTTTTGGAGCAGATTTCAAAACGATTCTAGGCATGTATAGAGAGGTTTTCTACACATGCCTAGCGGTTTTTGGAGCGTTTTTGTGTAGTAGATTACATATATTGTTACAGTAAAGCTGTTACTGAACAGCTAATGTAACAACAACGCCTGGATAAGGGCCCGTTCAGATCAGAAATGCGGATGGCCATGCGTGCGGACCGCAACGCGTGCGAACGCACGCCATCCGCGTTGTGTGCGTTGCGTGGCTGATCCCATCACTGAAAAGTGAATGGGACAGCCGCGCGTTTTTGCAAAATCTGCGTGCAGCATGCGTTCCCAGACCGCACAGGTCCGGAACGCATGCAGTGTGAACATTAGACATTGCACTCTATGCAATGTCTGATGTCGTGCGTTTTGGCCACCTGCACGCGTTTCCAAAACGCGGCTGGAAACGCGTGCAGTGTGAACGGGCCCTAACTGCTCTGATCTGGCGTTTTTCAGAGCAGTTTTCCACTTTCCTACACTTTACATTGAGGCAGAAACACCTCAGAAATCTAAAAAATGCTGCAGCCCCCGAGTTTGCGTTTGTGGAAAAAAAAACGAGCCGCTCCGGTGTACACCAGCCCATTCACTTTCATCAGCCAAGCGGGTTTCCCCCCGCAAGCGTTTTAAAAAACGCCCCAGAACCGCTCTGGTGTGCACCGGCCCTCAGGGCCCATTTTCTCTGGAGCGGTTTTCGCTCCAAATCCGCAGAGTTTCCCTGCAGGCAAATCGCGCAGGGAAATCGCTGCCATAGAGAACAATGGCACCGCCGGCCGAATCGCTTGCGTTAGTGATCCGGCTGGCATTTCCATCTGAATCTGTGCAAATCCCATAGCCGTGCATGGCACAGCTCATGGGATTACTGAGCGTATCCGCAGACCCGGGAGTGGCGGCGCGCTTCTCGTAGACACATGCGGCTGCAGTGGAAACGGGCCCTTAGTCTTTCTAAACAATCTATTTAATTGTTACAGCTTAGAAGAACTTCAAGAAATGTTACACATGCAGAGTTTCTGCTCCAAAAATGCAACAGCAAATCGCAAACGCACCATCCTACAAGGCTACTTTTTCACAGAGCAGTGCTTTTCATCGCAGGAGATTTGGGTGCAGCCGGCGCCACCATAGACTGTAATAGGAATTACATTTATATCGGCACTCACTGAGTAACGTCGGTACCGTCAGAAGACGGAGCTGAAGTGAGGCCCAGTGCACACCGAGCGGTTTTTGGAGCGATCCGCCGGCCGCATCCGCCTATAAAAACGCTTGTCTAACGTATTGCAATGGGATGGTGCACACCGGAGGTTTGCGGTTTTTGCCAAGCCGCAAACGCGCCTCCTGCTGTGCATTTGCGGATTTCGGAAGCGTTTCGTCCTCAATGTAAAGTATTGGAAAAACGCAAACCGCTCTGAAAAACGCTACTTTAGAGCGGTTTGCCAGGCATTTTTGTTACAGAAGCTGTTCAGTAACAGCTTTTACTGTAACAATATGTGTAATCTGCTACACAAAAACGCACCCAAAACCGCTAGGTATGTTTAGAAAACCTCTCTAAACATACCTAGAATCGCTCTGAAATCAGCTCCTAAAACCGCTAGCGTATTGCAGATCTGCTAGCGGTTTTGGTGTGCACTGGGCCTTACTTGTAAAACACAATAATTCAGCCCTGGGCAATAGCTGGAAGCCGAATTATACCATTCCCCATGATCCACGCAGACCTGGAGGGGGAATAGTAATTACCGCCGCCGGGACTTGATCAGCCATATACCGGCTGTATCCTGCGCCCAAGTCTCCCGCGCAGATTTCATACATATGCACTTTTTCATGCTCTGTCACATGTGAGCCCAGCCTTACCCAGGAGAAAAAATGTGCAAACAAAAAACCTACCTGTCTACCTGCCCCCAGTTAGTATCAGCCGTCTGATGTGAAAGCAGCTGAAATAGTGATCATGTGACTGTTGATGAGCACACCTGTGTGTTGGCACAGTGATCATGTGACTGATGAGTGATCATGTGACTCTGAGCACACCTGTGGCCATGATGAGCCTCAGGGTCTTGTACAGAGTGCTGCAGTGACACAGTTATTGCTGCTGACTCTGGAGTTGCAGGAGAAGAAATGTCACTTCTGGTAAGTGTTCATATATTGCATTTCATGAATGTGATGTGACAGAAGCTCTCCAGACAAGAGAGAGTTGTCCGGCTGTGTCCTGATATACTGCGGAGGAGAGACTGGTTTCTTCCCATTAATGTCCCCCCCCCCTTTATTATGGGGGGGTTGCCTTGAGATGCTTGTCCTATTCCAGAGCAGTTTGGCGGAATGTTTAGAGATGCAGCCACTGGATAGCTGCCTGGCCTGGTTGTATGTAGGTCAGGGCTGGCTTGGGGGGCAATAACAGGGGCTTGGCAGGTTTAACCCCTTGTTTTGCTATTTAGGTGGAGTAGCGTCTGTAAGCCCCAGAAATGTCTTCAAAATGGTGCCCATACATTGTACAATAAAAACGTTCAATTTTACCGTTTATTTGACAAATGATCAAATCGTATGAAAGTTCAAAAGAATCTGTTTTTCAATCAAGAAAAAAAGAATCAATTATCCCATTTATATTTTTATTTTTTTTGAATAAAAATCTAATTGGACATGTTGGAAAAATCTTTATATTTGATCTAACAGAATAATCAAACAAAATGATCTAATTGGGAAAAAAAAATGAGAAAATGGTATCCTGTATGGGCACCCTTAGAGTTGGACAATGAACTGCAATTTTTGTTTCAATTTGAGGGCTCGTTTCCACTATTGCGGTGCAGAATCGCCTGGATTCCACCACTGATGAAATTGCATGCGGATGCGATTCCCCATGCGGTTTTTGCCGCAAATTCGCATGCGATTTCGCATAGGTGAGGGTATATGCGATTTTAACCATGTCACTGCCTGTGTGAATTTACATTGGTACCTATGCGAATTCGCAGCAAAAAACGCATGGGGAAATCGCATTCGATTTCCCTATTAAATACATTAGCGGCGATTCGCATGCATTCGACTCGCAGGCGAATTCTGTGGCTCTTTTGTGCGTTTTTTTCACCGCTGAAAAAACGCACCTCAACAACGCTACAGTGGAAACAGGCCCATCCACTTGCATTACAGGTGCGAATCCGCATGCGTTGGACGCATTCGCAATAGTGGAAACGAGCCCTCAATGCAGACTGGAATTGGAGCAATCAAAAATCAGCAGCGACTACATCTGACTGATCCAGCTGCCTACAAATTGGGCTCTATTCACAATGAGTTTCCGCATTAGGTAATTTAGGTAGTGATCAATACTGACCAAAATATCTCCATTTTGAAATTCACAATTTGTTTTCTCCCTAAATTACCTCATGCAGTAAAAGTGTGGTAATTACCTCAAAATCTATCTCCAATTTGAGATTCTCAATTGAATAGTTGGTGTTAATTAAGGAGGTACTTATCCGTTAGCCGGGCGCATCCGGCAGGTGGCGCTAATTACTATTCCCCCTCCATGCCGACTTGGATAGTAGGGAAAGATGTAACTCTGGTGGAGTTTTGTCGCCACCTAGAGGATGCGCCCGGCTAACGGATAAGTACCATTAAGGATTTTATTTCACTTCTCTGCTGTTGGCCTTCAGGATGGAGCCTTTTGAGTTTTTATTTATCTCTAGCTTATGTCAATGTTACATAGAAGGCAGAAAAGACGAGTGTGTCTAATCTCAGGGCGTACTTTCACACCTCATACAGTCTTTTATATGATATTATAGATGCCGAGGAGGAAATTCATCTCTGCTCTAAAAGATAAGCAACAGCATAATAACATTTAGGCTGGTTTCACAGTGGGACATTACAGGCGCACGTTAGAGCAGCCTGTAACGCACCCCACCGCACAGTAATGAAAAATCAATGTGCTGTTCACAGTGCCCACGTTGGGCTCTATTCTCAAAGAGCCAAATTTTCCGCAAAATTTTACCGCTATATTCCCGCCAGCGGTAAACCCTGCATTTTTTCAGCATTCACTAACATTTTCCGCATGTTTGCCGCATGCGGGGAAAAAGATGCGGAAACAGCCATTATTCATGCAGGAATCATGCGGTAAAAAAGGTCGCATGAAAAAGTGTTTAAAAAAAAAAAGTTAAAGTCCAGCAAGCACAGCCCTTAAGGCTAGTACACACTAGCAATTTTGATTGACCAATGATTGCTCAATTTTACCACCTCCATGTGGTATGACCATTTACCTATATAATCTGCATAGAATTGAAAATCTGTTTGGCCCTCATACTACATGGAGATGGTAAAATTGAGCAATCATTGGTCAATCAAAATTGCTAGTGTGTACTAGCCTCTAGCCTCCACACTTCATTAAAGTCAATAGGATTTCGGAATATATCACCTACTACTTGTAGGTGATAAAAAATCGGTAATTAACAACAAAATGATGCGCCTGAAAATTTTTGAGAATTGATCTTTTATTGTGGAAAATACTGACTTTTGCAGAACACTTTGAGAATTACAACTTGACGGTGTTTTGGTCGCAAACTTCCCGCATGTACTTTACCGCATGCGGGAAGTCTTTGAGAATAGAGCCCAATGTGTTACAGTGTAACGCTGCACGTTCTATGAAAGTGCAGCATGCTGAGCGTTTTATGCGGTTTTAGCCGTGTTAGGGCTCTTTTCCACTATGAAATGCGATCGCAATTGCGATCGCTATTCCGATCGCAATCGCGTTTCAATTTCCACCATGCGATTGCGATTGAGCTACTATACTCATTATAGTACAGCTCAATCGCATACAAAACGCGGCAGAACTCCGATTGCGATTTGACCAAAATCGGATCGCACTAATGGAAATTGCTGCTGCAGTTTCCATTAGTTTAATGTACCTTGCGATTTGCGATCAGAAGCAAATCGCAAATCGCAGGCTAGTGGAAAAAGGCCCTTAGACTGTTTGCACATGCTCAGTAATGTTGTTTTATTGTTTTTTGTGTGCAGGAGAGGAGGAGGGGAGAGTCTGCTATTTTGCCTACCCACATGGCTAATTAATATTCACTGCACTGCAATGCCGGTTCTCTTCCTGCTAGCAATGATTCATATGAATCATTCTCTGCCTGCTAGCAATGATTCATATGAATCATTCTCTGCCTGCTAGCAATGATTCATATGAATCATTCTCTGCCTGCTAGCAATGATTCATATGAATCATTCTCTGCCTGCTAGCAATGGTTCATATGAATCATTCTCTGCCTGCTAGCAATGGTTCATATGAATCATTCTCTGCCTGCTAGCAATGATTCATATGAATCATTCTCTGCCTGCTAGCAATGATTCATATGAATCATTCTCTGCCTGCTAGCAATGGTTCATATGAATCATTCTCTGCCTGCTAGCAATGGTTCATATGAATCATTCTCTGCCTGCTAGCAATGATTCATATGAATCATTCTCTGCCTGCTAGCAATGATTCATATGAATCATTCTCTGCCTGCTAGCAATGATTCATATGAATCATTCTCTGCCTGCGAGCAATGATTCATATGAATAATTCTCGGTTCTCTGCCTGCTAGCAATGGTTCATATGAATAATTCTCGGTTCTCTGCCTGCTAGCAATGGTTCATATGAATCATTCTCTGCCTGCTTGCAATGATTCATATGAATCATTCTCGGTTCTCTTCCTGCTAGCAATGGTTCATATGAATCATTCTCTGCCTGCTAGCAATGATTCATATGAATCATTCTCGGTTCTCTTCCTGCTAGCAATGGTTCATATGAATCATTCTCTGCCTGCTAGCAATGATTCATATGAATCATTCTCTGCCTGCTTGCAATGATTCATATGAATCATTCTCGGTTCTCTTCCTGCTAGCAATGGTTCATATGAATCGTTCTCTTCCTGCTAGCAATGGTTCATATGAATCATTCTCTGCCTGCTAGCAATGATTCATATGAATCATTCTCGGTTCTCTGCCTGCTTGCAATGATTCATATGAATAATTCTCGGTTCTCTGCCTGCTAGCAATGGTTCATATGAATCATTCTCTGCCTGCTTGCAATGATTCATATGAATCATTCTCGGTTCTCTTCCTGCTAGCAATGGTTCATATGAATCATTCTCTGCCTGCTAGCAATGATTCATATGAATCATTCTCTGCCTGCTAGCAATGATTCATATGAATCATTCTCTGCCTGCTTGCAATGATTCATATGAATCATTCTCGGTTCTCTGCCTGCTTGCAATGATTCATATGAATCATTCTCGGTTCTCTGCCTGCTAGCATCGATTCATATGAATCATTCTCTGCCTGCTAGCAATGATTCATATGAATCATTCTTGGTTCTCTGCCTGCTAGCAATGGTTCATATGAATCATTGCCGGTTCTATCGAACGAAAACGGCGCAGCAAGAGCCGCATAACGCTTCTCTATGTAGCGTCCACCTTTAGCACCTCCATGCGTTGCGTTAGGGGAACGTTATGTGACCTTAACGTCCCCTGCACCACAACCTCCCACTGTGCAAGAGCCCTTAAAGGGAAGGTCCGCGCTGGAAATAAAAAAAACAAAAAAACTGCACTTACCTGGGGCTTCTTCCAGCTCCTGGCAGTCGATCGGTGCCCTCGCCGCAGCTCCTCTCCCTCCCCGGCCTCCAGCGATGAAGAAGCCGACCTCGCCAGGTCAGTTTCCAGGTCGGCTTCATGTGCGCTCCACAGGGCAGGTCACGTGGTGTAAGTGACGTCATCTGGTCTTGAATGATTACTGCGCGAGCGCAGGACTACTGTGCCTGCGTATTAGAGACCCGATAACATCACTTACACCACGTGACCCTCTCCGTGGAGCGCACATGACGCCGACCCATAAGCCGGCCTGGCGAGGTCGGCTTCTTCACCGCTGGATGCCGGGAGGGAGAGGAGCTGCGGCGAGGGCACCGATCGACTGCCAGGAGCTGGAAGAAGCCCCAGGTAAGTGCAGTTTTTTTTGTTTTTTTTATTTCCAGCGCAGACCTTCCCTTTAAGGGCTTCTTCACACTATGAGCGTTTTTTTTTAGTTTTCTTTTAAGCGCTGGCAAATGTAGAAATCACCCTAAAAGCACTTGTGCAATGTTTTCCTATGAGAGTGTTCACATGTGAGCGTTTCGATTTTCTTTGATTTCGCAGTCGCACTACATGTACCATTTTCTGAGCGCTTTGGCTCAATGGAAGGTATCGGGAAATCGCAAAAAGCACTTGAAAAAGCTCTTTGTATAGCAATTTCCCCAGCGCTCATCAAAAGCGCTTATAAAAGCTGAATAAATGGCTCAGCGCTGGTGACAGTCCTGGCGATTTTATAATGTGAGCAAGGACTGAAGGGACCAGACGCGGCCGTCACAAAGGATGCATGCAGTTTGATTTACGGTAGCCAGTGTATTCAGTGAGGAAAGAGAAATGTACTTCTTGTAGCGCTCTGTAGGATCGCAGATACTACCTGAAAACGCAGCGGCCCCATAGAGAATAATTCTAAGCATTTTCACATTGCGGCAAAGCGCTGCCAAGCTGCACAAGTGTGATATCCCAGGCAGCTCAGCTCAACACACACCATACAATTTTGGTTGTACAGATCTACCAAATCTATGTAGTATAAGGGCTAGCAGATTGAAAATACCTTGAATGATTGATTGGATAAGTTCTTATACTACATGAAAGTGGTAAGATTGAACAACCAGGATTGTATGGTGTGTGTTGAGCCTCAGGATGCTTTCATGTTGTTGCTCCATACTACAGACCTGACGCCTGAGCTGTATTCTTGGTGCTCAGCCGCCCCTCTCGCACCCCTCCATGTCACATGATGCGGGCGGCACACAATGCCTCACTGTACGGCGGCGGGGAAGGGGACGCGGAGCGCTGGTGTGACAGGCACCGGGATCACATCTGGCTCGTCTGTGATTAACCCCGACAGTGACATTCCTGCAAACTGAAATGTCGCCGTAGCAGCAACAGCGCTGTACACCCGCTACATGGTCACATGACTGCGATGAGGGGAGGAACTGACATCAGCAACTTTATAATCATTTTATCCATAAGCCATTTCTTGTTCCATTGAACTCAACCATGACAGAATTCCAGAGGGCGCCATTGCAGGATTATTTATTAACCCTTTCCTGACACTTCCCTGAGACGGTGGGTGTGGTGATGTGTATATTGCAAATGCTGAAGTCCGGTACACACTTTCAATTATGATTGGCCAATCACTGACCAATTTTACCACCTCTGTGTAGTATGAGGGTTTACCTACACAATCTGCTCATAGTATTCAATATTATTATTATTGATTTATAAAGCGCCAACCTATTCCGCGGCGCTGTACAAAGTAAGAAACAAACATGGGGTACAAAATACAGACAGCGGTATACACCAATATACAAAATACAGAGTCTGTACAACATACGGAAATGGTAATAACAGTGAAAAAGTCATATGAATAAGTGTAGCCATTTCCAAGACACAAAAGTGAGAGAGCTGTGCCCTTGCACGCTCTACTGGAATTTGGTGGGTAGTATATAATATTCATACCTAGAGCCAGCATGTTTTATGTGGTCTAATAGCAGTACAATGTGGCCAGGTGGACTGGCGTAACGTAGAGCATATGCTTGACTGAACAGTGTGTGTTTTGGGGACACATATAAAGATATCAAAGGTTGGAGAGTGACAGTTGTGTTGTGACAGAGGATTCCAGTGGAGGGGTGAAGCACGTGAGAAGTCTTGTACACGTGAATGCGAGGAGGTGATTCTAGAGAAGGACAACAGCAGGTCATGCACAGATCTGAGATTGCTACTGAGGATATGTACAGGGGAGAGAGATTGTGGAGAGCTTTGTAGGTTTAGGGTTAGGAGTTTGAACTGCATCCTCTGGGTAATTGGCAGCCAGTGAAGAGCTTGGCAGAGAGGAGCAGCAGAGGAAGAGCGAGAGGAGAGATGAATGAGACGAGCAGCTGAGTTCAGTACTGACTGGAGCGGGGCCAGTCTGTTAGAAGGTAGTCCACAAAGTAGTACGTTGCAGTAGTCCAGACAAGATACATTGTTAAAAGTTTTTAGTTGTCCTTAGTAAGAAAAGGTGAGATGTGAGATATGTTTTTGAGTTGGAGATGACGGGAGCTGGTTAGGGAGTGAATGTGAGGAATAAAAGGGAGAGAGAGGCGTCAAATATGCTTTGTGAACTGAAGTTATAAGGCTGTTATCATCTATTGTTATAGCCGGTAGAGAGGTGGACAAAAATGGTGGAAAAGTGATTAGTTCTGTTTTACTCATTGGTCTTGATTCACAAAGCAGCGCAGCTTAATGACAGCAGAGAGTTATAATTCCCTGCGGACGCTATGCAGCCATATTGTGCGCAGTGGAATGACGCTGTGATTAGATAGTGTAAAGGCTTAACAAGCACTCCACTGAACCCTCCCAGAGCCCGGTGGGGGGCCGGTAGCTACAAAGTACGAGATTCCTGCACTTTGTTTGGCCCTGTAGGCTGCCTGTCACTTGACAATACAATACCTTTTACAATAGCTAATCACAGCGTAACTTCACTGCACACACTGCGCAGGCAATTAGAACACTCTCTGCTCTCATTAAGCTGCACTGCTCTAGCAATGTAGCTTTGTGAATCAAGCCCCTTATTTTTTAAAGTGGATCCGAGGAGAACTTTTACTCATTGCATAATTGTGTTCCTTTCCTATTGTTTATATGGCATTCCTCAAGCCAAATACTTTTTTGTTTTAATACTCTAATTCCCTATAAACTAAATAAACCACGCCCACAGGTTTTCAGAGAGCCTTGGCAGTAGCAAGGGCTCATGGGAGCTCAGTCTGGGCAGGAGGAGGAGGAGGTGTCACTAGCCATTGATTTAAAGAGACTCTGTAACAAAAATTTCATGCTTTGTTCTACCATTCTACAAGTTCCTAAACCTATTCTAATGTACTCTGGCTTACTGCAGCACTTTCTACTATCACTGTCTCTGTAATAAATCAATGTATCTTTCCCCTGTGGGACTTGTCGTCCTGTGTCTGGAAGGCTGCCAACTCTTCCGTGCTGATCTGTTATGCACACCCCTCTTCAGGCCCCTCTATGCACACTCCAGTGTGTGTGTGTTATTAACATAAGCCAGCAGCGTCTCTGCTCTCTTATCAGTGAGAGAAGAGAGCTGGATAAAAATCCTCCTCTGTTAGGCTGTGAAAGTAGCTGGCTGACACATACTGAGGAATTACAGAGAGGGGCACAGGCAGAGCTGTCTGCAGGAAGCCTGTCACTTCAGTGCATGAGAGCTGCAGGGGACAGAAGGTAAACACACAAATGATCTCTTGAGATTCAAAAGGAAGGGTGTATACAGCCTGCTTGTGTATGGATGTATTTTCTATGTGTGAACATACTGTACATCAACCTACTTCCTGTTTTGGTGGCCATTTTGTTTGTTTATAAACAAACTTTTTAAAACTGTTTTTGACTACTTTTAATGTGGCGGGGAGCGGCGAAATTGTGACAGGGTAATAGGAGACGTCCCCTAACGCACTGGTATGTTTACTTTTGTGCGATTTTTTTTTTTTTTTTTTTTTTTTTTTTTTTTTTTTTTTTTTTTCCCCAATACAGATTCACTTTAAGAGGCAGAGGGGAGGAGGGGGGATTAGGTTTTTTCACAGGCTTAGTGATCAAGATACAGATAAGCCTGCCGCGGTGTAATGTTTACAAACAACATGGCTGCTGTCATTGTATCACAGGAAGAAATAATCATATTCTATTAAAGCTGTTTGCAGCCAGATTTGCTGTGTAAACTATCTAAACTTTAGATAAGATCTATAGACAAGTTACTTGTTAGTTTTTCATCTCGGATCCGCTTTAAGAAGCGAGAGGTCATGAAAAGAGGCTATAGCAGACAAGCAGTCCGGCACACCTGTGAGGAGGGAGTTATGGTCAGGGGTTGAGAGGTACAGTTGTGTATTGTCCGCATCTAAGTGGTATTGAAACCCAAATGAGTTGTTTAACCCTCCTGGCGGTTTGCTAAAAAATCGCCAGGGGCAGCAAATCTTTTTTTTTTAAATTTTTTTTTTTTTTTTTTTTCATGTAGCGAGACAAAGTCTCGCTACATGATAGCCGCTGCTCAGCGGCATCCCCCCAGCCCCTCCGATCGATCGCCATCGGCGATCAGGAGATCCCGTTCAAAGAACGGGATCTCCTGGAGGGCTTCCCCCGTCGCCATGGCGACGGGGCGGGATGACGTCATCGACGTCGTGACGTCAAAGGGGATTCCTATCCACCCCATAGAGCTGCCTGGCACTGATTGGCCAGGCAGCGCACGGGGTCTGGGGGGGGGGGGGGCGACGGATAGCGGCGGATCGGCGGGTAGCGGCGGCGATCGGGCACTGCACGCAGCTAGCAAAGTGCTAGCTGCGTGTAGCAAAAAAAAAATTATGCAAATCGGCCCAGCGGGGCCTGAACGGTGCCTTCCGGCGGCATAGCCCGAGCTCAGCTCGGGCTTACCGCCAGGAAGGTTAAGTTGCCAAGACCGTGCATGTAGATGTAAGAGAGGAGGGGACCAAGGACAGAGCCTTGAGGTACCCCCACAGCTAAAGGTTGGGAAAATGAGATCTGATCTGAGTAGCTCTCAGTAGTGGCGCTAGACAGGCGCCTCTCTTCTTGGAGTCAGATCTGACCAGCATTACTCCAATGGATTGTTGTCTTCCAGTCCAGAGCAGATGCGTTCCATGGAAGGTTTCTATGGGAAACTCCACTTTTCTGCAGGTATCACGCAGGTCCCAGTTTTCTGTTTAACACATTGGATCCCGCAGATCTCTTGTGGACTGATCATTGTGAACAGATCATACGCTATACCCATATAGAATCCGTTGACTGTCAGTTTTCTGATGCAGAAAAACAAAAAGTTGTCTGTATTTGTGCTGTAGTGGGAACGTTGCTCATACATTACACAATTTGCGGCATTGATATCTCACCGATTTTGATCAAATCTCGCATGGCCTCCCAAGCAATCGTTTCAATTGATTTCAGGCTAGATTGATCGACACATTCAGATACGTAGCAGGGATAGCGTTCAATATTCTGATAATCGACTGACCCCCCCTCTGGTCCCCAGTGACTATTCTCTTCTCCCCCTCCTTGTAATGTTCTGGCCCATGGTGAGTATAGAAGTGGCACTCCTATCCGCTGGGGGTGCTGCCTGTACCCCCCCCCGGTCTCATGTAGTGATAGGTGAGATTCTGCACACATGCTGAAATCGGTCTGCAGAGTATGGGTGAGAAGGGGGGGGGGGGGGGGGGAGGGGAATGCTTTCCTATTTGTTGTTATTGGAACACTTTGGCAATAAATTTATTATAATAATAATAATAATACTTTGGCAATAATGATTACTCCCACCTTTGTATTGGATAAAGGAATTCTGGGGGAAACAAAAAATAATAAAATGGTTTTAGATTTTTTTTTTTTTAGTGGCATAGAAGGGTGATCTGTTGTCCTGCTTGGAGTTTCTTTCGTCCCATGAAGTGGCAGCAAAGATTGAGCTCTTCGGAACTTGCAGGCTTCAGAGAGTTTTGCACGTGGAGTTGCAGGCTTCAGAGAGTTTTGCACGTGGAGTTGGAGGCTTCTGCAGGCTTCAGAGAGTTTTGCACGTGGAGTTGGAGGCTTCTGCAGGCTTCAGAGAGTTTTGCACGTGGAGTTGGAGGCTTCTGCAGGCTTCAGAGAGTTTTGCACGTGGAGTTGAAAGCGTCCATTTCTAAAGATAACGATCTGGTGCGTAATATTTTAACAGTTGAGCTAGAAAAATGCACCTTGCATCATTCTACAGGGGTGACTTTCACATCCATCTGATAATGAATTCTTGAAATATTTCTGCTATAGGAAGGCAGAGGAATACCATTGCCAGCACATTCCAGCTTTCACTAGGAGATCTTCATAGATGTGTGACACGTATATGTGTGTGAGGCCATCGCCAGAGGGGCCGCCCCTTGCCCGCTGACTCTTGCTCTGTTCCTCCACAACAGGTGTGGCCTTTCCGCTAAAGTTATGAAAGTTATACAGGCTCACTGGCTTCTCCAAAATTCTCCCCGGGTAGTCAGACCTTAGAAAGTGGTGGCGTAGTGGTTATCGCTCTCTGCTTGCAGCGCTGGGTCCCTGGATCAAATCCCAGACAGGGCATTATCTGCAAGGAGTTTGTTTGTTCTCTCTGTGTCTGCATGGGTTTCCTCCGGGCACTCTGGTTTCCTCCCACATCCCAAAATCATACAGATAAGTTAATTGGCTTCTACCCTAAAAATTGACCCTAGAGTACGATGCATACACAACACAAAATAGACATATGACTATGGTAGGGATTAGATTGTGAGCCCCTCTGAGGGACAGTTAAAGTGAACCTAAACTAAAGCGGAAAAAAAGGTTTAACTCCACCTGGTGTTTCTACCAGCCACCCTGTGCCTGAGCCGTGACAAAGCCATCCTCTGGTGCCCCGCAGCGACCCTCTGTAACTTGGATGCGCGGCCCTAGTCAGGCTGCAGTGGACGGGATCCTCTGCGCATGCGCATCACGTCCTGATCAGGTTGCCATGGACGAGAGCACTCTGCACATGCGCTGTATACAAATACCTCTACTGTGCATGAGCGTTCCCTGCACAGTGGCCATCAACTCGCCAAGTCGGCCGGAAGAGGGTCACTGCGGAACACCAGAGGATCGGTTTGTCCCGACGTAGGCACAGGGCGGCTGCAAGGGGCTGGTAGAAGCCC